>NC_136816.1:37901508-38430609 GCF_951394365.1 Tetrao urogallus
GGGTAATCCTACTGCTGTTACATTTGCCCTGAGTGTAATGCTGAACAATACTTTGAATTCTGGCACTTATGGCCTTCAAATGTTTGATGGTGTTTACTATGTCCCCATTCCTAGACAAGGATAGAAAAATGTACAAGCACATAACATTCCTTTATGATTCTTTCAGTATGGCGCTGCTTAATTTGAATACTGCCTTCCCTTGTTTGTTTTTTTTTTTTTTAGTATTGTAATTCTTCTGATGACATTGAAGAATTGAATAAATGACCTTACATATCTGAATGATTAATCAAGAAATTATTTCTCTCTTTTTGTAGTAGGAATATTCTGCCTATATGGATTAAAATACTATATTAGTTTCTCTTGCACTATGTCAAATCATCCATAACTGCCTGTGATGCTGGGTTGAGAGCAAGTTTAGAAGAGATAAGCTTGACATTACTAACAATTTGTCGTGTGTGTGTGTAAATGAAATAATTCATGTGTATTAAAGACTGCGCTTAAAAAGCAATTTTAAGTAAAATAATGAAATACTTAAAAATATTCTGTAATAAAAAAAATTGACCAATTTAAGAAAAAATACTTTCAATGATCCAGTATTTTTTTTTTTTATGAAGACAGAGGAATCTTGCCTCTTTAAAAATGGTTGGTTATTCTGAATCACAGTGCCTTCTGGGGCAGCTGATATGCTTCATGAATACAGCAGAGGAAGCAGAGGTTGGAGAACACTCATTCTTCCAGTGGTTTCACACAAGCCAACAATACATAACAGTACTGCTGTCTCTAGAGTCGTGTTTTTAAAATTCAGTGGTAAATTGACATGCTGGTAAACTCTTCGTTCTGAGTATGGAAAAGTCATACGTTCATACGTACATCAGTACACCGGTGTGCATACATGAACATGTACATATATCTGTATGTAGTACCTAATATTGTAGGCAAATACAGATAGATCTTGTATGCATTCAAACAGAAAGGGTGTTTGATGCTGTATTTTATGAGGGCTGCTCTGAAAGCAGTGCCTCCTGCCTCTCATTTAAATTGTTGACTCATGATGTCTGAGGTAGATGCTGGTGGTATGGCCATAGAGGTTGAGCCTTCTCACCAATATTCCGTTACATTGTTGTGTGACAGATGGCAGAAGAGGGGCAGTCTGACAAAATGGTGTCTGACATGGAAGGGTGTGACATTGTGTTTCTCCGTGGAAAACATAGCTTGCACTGACATAAACTGACACTTGCTGAAAGTTTGTGGATGTGAGCACAGTGAGCTGGTGGGCGGTGCGTTTCAGCAGTGGTGATAGTGACAGTAGTTCACCTTTGTTGGCATAGATCGTAAAGAGCATGGCATGCAGGCTCTTGTTCATTGCTGGTGAACACGTATAGCTAATGATGTTAACTGCATTCAAAAATGATATTTTGTTGCTGACAATCTGCTCTATCAAGTACTGCCATTCTGCTCTCTGTATCTCTTGTAGCTTTCATGGAAATAAATAGGAGGCATTATTTTCAGAGCAACCTCTGTACATGCATATATTGATTTGTACACACGAACATGGGTGTACACATATGTCTTTATGTAATACCTAATATTTATAGGCAAATGCATGTAGAAATTTTATGTATTCACAGAAAACAAAAGGTATTTGACACTATATGTTCTGTTTGGAGCAGCATTGTAATGACATTTTTTGCTTATCATGGTAGAAAATTGAACAAGCAGCTTTTCTTCACTAAATGGTGAAAATGCAACAAATTGTCAAGTTTGTAAGATCTTGGGAGTACTTCTGAAGTATTGCAAACCATAGCATGTGCATAATTATTACTAAGCCATTCAGTGCATCTGTGTGTACTGGAAGCAGACGTGAAAAGCTGAAGAGTGACAAGGTTTGTCTGCTCTCACTGTAGTCATCGTCACTGCTGTTTCTGCTGTGTGGGCTTGGAGAAGTAGCTGCTAATGGCCAGAATTTCAGAGCAAGTCCAGGAAATGCTTGTGAGAAGCCATGAATATCTGTGGTGGGGGCACCACATGCCGTTACTTGTTGAGAATGAGTAACGTGGAAATAAGTGTCAGTGTGATTATTAACTGTTATACAAGCACTGTAATAACCTTGATCAAACATGCTTTGAAGAGCTTGCGTAGTTAGCAGATCAGTGTTTGTTGTTTTCTTTTTTTTTTTTTCTTCTAAAGAAAGTTGCTCTCTAGCTAGGGAGGACTGGGAATTTCTGACATCACTATAAACATGTAGTCTTTTTTTCACATTCTCTATGAGTAGCATAAAGCTATGAGCCTTTTTGTTTTCAAATGAAAATATAGTAAGCTTGTGTGTACCATTCTATGTATGACACTTTTTCTTTTAATGTTTGTTTCATTTTTGAACTGTAGAAATATGTGATTTCTTGTTCCAGAAATTGTGTCTTCATTGGCAGAGATCTGAAAATGTCCATATTTCGAGGATGCTGAGACATAATTGACACACTGATGTACCAAAATTCTATTTTTCATTATTTCTTACAGTGCGTGTTGTTATCTCTCTAATGTACACCTACCTGATTTAATAGTCTGTTTTCCAACTTGGTTTTCTGCATTTTTCTCCAGATGAGAAAATCTCCTCAGACCATTCATATTAACTCCTTTTATTTCCCACAGTGCCTAACACTCATCCTGCAGAACTGGATAACATGAAGTACTATCAGGAACAGAAGAAAAATGAATCCCAAAGTTTATCACTTGTGTGCTTTTGAACAGGCAAAATGTTGCTTATCTTTGAGTTCGTACAATTTTTTTTAGGTGATATACAACAATCAGTCAGTGAAAGGAGTGACTAAATTTTATTTCATATGAATGCAGTATTTCACTACTCTGGATATCTGACAATTATATGATCTGTCAAAAATCTGCTCTCCAGTGTTCTTAAAGAGTATTGTAATTCATTGTAAATTGTAAATCCCTACTTAAAGAGCACAATAATTATTTTTATGCTGCTCTTTTCCTCCCCCAAAAGCTGCCATTTCAGAAACACAAATTAGCCTGATGCAAATATCTGTAGACTCTGTGTCGACTTATTTGGACTGACAGAGAAATAGGTGAAAACAACAATGGAAAAAATAACTACCTGTTCCTGGAGGTACAAACTGGTGAATGTTTAAAATGCATTTCAGAAATTTCCCTTTAAGCAAAATAGAGGGTTTCCTTAGAAACAAATCTGATATGGAACAGGGTGGGATCTGAGCTAAGCTTTATAGAGGAGCTCATACATAGTCCCCTTTCTTCTCTGCTGGTGTAAAAGACAACATACCTAAGTCTGCTGATTTTTGATGATGCTTTACAGCAATTCTGTGTCATTTTCAGCTGAAAATCTGTATGCTGTAATCTCAACTTTTAGAGATGTAAGAAGCTTAGATGACTTTTTCAAGGATTAAACTACTGCACACAAATTTTATACACATGTTGCTGTAAGAGAAAATTTATTAAGTTTGAGAACTGTAATATAAATAGATAAAGCAAAATGAATGCCAGAACAACCTCTGGAAGCAGTAACGTTGTTCTTTAAAAAAAATCAAGCACCCAAGCATTACAAAGAAAATATTAATCTTGATTTTATACATTTGTTTGAAATGAAAAGTTTGGGGCCATGTTATGAAGATATATCACAGTAAATAAATAATAATGCAGATAGAAATGCAGCTTTTAAAGAACATCCAGCTTTATAACGTATGGTTTAATATCTCCTAAGAGTTCTGAGGCAGACAGTATAAGAAAACATTGTTGATTTTGGTTCTGTAATTATTATGTCTAATACTTCATCTGCTTCTCAAAGCTTTATTTCTGTCCGTGTCACAACTGCTTCCGAGCAGCTCTTTTGCTACGGCGCAGCTCTGTAACCGAGCAGTAGAGGGCATTCCTTCTTCAGCAGATGCCACTGGTTCTTCAGAAGACCAGAGGTTTGTTCAGCAGGTGAGCACGCCTGGGTCCTGTCTGTCTTCAAATGTAGCTCATTCGCATGCACACGTTGGAGATGGAATAAAAGGAAAAACTCTTAAGAGAAATTTACAATATACACTTTGGGGTTGACTACATAGTCGATAAAACAGTAATTATTTTTAATTATTTCATAGAATATTTTTGTACATATGAGCTTACATACATGTTACTCAGTTTTCTTCAGCAGTACTTTCCATAAATTCATAAATCAGTTCTCTTAATGCAGTGTTGGACGTAGATCAACAGCTGAATTATTTCAGTTGGTTATGACTGGTCAATAATGGTAACAAAAATATTCTCAATAGTACTTCCAGCAGAGTGCTCTTGTTGATAGCAGCACCTCCCTCAAAGTCTGAGAGCATGTTCTGCAGGACTTGGAATTGTTGGAGAATATATTAAAATTGCAGCAGGCACATTTGGTTTTCACAGTCTTGACATTCTAGCTCTGACATTAAATTACATTAAATTTAGTCTGGTGTCCATGCTCTTTTCTTCTTCCACATGGAAAACTCAGTCTCATCTGGGGGAAATGAGCGTTGGTTCTCATTTCTAACTCACTTTGCTTTACTCCCAGATTCCTTTTAATGCTACGAAATTCCCTCCTTTGCTGCACTGTCCCTTGGAGACTGCCCTGTCAGTCTCACCCTGCTGAGCCATCGAGTGCACCCTCAGTGAAAAGCCATTGGCAGTGTCTGTGGATGACCTTTCTGGCTGTGCTGAGGGTTGCTCTCCCCTTACATAGAATTTACTTCACACAGAGTACTTTGAGAGTATGTTTTTAAGGGTTTCTTCTTTAGTTATGAGTTAATTAACACAAACAACTGAAAATAAAACTCCTTCCAGTGGCAGTGGTCAACTGATTAACCTGCCGTTTCTAAGTTTTTCCTGATATTGCTTGGTCATCAACAGTGCATAACCTCACTATACATTAAAAAGAAACACTGTGGGAGAAGTTATAACTGAGGATTGTACAAGGAATCCTGAAGAGGCAAACAACAGAATGGGATCTGACAAATTATTCTTTTTATGACACATGATTTTATTTGTCGTCTGGTAAATTATTGTCTTAATTGTACATCAATTTCCATTTGGAAACAAGCCAGTGTCTTGATTTTGTATAATACTCTTGTCAGATGCTTCTCAGAGTGATATTTTCAATCTGTATTTCAGGAATTTTCTCCAACTGTGATAAAAGAAGTTTTACTGTTGATGTTTGTTTGCTTTCATTTTTATTTTTATTTTTTTTCTTTCCCTTTGGAGTCATTAAATACTAGTGTTTAATTAGTATAGGATAGCAAGAATCATAAATGAGAGAAAAAGATTTTCTTGCCTGGAAAAGTAAGAGTCTAGTAGGTGGTATCTCTGCAGCTGGCTAGTAAATCTGTTATCGTAAACTCTTACAATATTTACTGAAGAGAGTATCTGGAAAAACACTTTTTTCCATGTCACTGATTGGCAGATTCACATAACATTTCCTGGCTATTTTAGTATAAAATAGCTTTTATGGCTTTACTTGCATAACGCTGAAGCACTCAGAAATCTGATAACACTTCTTATTTCTGAGGATAACCATGGGCAGAAAACAAATGAATTTAGACATATCCAGACTATAATTATGTATAAGAGAATAAAATAATCCTGAAAGATAAACATCATAGCTGTCTGCAACTGGGGAATTGTGAAGATAGTCTGGCGGATGGAAATTTTGTTTTCTGCTACTGAGCTGGAGTATCTGCCCTGTGTTATTTCCCTTGACAGGAATGGGTTTGCAAAGAGAATATCGGAGAATTTCCATCTTAGTGTTACAATAGATCAGTGGGAATTAAGGTTATTGTCAGCTAAAAATCTGCATTTATTGAGAAGGCTCACAGATTTTGAGATGAAAAAGGGCTTTCTGATCACTTGTGGTAAACAAGCTTACTGTTTACTGCTTCCCTTCTGTTCTTAGCCACACGCTTCTTCCCACTTCTTTGTGCTAGGTTTGAAGTTTTTGAGCTCTGTGCTGAGAAGAATATAACCCAGGGAAAAACTAATTAGCAAACAAAACAAAGAGCCCCCCCACCCTCTTTTTTAATGGGATGGCGCCATGATGGTTAGAGTTGATTTAGTGAAGAGTTCTATAAGCAAAGGAAGATGGTGCAAAGGAAGGTGGGAACAGTAAGTATTGGTGAGACGAGAGAGGGAAGGACCTTTGTGCCAAGTGAAGAGCTAGTATAAGGCTAGCTTTCCTGCTCTGGCCTTCTGTATATGGATTCTAGGTACTGTTCTGTGCCCTCTATCCAGGTAATCAAATGGGAAAAACAGAAGCAGCATGAAAATGTTCTTAGATCAGCCACTGGATTTGGTGAGCTAAAGGTGAACTAGATGAAGGAATGCAGTATTTACGCATCTTGGCAAATTCTTGTGCCTCTTTGCTTAGCCCTGGAAGCTTGGTACTTGAATAAAAACAATTCTGTAGGCAGCTTTCCCAGTAAAAGAACTCCCAGAGGCTCTTGTGAAATTAAGCAATAAATCAACAGGAATTTTCATTACTTCCATTTTATGATTTGTTCACAGGTGGGACAATTTAGGATCTGTTCATGAAAGCTAGTAGGTTGCAGTTGATTTGCTCAAAATCGGAAACCTGCAATGAAGATATAATTTAATGCAAATATCCCAAGTCCTGCATGTTCTGCTTATAACTCTGGTTTGTTGTCAGTGTCAGTGACAGCATACTGCTTTTTCCATCAAAGTAGGAAGATTGAAATCTTAATTGTGCATTTGGTTGCATCACCCTTGAGCTTAGCATTTACTAGTAGCAATATTTAAGTGGAAAGTGTTTAACAGAATTAACTATGAAATATAATATTCTCTGATTAAAATACTCCCACTTCTGCTGTTAATTGTTTATCTGGTTGATTGGTAATAGGCTTTATATGACATCAGAAGTTGTGAGCAAAAATGGAAAGGAATGGAAATCAGATTTCATACAGTACCACAGTATATCCAAATGAGTTATCTTTGGACTTGCAAGGTAGCGTGATCTTAACATTTTTTAAAAACATGCTAATGCTGAAGGAATATTATCTCTTCTGACTGTTAACCCACAGCAAATTCTCTGTCATTTTCACAAAAAGCACTGATTCGTTGATGATTTTCTGTTTGTTTGGTTTTTATGAAGGAAAAAAATGATGTTAGCAAATATAGAACATTGCATTTAAATATTAAACATCAAAGTGCACAATGAATTTTTAAAGGGCCTATTAACAAAGCAATATATCCATTTGCTCTGTGCAAATCCAGGGGTAGTGCAAGGAGTTCAGCAAACAGAACGTCAGTTGCTGTGAAAAGAAAAGACAGCACTGTAAAGCAAAACTGCAGCTCTCAGAAGGAGATACTATTAAATCCAAATAACGAAGAAAGGAAGGGCTTGAAATTTGCTAGAACACTTTAATTGGGAAATAGTTGAAAGAAAAAACCTTGCAATATTTAAAGTTTCACTAAAAGGAAATTAGTGCCCTGACTTTTAAGTGACATGATTTAACTCAAGGAGATGAATGCTACAGGAAAGAAGTACAGCAAATTTTAGCTGTAGCTGTTAACAAATGGGAATGAATTTTCATGGGAAAATATTACTTCAAGATGTTATTGCAGACTCCTGTTGCTGATATTGTCAGGCAAATTTGAATGATAGTTTTAAAAATTAAGCTATCTTCACAATACAAACCTCTCTCCTCCTGACAAGGTACTGAGTGTTTCTGCTTCTGCAATGCTGTGAAATTAAGTGGAAACACATTTTTACATAGGAAATTCTTTCATTTGACACAAATGAATACAGAAATGCTTTGCTTATATTTATTTTCAAGGACAAGATGAATGTGTGAGAGAGTTTAGTGAGCGGGAGATGAAGTGCAGTAGGGAAAAATTTTAGAGTCTTATTTCTGGGCAGAATGTACCTGGTTGAGTTTCAGGACTGCGTGTGCATATGATACTATTTGAGGAATCTGTGGTTTCAGACTTGCACATCTGTGGCAAGTGAAGGCAATTGTAAGGTTTTCCCTTTGTTTCTGTTGATGTTTCTCTGCTGCAGAAGCAGGGAAGTCCTATCCCATCACTGAATTCCAGTTCAAGAACAACTGCTGTACTCGCTGTTCATTTCCTTACCAGGAATGTGACACTACATTACTCCTAGAGTGAAAACAAGTTAGCAGTGTTTTATAGCCATTTCAATTCCCAGCTCTGAGTACTTCTAAAAAGCTTCCGGACTAGGAATCATATAGTCTTAACTTAGAATTCTTCTTTTCCCAATTTGTCTCAAATAGGTATGTGTAACCTCCTCCAGTCCCCAAACCCTATGAAATCATCCCTCAAAATAGAAATAACAATGTGCCTTTTAGGCAGTTAACTTTTTGAAGGCAATGGGACATTAAGAACATTAATCAGCAAAGTAGAATGTTGCTAGAGTGTTTCCCTTTGTGAACACCCTGCATGAAATACCCCTGAGAACAAGCTGTTCCTTTTTGCTATTAGAGCACTGCTTTTTCTGGCACTTAATTCCTCACTGAACTCCATTGTTATCTTACAGGAATGTCTAGAACTGCCTTGGGTCTGGTATATTAAAGCTACAGAGTTAAGTGTAGGGCACGGTGCTGCTCTGTTTTCCTCAAAGCAGCCGATCTCTGACTTCTACATTCTGCACCCCTACCAGTTTGCTATTCATTGTGTATGTAGTATTTCCACATACAGTGGAAATCTACAGTGCTTAAGATCTCAGCAAATGCACAGATGATCTATTTCAAGTTTTCAAGTTGTAACTGACTTAGCTTAAAACATATAGGGACTGCTTACACAATAACTGTTGTAAAAGTTATGCTCAGTTTGTATAACCTGAAGTAAGTGATTTTTACATGTATCTGTGGTGCCTATAAGAAGAACAAATTTTTCATTTCTTGTATATTCCTTTCAGACCCTGCAATTGAAACACAAACTAAACTGAGTACTTGACTAAGATGTTCTGGCATTAGAATAGTCACTATGTTTTAAATGGTTTGGGATAGTTACTTCATGCTTTGATGATAGCTATGGGTAGAAGGTGTTTTTTTCACAAATCTGTGGCAATTGGTGTCCAATGTGGATCATAGCTAAATCTCCAACATACTATGTGTATGACTGATGAAACACACAAAAAAGGGAGGCAAAATTGAATACTCTCACTGTAGTTTTCCATCCAAGTGAAAGTACGTATATATATTGAGCTGAATGCTGTTTTCTCCTTTGCAGTTAATTTTACCTAAGTATCTTACATTTTTATTTTATCTATATTTTATTCACCCATTAAATAGGCTTTCTATTGTGATTTATTTGAAGTAGCTGCTGAGGGTGAAACTGAAGAATTGGTTTTGTTCTGTCAAAGATTGCTAATTAGTGAGATACTAATAACAATAACCGTGCAAGTTCTTACCCTTAGCATTTATGTACAGTATTGGAAGAAAATTCTAGAGTGCGAATTTTTCCGTCTGTGTGGGGAGCTCTTGAGTTTGTCAACAATGTACATTCCCAGAATTCATTCACAGAGCAGAGTCTGTCCAGAGTTTGTCAAATAGGAGCTCCTTATCTGACAAACTCTTAGTTGCCTGGATTCTCTCAGATATCTATCTGGTTTATTTAGCATCTGGAAATCTGTCAGTTCTTATTTTACAGAAACTGTTGATTTGTCCTGGTTTTCTGGTTGATATATAGCTGTAATATCTAATTCCTCTTACCATGTCCCAAATTTGCACATCTCAGATTAGTATCAGCCATGCATACATTTGTGTTTCAAAAGATTTTTTTCTTTTTTTTTTTCTAATTTCCTGGAAGTTCAGGTGCTGAGAGGTCAAAGCAAATTCATTCATTGCAATAATTGAAGTTAACAGGTAAAAATTAAAAGCTAACATTAAATTAACCTTTTTTTTTTTTTTTTTTTTTTTTTTTTTCCTGCCTCATCCATCACAATCAGTTCTTCTTGGAAAAAAATTCACTTCGATCACTTTGTTAATTAACCTACTAGAAGTCACAGGAGAATCCCTTAAAAGTGTCTCTATATGCAAAACATCTATGTTGTCTGCTGTTACAACGGGAAGCAACAGCCCTTTAGCAGAGGAGTTGATGACTGCTTCATCCTTTTTTTCTTAATTCATTCCTCAAACAAATTCTTTTTCTGGTGTCAGCTTATAGATAGCTGAAATGAATGTGCTTCCCATGTCATCATGGTTTTGGATTACATACCCATTATTATTTCTACAGACTTTTGAGATCTTGAGACAAAAAACATGAATATACTATTATTATACTATATAGTATATAGAATATAGTATTATTATTATGTATTCATTCTGGAATACCAGCATTGTTTTTCTTGTATATAAATGGCAGGAAGAACACAGTCAAGGAACTTGCCAAACTCAATTAAGAATTTGTATATAGTGGTAATTATAATTATTGTTGTTATCGCTGTTACTATTTTATTATATTAAAAGCAGGAGAAAAACGCATCAGCTGGGTTTTTCCAACATCATTTCCCAGTGCATCTTTTTAGATAAAAGAGGTAAGTCTATTAAACAGAGTATTAAATTACAGAAGGAAGGGATGCTACAATAGAAAGAAGGGATGCCATTCAAAGGGACCCAGACGAGCTTGAAAAGTGAGTTCATGTGAACCTAATGAGGTTCAACAAGGCCAAGTGCAAGGTGCTGCACCTGGGTCACGGCAATCACAGACATAAGTATAGACTGGGAGAATATCTCATTGAGAGCGGCCCTGCTGGGAAGGACGTGGAGGATCCTGGCAGATGAAAAGCTTAATGTGAGCCAGCAGTGTGCTTTTGCAGTTTGAAAAGCCAACAGCATCATTAGAGCAGAGGCCAGCAGGGTGACGGAGGTGATTATCCCCCTCTACTCTGCCCCGTGACCATGTCTCATCTGGAGTACTGCATTCAGGCCTGGGGCTCTCAGCACAATAAAAAATAGAGTGCGTCCAGAGAAGAGTCGCAAAGATGGTCAGAGAGCTGGAGCACCTCTTCCATGAAGAAAGGCTGAGGGTACTGGGTTTGCACAGATTGAAGAAGGGAAGGGTCTGGCAAGATCTTAACTCTCCAGTATTCAAAGGGAGCTTATTAGCAGGAGACAGAACAATTTTTTTATACAAGTAGTGATTAGACAAGGGTGAATAGTTTAAAGCTAAAAGAGGGGAGAATTATGTTAGATATTAGGAAGAAATTCTCTACTCATAGGGTTGTGAGGCACTGGCACAGGCTGCCCAGAGAATCTGTGAGTGCCCCGTCCCTAGGGGTGCTCAAGGCCAGTTTGAATAGAGCCCTGGGCAGCCTGAGCTGGTGGGTGGCTGCCCTGCCTACAGCATGGGGTTGGAAATAGATTATCTTTAAGGTCTCTTCCCACCCAATGCATTCTACAAGTTGATGATTGGAAACTGACTTCCTGATTTAACTTGTGTTCAACTTAATGTGTAGTCTTTACTTACCCAGGTGAGCAGTTAAGTCAGAAATGTTTCTGAATAGCTACAATTTACAGACAAAACGTGTTTTACGAAGCTAATTTTTTAAAATGTATTAAAAAACAGAATTACAATACGGAGTAAGACATTTGCTTTGGAGTTCTAAAGGCACTTCAAAGCCCTAGGCAATTTATGTTTAATTGGGTCTCCAAGGTAGAAAATAATACTATACAAAGAGATCCCTTAACATATTATCCTTCATCCCTACCTTGGACTTACCTACCTGAAGGAGAGCTAGAGGAGAAGTATAATATGGCTAGGAAAGCAGATAGATCAGTTGCCCAGTGAGGAAATAATTCCTGGATGTCTGGAGAATTTACTGTAAAAAAAAAATCAGTAGTGTGTTCTTTGTTCTGTACTACGTTCTCTTCGGAATAAATAATGCTTATTCACTAATTGCTCTTGAAAAGAAAAAGAAGTTGCTGAGATTATTGCAAAGTAGAACAGTTTCAAAGAGGATCTGCTCTTCATAAAGTTATTAATATAATACTTGGTTATTATTCAGATTACAAGCAGTAAATTTCCTGTAACAAGATTCTGGACTGTAGGCAATCAGCAGGCATGCAGATGAGTCTACAGGTGTTCAGCTCCCTGAATGCTGCATTCCAATGATTGTATTTTGATGGTTCTGCTTGCAGAAACTTTGGGACGTAAAACAAAATCCCATTTTTCTGCCTGTAACCACACAGTTCAAATATCCCTGCTTGTCAGTTTTTCCATACATTCTAGATTGATAGGGGCTTTCTAACAATTAAAGCAACTGTACTATTGTACAAGTAGGTGAACAAAGTTATGCTGTGTACTGCTGAAAGAGAGGATTCCAAACAGAAGCTGAGGAATTACTTACAGTGAGTTAGAATCACAGTAAAAGTAAAGGAGGCAGTTGATAGTACTAAACGGATAGTGCAATGCAAAGGTAAGGCTGTAGACATAAGACAGTAGAACATTACTAGCCGATAGATCTGTATGAGTCACTAAATTTTGGGACAGTAGAAAAAGATACCATATGAAGTGGACAGCCATTTTGAAACATACGTATGACCAGATCCCAATACTACGTTTCAGTTTAATTTCAGATGCAATAAATGTTTGAAGTACTATGAATTGTGCAGTCTCAGTTTTAACGGAGTGCTCAATTATTCATTTATTCCCGCTATACAGGAATACCTGTGGATTAGGTCATTTTTAAGATTGAAGAAGAAATTAAGATAAGTAAGAAGGAGAACATCTTGACTCAGCTGATTGTGGTGACTAACATTCTTGCTAACTTCAGAAAATGTAGTTCATCTTTTCTTAGAGAAGTAGAATAAAAAAAGTCAGCATTGAAGAAGCGCTGTCACTTAGGCACAGTGAGGTGATTCACCTTCAGGTGCTGCCACAAAGTTCCTCCTACTTAGGACAAAAGACATGTAAAATCAAATATTAGTTTTCTCTGTTAGAGGCAAAAGAGATATTCATGCAGAAATGAATTGGCCATCATATCAGGGAATCATGCTAAGAGTGTATTCATTAATTCTGACGATGCTACTTATTCTAAATGTCTTCTGTTCATCTAGTTCTAACATTCCCATTCACTGATTAGCCCATTCCTCCCAGACATCTCACTCCAAGTTGTTTAAGACCCGTATGATCTAACAACAAGATTCATTTTAGGTTTAGTGTTTTTTCACTACTTGCTGCAAATATTTCTTTTTTTAATGCACTTTACTTACTTTTTTTTACTTTTTTTCCCAGGTTGTAGGTAACTCCTGTTTTTCTCACAAAACCACTCCTGCTACAGTGAGTGGAATGCTCACTAAAATGGTAGACAAAAATCACATTCAGAGGCATATTGAGGCATATATTAAACTGTATTGTATAACCTGTATATTAAAATTCTGATTATCATGTGATTTTGAAGTTATGAACTATTTCTATCTGATGAGAAAAGTGCAATCTATTCCATTCTTTCTGTGTAGTTTTGTTATACATACTGGGAGTAATGATAAAGAGAATGCCAAGTACTGATTCATTCCTTCATAATCTCCATAAACACTTTACCTCTCTCTTCTTTTTCCATTTCTTGTCTTCTCTTGAAGATGTTTTCTCCAAAACAGCAATCTTATCCCACCACAGATTTACACTGACTTTTTCATAAATTTTAGTACTTTTTCATATATTTCTGAAATAATATAATGAGAATTAATACAAATATTTCCCCATGCCTGAGTTTTTGTGGTTTAGTATGGGTACCTTGTCTTCTCTACTTCTTTTCTATAGCAAGTGAACTTAGAGATTTTCCAGCAGCTGCACAGGACCTGAATCCAGAGGAAAAGATCCGAGCAGAAGCATATAGAAGCACACAGTAATCTTTCTGATAAAGCAATATTTTGTTCACAGGAAAATACAACTAATTGCAACTCCATTCAGAGATACAGACTCCCCTCAAACAAGGTGCCTAGACAACATTTTATTAGTATTAGTATTTAAAATATTTTGGGACATATAAACTGCTAATCTTCTCAAACAAAGAAATAATAGCTTATTTATCATAATACTAATAATCTCTTCTAATCATGTCTTTCACTTTAGAATTGCTGTGGGAGAAGAGCATTGAAAATCCTTTTTTCTTAAAAATAAAAAGAGCAGGTGATGCTGATAAATTCATATTAGGTTTTAGTTGCTTTAGTTGACCATTCTCAGTTTTGGACTAATGGCCTTCCCCTGCAGAGGGCTGAATGCCACTCTTGTCTTAATGGTCTCCACTTTTGCAAGTTTTGAAAATGATAGTCTTGGTTCAGCAGCACAACATTGCTCATACTTCAGAAAAGAAAGCACAGTTGTTGGACTGAATCCATTCGAGGAAAATTTCTTTAATGTTTTGAGTGATGTTCTTGTAGTGAATTAACAAAGATTTATATTTGTTTCTTGATATTTTGTGTGATAAGCTTTACGACAGCCCCAGATCTATAGGCTGTATTTATTTTTTTCTGCTACTGTGCTGCACAAATAAAACTTTCATTTCAGCTCAGGGGAGGGCTTTGTGATAAAGAATCTTTAATTTTAGGTTCTGACAGTGATGTTCCTTATCTCCTAATAGAGATGTTTTCTCTGGTGGCTGACTCATACTAAAGTGATACAGTATTTTTTTGTTTGTTTCGTTTAATGATTTTTTAAAAAATATATATCTTGCTTTTACAATAATGTACTGGCTCGAAGATGGAATTTTGAACATTTCTGGATATACCAGAGTCTTTAATCACTTTTCTGATTCTGCTGTCTGTAATATATCATGGATTCAAAAACCGAGTGCTTACCTTTCAGTGTAAAGATGCACATTTATTCTATTTTTCTCCCTTTGAGATTGAGAATGTCCTTAGTTGAAGGGAAAGTCATTTCCAGAGCTGCACAGGGAAGCATCTACAACAGCTGCCTGCACTGTATTTGTACTTTGGGTAAATAGGGGAGTTTGAATAAATATTGTAATTAGGAACATAATAGCATATTTTGATTGCTTTAATAAATAACACCAACATGAAGCTTTTCTTAGTGGTGACACTAATGATCATTAATGGCCAAGGCTGTTATCTTTACAGTAGGCATTTTTAGCTGAAAAGTGTAAGTTTTTGAATACAAGACACGTTATTGAAACAGAAAATAAATACCAAACTTTTGGAATTTATCTCATTAGTTATAGATATCCTCTGAAATATAAACCAGAAATAACAGAAACATCTCTAAACCTTCTGTTTGCTCTGCTTTTTACACAAAAATAATAGAAGACACATGCTGTCACACAACTGGCTTCCATGTTTACTGATAATATGCAGCCTAGCTACCTGTGCTCCAGCCATCTCAGGATTCTAAAACATGAAGATCAAGTACCAGAAGAGGTTTCGTACCTTTTAAAAGGTATGGTGTCCAGTGCTGGTATTGCAGGCTTGAGGCAGCACACATAAGTAGACAGCTTTGCTGGGAACCTGTATCAAATGCTTTCTTCAGCTAGCTCAGTTATATACAGGGCCGTGTGTTCATGTAGGCTTGTATGCTGGTAGACAGTATCTTATTCCCTTCATTCAGTGCTACAGATAAAAGAACCTGCAGGCTGTAACATGTTTTAGCAGAACAGTGTTATTTTAGCCAGTTTTCTTTTGGAAATGGTTTCTTGTGCATCCACAACTACTTTCAAATCAATTTCAACCACACTTGTAATAATCAAATTAGATTTAACTGGTGGAGAAGTCCTTGAGGCTGAGGATGAACTTATCTGAGTTAAATCTATCAACAGAGTCACACAAAGATTATTATATCAGCCACCAAAAGTTTCCAAACTTACAGCATATACAACAGAAAACTGCTGAAAGGCAATAAAGTGGTTCTTAGAAGACGCTTTGTTGGTCCGCTGCTCTGTGCTGCTCAAGGAGCTATTTTCTTTTCAAGGTATTCCCCTCTTGAACATAAATGGACATTCGGAACATTAAAATGCATTTCTGTCATTAAATATACAGCACTGTACAAATGAAGTCTTATGGATTCTCTCTGGATAACGCTTTACAGATAGGTCATAAGAACATGAGGAACAAGAAGCATTCTGGCCTCTTTTCATAGCAAAATCACCCGTCTGTGGACTACTGGAATCACACTTGATGTATCTTGTAGGAACAGTGGCAAACAGCATACTAGTGTTAGTCTAGTTAGTTAGTTAGTCTAGCATTTGCTGACCTTTGTTGCACAGGAGGCATGCATAATTAATAGTTTTTAGTATAATTTGTATTTGGAAGCTTTCTTGCAACTTTTCCAGAACACAATGCTCTCTCTTGTATCTCTTGATGTTATGGAAAATCATAGACTGTCTTGAGGAAACATCACTGACTCCAGGTTTCTGCTACCTCTTGTCAGCTGATTAGTTTATCAGTGAGACAGCTATAATCTATCATGAAGAGATCTTCAGCTCTGGCATATAAAACACCTGTAAGCTCACAGGCAGGCAGTATATTTGCAATTACTTGTGGTGGACTTCGTTATTAGTAATCATTTGAAATGCTTGCAGTAATACATAAACAAATCTTTCCACCAGTGCATTTATTGTAGGATTGGAGGCTGATGGCATATATTTAAGACCATTTCTCTTTGTAAGCAGTTGAAACTCTTCAGATATTAATTGAATGCCACAGTGACTTGCAAATTGTTTAAAAACATTATTCTTCAACAATCATAATCATGATTTTCAACATCTGCACTGAGCTAGCCATATAGAATTCTTAGTTTAGAACGAGCATCTGTAGATTCAAAAGTCAGCTTTGGTATCATCTTCAGTGACCGCACTTTCTGGAAACAAACAAACAAACAAACAAACAAAACAACAAAAAGGAACTAAAACAACATGAGTTTTGAATGATCTGCATATTTGCATCTGCTTCAATTTGTTTTTTGTTGTTTTGTTTTTTGTTTTTTTTTTCAGCTAACGTAGCCATAGCTGTGTGACTAAAACAGGTGCTGCCAAAGTCCTCCATTTAACTCTAGCTTACCTGATCATATTGAAGCTTATTGGAATTTTTAGTAAAATTTGCCACTTGATATGATGCCTCTTGATGTGATGACTAATTTAACTCAGGTCTAGGGCTAAATTAAACTTTGTATGAGTGTTTACTTCACATGACTAATGGTAGCTCCTCTAAACTCTTCCAAGCAAAATTTTAATTTTGCTTTATTAGTAGCATTGAAACAGTTGAATGAAGTGAGAGGACTTGGATAAGCACTAACATTTAGAAAGTCCACCTGATAACATGATCCTCTACTAATTAAGTTGTTTCTAGCTGAAGAACTAATTTTTATCTGTTACATGGCTAACAGTTGCATACTTTGTTTGGCTTACAAAATGACAAGCACTTCTATTACACTTTGGATTTCAGTACACTTCAGAATCAGATTTATTGTCAGAGAACCAACGTTCTGTTACTATTATATGCTCTAATTTGAAATTTGTGGAACATTTTAGATTTCCTTTTCATCTTTGTTCAAGCTAACACTTGTAAGAACGTTCAATTGTGTACTTTCGCTGAAAAACTCAAAAATCAGCAATCATGAATTTGCTAAAAACAACTGATTAATAATATTCTATAAAGCAGCAGATGTTTTATCTGCTTTTTACTCCGATTTTCTTATAGCTAACTTGGAGTGTACTCACTACAGCATAGAATCTGAATGTCAAAGGCCACAAGATTTGACTGTAAGTAGATGCATCTGAAAAAGGAGATCATTCTCAGGACTTTGACCCATGTGCACAGAAACAAAGAGCAGAAATTATTTAGGCCAAGTGGCTTAAGCCCCTTTTCCCCATTTAGACAGGAATTACTGCCCCTTAGAATTCTACTTTCTGTCCAGTTTAAAGAGAACCAGGAAATGGCAGTGGCAAGAAATCTAACCAGCCCTCATTTGGGATACCTCCAAGTACTTTTGATAATGATTCAGTGGTGCTTTTTGGCTTCGAATTAGTAGTCAGACTTGGCTCAAAAACATGCACTCCAGTTCCTAACTGTGTTTTGCACAGAGAAACAGAACAGACAATTACTGTAACCTAATATGCGCTATCCACAGTTAAGATGAGATTAATGCACTCAGTCTCTGAAAACCTCAGCAGATATTTGTATTTGATCTTTAGGGGTCATCTCTTAGCCAGGCACAGCTTCTTCTTTCTTTCTCCCTCAGGAAAAGTAACAGCACTCTGATTTTTACCACAACAGATCTTCCATAAGAGCAATAGGGACTGTTATAAAGCTTTCACCTTGAAAATTATGGTTAAGCATGAAGTAATCATTGGAGAACATAATTTCTGATTAGCTCTCAGTTTACAGTAGGCAAACTAATAATCCATCAGGGACACATGAATCCATTGACTCCATTTTCATGCCCAACTCCTCTGAAGGAAGATGAGGCATTCGCAATGCAGACATTTTATACATTGTTAGATTGACATTCTACATAGAATTTGGTAGAGAAGGTCTTTCAGAATCTGAAGTGGTTTCTTTTTGTCCATCTTTACAGGCTGATCAGTGTAACTGAAACATGCAAAACTGCGAAATGTGAAATAGAAGTACATTGTTCCCATAGGAATAGAAGATGGTTGATACAGAAGACTGGATTGCTGTTGATTAAGTATACATTCTGTTGAGAAACAGGAAAAAATGTATCTTGTATGGATTTATATGGAATCCTATAGAACCTCTGAAAACGATAAGGCTTGAGTGCCACTATCAACACTTTACACTACTGCTCCTATAAGCAGTTTTGCCCTTTGTTTATTGGAATGGTTATCTGGAGAATTACTACTTTTGTGAATTCAGATTTTTACTTTTAAGTAAAAACCTCCATAATCACTGCAGCCTTTTTTTTTTTTTAGTTGTATATGGAGAAATCGTGCTTCTTTGCCTAAGTCTTCGCTGATAACGGCATACCACACAGTCCTCAAATATTTGGTTTGGTAGGAGTGGACCAGAGAAGCAATGTCACTCCCACTATAAGCAAAGATCAGGTTTGTGGCCACCTGAGGATCTTGAACATCTACAAGTCCATGGGTGTCAGTGAGGAGTCTTGAGGGAATTGTCTGATGTAGTTGCCAAGCGACTCTTCATGAGATTTGAAAGGTCATGGTGGTCAGGTGAAGTCCCTGGAGACTGGAAAAAAGGCAACATCACACCCATTTTTAAAAAGGGTAAAAAGAACAACCCCACAAACTACTGACCTGTCAGTCTCACCTCTGTGCTGGGGAAGAGATGGAGCAGATCTTCATGGAAGCTATGCTAAGGTACATGGAAAGCAGGGAAGTGATATGGGAGAAGCAGCATGGCTACATCAAGGATAAATCCTGCTTGACCAACCTAGTGGCCTTCTAGGATGGTATTACTGCATCAGTGAACAAGGAAAGAGCCACTGATGTCATTTATCTGGACTTCAGTTAGGCCTGTGACACAATACTCCTTAAAATTCTTCTCTCCACATTGAAAAGATATGGATTTGAACACCTCGAACACCTTGAATGTTTTGGGATGGGGACCTCAAGGATCATCAAGCTCCAACACCCCTGCTGCAGGAGAGGCCACCAACCTCCAAATGTAATACTAGACCAGGCTGCCCAGGGCCCCATCCAATCTGGCCATGAACACCTACAGGGACCAGGGCATCCACAACCTCTCTGGGCAGCCTGTTCCAGCACCTCACCACTCTCATGGTAAAGTACTTCCTCTGCGGGTCCTTCTCTGCAGGGCTACTCTAAAGGACTGCTCCTTCCAGTCTGTACACATGCCTGGGATTCCTCCAGCCCAAGTGCAAAACCTTGCACTTTGGACCTCATTAGATTAGATTCACTTGGGAGAGACTCTACCTCTCAAGCCAGCAATATGCCCTCATAATCCAGAAAGCCAACTGTATCCCAGGCTGCATCAAAAGAAGCATGGCGGAAGCAAAAGAACAGGTCAAGGGAGGTGATCCTGCCCCTCTACTCTGTGCTGGTGAGGCCTTATCTGGAGTACTGCATCGAGATGTAAAGTCTTCAGAACAGGAGAGACATAGATCTGTTGGAGCGTGTTGAGAGGAGGGACAAAAAAAAAAAAGATCCATGGAATAAAACATCTTCCTACTATAACAGGCTGAAAGAGCTAGGGCTGTTCAGCCTGAAGAGAAAAGAAGTCTCCAGGGTGACCTGAAAGCAGCCTTTCAGTATATAAAGGGGAGCTAAGGAAAGAAAGGTACAGACTCTTTAGCGGAGTCTGTGGTGATAGAACAAGGTGAAATGGTTTCAAGCTCAAAGAGGGTAGCTTTAGTTTACATATAAGGAATAAATCTTGGCAACCTGATCTAGCTGTATATCTCCCTGCTCATTGTAGGGAAGTTGGACTAGAAGACTCTTAAAGATCCCTTCCAGCTCTAAGGATTCTATGATTCTATTCCTCAGTAATGGCTGAAATTAAAAACTAAACTTTTTCTTTGCTATGTGAACAGAGAAAGTTTCACTCCAGACTGCTCTGTCTCAGAAAACATTATTTATATTTCTGCACAGTACAAAAGAAGAACTCATTGTCCCAGGCTAGCTGTCTTCAGCATGTCCAGAGATATTGTGAACACGCTAAAGAACAAATGAAAATACTGTGTTTCTCAACGAGCATGTCTTTTTTTGTTTGTTTTTGTTATTTGTTTTTTTTAATAGGTTCAGTTTCTGAATGAGATAGGGAGTAAATCTCCCCTTGGCACATGTACACAATCCCCACTGATTTCAAAAGGAGTTATGTTTCATGAAGAAATGGAAGAACACCTCTTAGGAAGAGCTCTTGGAAGAACGCGCATAAATTCTTGCCTGGGTTTTTGAGAAAGAATAACATAATACGGGTCCCATTTCATCTGTAATTTAAGCTTAAGTAAAGCAGAAGTAATTCAGTGGCTGCTAACTGACTAGAAAAATGGAGAACCAGGTGAAGGAATTTCTATAAATTATGAAGCAGATAAAAACACTAACTTTCTGATCGTATTTTGGCAGAACAGGATATGAATAATTATAAAATACTGAATTGAAACAATAATTATTGAGGCAATAAGTTGTTCAGAAGTAACTAGATAATCTTCGATGGCCCTTCCAACCCAAGTCATTCTATGATTCCATTATTCTGTGTATTTTATTAACATTCCCCCTTTTCTGTCTGTTTTACATTTTGTTTCATGCCTGTGCCATTTAAGAGATACAGATTGTCAAGAAAGAGGCTCAGACACCCTGCTTTCTTTCAACATAACTGTACTGGGGCCATCTTCAGTCTGACACTGATTGTGGATCACAAAGAACCCACCACATCCTCCCAAACTCACTGGAAGACCACTCATATTAACATTAGAGTGTGGTTACTGACTCTGCCCATAACCATGTAGAGACCAACTCACTAGATGTGCACAGAAATAATTACTCAAAACAACTTATTTAGAGTATAAGGGGTTAAGTATGCTTATTGGTATAACTTGTAAAAGCACAACTTTGCTGCCTGTTCAGCAATTCCGTCCTCTCATTCTCCAGCTACTCGCTGCTCAGAGCTTGCCTTCTGTTACTGTATTTTCTTTAAGTACATACACAGCAAAAATGACTGGCTTAAGGATCAGTTTGCCAGACCTCAGTTTCCTGAGGTCTGAGTGGCAAGCTGGTTTTTTTATTATTATTATTATTTTTAATGTGCTTTGTAGAGTTTGCTGAGGGAAAACATATCCTTACTTCATTTCACAAGACTGTATTGATTTTTTATCTGGCAAAACATTTTCAGTTGACACCAGTTCTGCACCTCAAAACATGCTGGAATCCCTGTGCTGCAATGCTCCAGTTTCTGTTTTAAAAGCAGTGCAAAAATTGTGATCTGCCACGAGAACTGCCTTTCAACAGAATAATGGGAAAGACCAAATTTGGATAGGATCATTAAGTAATGTGTTTCAGTGAAATAAATGCTCCTGTAAATGTAGTAAAATTATTCTTCTTTTTCCTGCAGAACATTTACCATATATTGTTCCATGTCACTCACACAGTGCTTCAGTCCACTCTGCTCTCAATTTAGATGTACCATTTGGGTTCCAGTGTTTATGGTATAGATCAGTTTTTTTTTTTTCCTGTTCTCCAGAACTGTAATATATGATGAAGAAGCACAGATTGACCATGACAAGGCAACTCAGGCACAGGATCTGCAAAGTGTCAGGAAAGAATCAACTAATCAAATGGGAGTGAATTACACTCATCGGAAAAATGTGTTAATAAGGAAGCAGGAGCTCTCAGCTCTTACAGAAATGCCTTCAATGAGCCATAAAATAATACATGGGAGAAAACAACCTCAAATCTCGTGCTACTGACTGTATTAAGAATAAGTCCCCGCCAACTTCACAGTGAGGCACAACTTGAAGGGAACCATTAACCTGTACCAACCAGGTCGGTTACCCACAGTTGGTAAAGGCATCACGCTGCTGCGCACCGTTGGCGTGAGGCTTCGGGGAGCCGAACCCTGCACTTTGCCCCATCCCCCGCGCACCGTGTGACCTCCCGCAGCCCGCCCCGCACTTCTGCTCTGCAGAGAGCGGGCGCTGCGAGACTGCTGTGCGCTCCGTCGGACACGCGTGGGCTGTGACAACAGGCATCAAGGCCGGGAGCTCCCGAGGCGGAGGCCCGCTCCCCGCAGCGACACGGTGACCCCAGGCAGGGGCCCGCGGGAGAGCCGCCAGCGCGCACCTGTTGCACTGAGAGCCCGCGGTAGCAGAGACGAGAAAGGCTTTTACCGCAGCGGCGAAGTACCGACGTCTGTCATTTTGATAACGAGCTGTTTAAGCGCGCCAAGGGCTTAAGCACTGCGCAACGACGGCACGCAGCACGGCCACCCGCGGCTCCCACCTCCCGGCCCGGGGCTTGCGGCACGGCCTGACGTCACCGCCCGCGGCGGGCGGGGCGCGGCGGGGCGCGGCGCGGGGCGTGGACGGCAGCGCGGGACCGGAGCGGGAGTGCGGCGCTGGCGGGGAGGAGCGGTGCGGTGCCGCGCGGTGCCGTGCCGTGCCGTGCCGTCCGGGGTGCCGCCGGCCGGCGCCATGGAGGAATTCCTGCAGCGCTCTCGGAGCCGCCTGGTGAGTGGCTTCGCCCCGCTTGTCCGCAGCCGCATTGGTCGCCTGCAGCCCCGGGCGTGGCACCGCGGGCTCTGCGGGAGCTCTGTCTGGGGCTCGTGGCCGGGGGAGCCGGCACAAGTTGCTGCCCTGTAATTATTGCTGAATAACGCTCAGCTTGAAGAGTGCGCGAAGCCGTGCTCGGAGGTGGCCGCCTGCCTTTTTCGGGTTATTTGAGCGTTTGTTTTGACTTCTAGGTGCATCAAGTTGTATAGTTGAGTAGGAAAAATGATATCAGAAGACGCTGAAAGACTGTCATTTCTGTGCTGTAAGTGTCCCGGGACAGTTTGGATAAGCAGGACTGGAGAATCTGTAGAGGAGGCGGCAGAGCAGCTCCTCAGCTGCAGCGCTGCCGTGGGAGCTCCGCGCCCGGCTGTGCTGGCGGGGCTCTGCGAAGCTGCAGCGCGTTGGTGCTGCGTGCAGTGGCTGATACCTGGCGCTGAGCAGCGAGTACTGCCGTCTCTTTCAGGTGCAGTGCAGAAGTGGGATGTTTTTAAGATCTGTGTGACCTCGGGCTGCCTTGTTTCCGATATCTGTGCAAAACTTGGTTTTGCTGCTGTAGCCTTTGTGGGCAGCTCTCCTGCTCACTATCTCAGTTCTAAGAAGTGGGTTCAATTATAGAAATAACCACGGGTTAGTAGAAATAATAATAATAATAATAATAATAATAATAATAATAATAATAAAATTCCCTGCTGCTGATCTTGCCTCATGTTTTCTGGGGCTTGGAACTTGTGTGCTGCTGGAGTTGTGTTCTCACCCTCTGGAGAGCCGCTGTAGAAAACTTTGTTAATTAGAGCATCAAGGCCTCCCCACTTCTTTGGTCGTGCCATGAACCTCTGGAGACTGAGAAACTGAAAGTTCTTCTTTCTCTGATAGCTATCATGCACTGTAGTTAATAGTTTGTAAAGTATGTTTTCTCATAACATCTTTTGTTATCATGCATATATTAGAAATCAGAGAATGAATGCAGTCCTTAGAGGAATGGCAAGATAGGAGATAAAGTAAATCCCCTGGTGGATCTCTTAGCACCTAACTCTGTTGGCAGGTGTAAAGGATAAGCATGAGCTGTGTCATCTTGATCACGTTCCAGTCTGCTTAGGACCTTGTAAACTGTTTCACTCATTTTTTTACATAAGCAGTGTAAACTTTAGTAGCCTTGTTGAAACATGCTGCATAGAGCAGTCACAGGTTCTTAACACATTTCACATCAGCATTTTGTAAAGGGCAACTTTTGAACAGGAGATTCATCTTTGACATGTGTTCTGGCCAAGTATATCAAAGGTGGCCATACTTAATGTTAGTAGAAATTAATTATGGTAGTGATCCCCTCTATATCACTAGTAAAGAGAGCAGCTTGGTTTTGTTTCCAGAAGCAAGTACTTTCTTGATCTTTCTGAAGTGCTGTTGGAAATCAGGCAGGAGTTATCTGGAAAAATGTAATCTGAAGAAGCCTGTGGGTAACAGAAGATATTAATTTATTTGATTTAGAGGAAATGTAGAGCTCAGTGTCTGAATTGTAGCTTTTCTTATTGCTTCACTGTGGGTTTTCAGAAGGTGTGAAAACTTCTCTTTGTGCCTTCTGACCTGTGTGAGGAGAAAGCTTGTTCTGGAGCAGTCTCCTCTACTTGGAGAGCTTGGGGATGTCCTCCTAGCTCTGTGTTGTATAGCCATGCCAGCTGAGCTTGGCTGGGGAAGAAGGGTCTGGATGCTGGAACGTCCTCTTCCATGTTGGCTTCAACTTGATGGTTTCATTTCTAGCACTGTAGCCTGAAAAAGATAATTCAGAGTAAAATAACTGAATATTTCCGTTCTGCTGCACAGAAGGTTGACAATGCCAGTTTTACCATGCTAGTATTCCATGCTGTAGGTAAAATCTTACTAGGCTAAACTGATTACAATGTACAGACTACATGAATACTTCTCAGCCTGAGTAACGGAAAAATTTCTTTACTCATAAACAATAGCTATAGAGCATGCCAGAAGAGCAATTGCTCCAGACTATGCAGGGGAACCTATTACTGCAAGTGCTTCATCATTCATTTGGCTCTGGCTCCAGCCACAACATTAATCAAGGCTGTTTTTCTACATGGAGCAAATTCTAGTTGTGGACTATACCACAGAAAAGACTTACACATTTTTATTTTATTTTAATTTTTTTTAAGGCTCTTGTGTACGTATTATATATTATCTACATGTTATAAAGTGAAGTTTCCATCAGGCTTTTCTTTCTCTGAGAGCGAAGAATTTTTCTTCTGTGATTTCTCATGAACATAGAAAGTTTTCAATTATTTTCTATATAGGTTATGCATACTCTGTGTAAATTCAAGGAGGAATAGACAAAAGATGGCAGAATATAACAGATGCTGTACTGAAATTTTTGGACATTTGTGGGGTTTGGTCTTATAAGTTTCTTTTTTTTTTTTTTTTTTTTTTCTTTTTTTTTTTTTTTCTTTTTTTTCCCCAGTCTTTACCAAGTATGGTTCTATGCTGGGTGAGACCAAAGGTCAAACAATGTTGTCTTGACCAAGGGAAGATTACATATAAGATATTACATTGTATATATATACATATATACATACATATATACATATACATATACATATATATATATATATATATATATATATTCTACTGCTTGTAATCTTGTATGTATATATATATATATATATATATATGTATGTATGTATGTATATCTATATATAAGGTTTTGAGAGGTTAGATTAAAATGTGTGTCAGAACTGACCTATTAGCCACAGTTAGAGCCTGTTGTCTGGGTTGACTTATTTGTTGCTTGTTTTGAAATCTCTTTGTGCTTTGTTTTCCTACAAAATCCTTGAATCATAGAATTTTTTTAGAGACGTAAGAGTTTTATCATTTTTTAATATTCTCTTTATGAATGGGGAAAAACCCTTTTTGCTTATTACAAACCACCTCCTTGACAATTTTAATGGGTGCTCCAAGGTTCTTATGCCTTGAATAAGTGGCATTTAGTTAAGGAATGTTACCATACCTCCATTCTCTTCTCTCAAAACATTTCTAAGCTAACATTTTCCACTGCCTGTTCTTATTTGAGCCCTGTGCTATCCTTGCTCATTCTTATGGCTTCTCAGAGGATTTTGTAACCTTATTAACCCTTTGAAAGTCATGGACCCCCAAACCACCTGTAGTATTTAAGACACTTATACACTGTAGACTCTACAGTAGAACAGTGTTTCACTTTCTTCCCCCTTTTCTTCAGAGTTCTTGTTATTCTACTTATTTTACTGTCAGAGAGCAATTTCTCTGATGCTTTCAGGATAGTATCTGCAGTGGAAACATGATGTGCTTTCTGCCTAGTAATACCCAATTTAAAGCCTATCTGACTGCGTACCAAAATACAGTTAGAAGAGTTGGCTTTGTTTCTTAATGTTCTCCCACAGTCTGCACTTTTTAGCCTCGTCCCTCAGTGTCATGACTCTTTTTTTGCAGCTTTAGATTTGACTCCTAAATAATCTGGTATAGTCTACAGCCTTCATCACCTCATTACTTGCCTGTTCGTCCTACTGGAAGTAATATTATTTATTATTTATGCATAGGAAGAACAGCACATCTCCCAGCACAAATCCTTCTGGATAGTCCTTTGCAGATGTTTTCCTTCATTCCTGCAGGGAATCAACCATTTGTTCCACTTTCTTCTCTAGCCCACCAATTTTTAGCTCTTCACTATCTCTTAGGAGGATTCCTATGTGATATACTGCTTGCTGAATCAGATAGTGAAGTTTGGTATCTTTCAAGTAATTTCGTGTGCCCCAGACAGTTATGCAGTGAGGCCAAACGACTGTGAGAAGTTAAATCAAAGGAGCCTGTCAAGAAAAAAACAGTAAGAATTTTGTTATTAGAAACTAAGAAAATTCAGAATTCTCTTGGGAAGATGCTAAGACAAAGGCTGGCAGCCAGACTAACTGTCCTCCCTGTGCTTAATTGGGAGCTTAATGCTTTGTATGCTGGCTTCAGGGAAGTCAAAGAGGACAGAATGAGCCTAGGAAAAGGCTTAATGTGCAGATGATACTGATACCTCCACATTCTGCAGCAAACTGCTTTAAATTAGCAAGGGAAAGATTGCCCTCCCTCTGCAGTGAATTGTAGATTAGCTGTGGAAATAATCTTTCTAAATGCTGTGTCATCTTCAGCCGTTCACAGCATTGGGAGGGGAATAAAAAGCCAAACAGACTTCAAGTTCTTTTAATCCTTTCCTGTGAAGAAGGGTCTAAAATGCGAGACCAGTGTTAAACCTGGCAGGATAATACACTGCAAATAGGGAATCATGCTCCCAGAAATATGCGCACACAGAAAAATTGGACGATGTGACTGGACGTTTTCCAAAGGAAGGATCAGGCCCATGACCAGGGAGATGCCCTTGAGAATTTACTAAAAGTCTTCTGAGGTGTTGCTTTGGCAGCTATGAAAAATGAATGTTGTGTTTATGAAGCAAAGAAGTTAAGGAACAATTACTGATGATGGCATGACTTGAGCAGATTTATGTGGTCACAGTTTAAAAACAAGCTGAGTCACATCTTTATTCATATTGCCTTTCATCTGCTTTTTATCTGCTTATCTGGAGCCTTTTTTTTTTTTTTAATTTTTATTTTTTTTTAAATCAACCATAGCTAGTTATTACCCTGAAAAAAGTGCTTGATTTATCTGGAATAAAGTAGTAGCTTTATGGGAAAGAGAAAACATAGAAGTGAAGCAGAAGTTATCTTCCCGGGAACTTATCTAAGCAAAGAGACAGAAAATAGGCTTTTAAGTGTTGAGAGTAATCAACTCTTACTCTCTCATGTATCTTCTTTGCATTAATCCAGCAGCACACAGAGAACTAAGCTTTATTTAGCAGGGCACCTACAGCATGTACAGAATGAAAAGTACTAGTAATGGTATTGATAAAGGCAAGAAAACTCACATAAGTAGGATTTACATGCTATTAGATATATTGCAGAATCAGAGCCTTCCATATGATTAAACTTTTGTTCCTTAAACAAACTAGAAGAAAGTAAACTCCGTAATATCTGAATTCAGACAAGGAAAGTTGTGAAGTTGTGAGGAGTGCTGAGCAGATACAGATATTCAGGGACTTAGGGAGAGAAGTGAAATGATTGGAAAAATGTGTTGGAAGATTCTATTGAAGATTAATTCAAAATATACAATATAAAGAGAAAAAACCTGACAGCAGGAGAACACCAACAAGGAGATGGAACTGTGACAGAGTTGTTTTAAAGAATGCAGTTCTGGGACACAATCTTCAGATCACCTAATAAAGCAGAATAGACCTTGGTATGTTTGTATACACACACATGTACTTACCATTATCAGAAAGAGTTATACCCTACATTCTCACTGTCTTTTCCATCATCACTGTGCAGTTTCAAGTAAAATGTTTCTTTCTCTTTAGAGTACCAAATAACCAAAAATGTTTCTTAACTGGAGGAAGAATTCGGAGAATCTTATTAAAATGTTTCAAAGGATTGACTTGCAAGGAAGAATGAATGAACTAAATGTAACACTTGATTAAATTACTGCTAAGCTGAGAATAAGAGCATTCTGGATCTATGGAGTACTAATCGCGATGCAAAGAATAATTCATGTGCATAGATGTAAGTAAGAAATCTTGAAAAGGTCAGAAGAAGCCTAGAAATAAGTAAATGTTTCTGGAAATGTAAGCTTTCTAGCTGTGAGACCAATTTCCCAGAGAAAGGGCAGAACCCCTGCCTTAAAAGTAAATCCAAATAAACCCTGGTTTGGATGAACATATTTAAAACTATTTGAAGGATCAATCTACAGTTATAAGGAAAACATGCAGTCTAATTTAATAGTCTTTGCAGTTCCAGGAAAGTCATATAGACTGCAGATATCCAGCAGAAACTTGGGAGGTGAAAATGCTTTTTCACCATGCATTCTCTTGGAATTTTTTTTTTTTTGGATGGATGAATTTTTTGGAGAACAACAGTTTTTAAACAACAGCCTATTCTTCCTGGCTTTTATCCTTCTCAGATGTAGTGATATTTTCTCTTTTTTCACACATACACACACAAAAGAGAAGTGGAAGCAGAAGAATAAGGCAGTTTCTTGGTGAAATTTCCATTTAAAGTGGTAAAGTCAGAGTAAATAAAATGAAGGAAATTTCTAGTCTAAGTAACTTTTTGGGTGTTGAATAATTTGTACAGCTGACATAGTTTTCTCAGTGTTCTGCAGAAAAGAAAATCCCAAAGTCATCTCAGTGCACTGTAAGTTAATTTACTAATGTATCATGCTGCACGGATTTAAGAGTATCACTGTGATATTGACCGGGACATATTATGCAAGAAGCTACACAAATAATTTATAAAAACTTCTATCCAGTGCATGTCTTAAGGAATCCATAAAGTAAATTGAAGGGAACAGTGGAATCCAAGGCAGTAGCAGGATAATAATAGGTGATAATATTTGCATATCCTAATCTATTTGTTAATGTTTGGCAAAGAGCAGCTTTGAGAAGATGTTGCATTAAGGAGGATGGTTTGTAAAAGGCATGGAGACAGCATGCCTGGAGATGACAAAATTTAATTCTTTTCTCTGTTTCTCTTTGGTACTGACCAGATGAACATAGAAGTTAACATTTCATTATTCTGAACATTTCCTATTCTGAACAGGAGATAGAAACAGAGGAAGGTTTGTAAAGGTTAGAAATCATTGGTTACAGATTCTGTTCAACGTGATAGAGCAAGGAGATCTTGGCAGTGAGATGTTGGTGTTGGAGTGGTGCACCAGGGAAAGTTGTTTCGTGCAAGGGTTTCATGCCAGGTGCCTTTGCTAGAGCCAAAGAATGCTTCAGAGATTAAAACATCAAGTAATGATAGCTTGAGTGCCAGCTCTGAAGGGAGAGGAGAGGCTGATCAGGAAGAAAAACTGCTGGAGTTGGCAGAGAGTAGGATGGGAGCTGGGGTATTTGTGTATCTAAACAGAACATGGGCTGACGGTGACGGGCCTGAGAGATGGGTAGGATGGCTTTAGTACTTCCTGTATGTCCCTGTGAGAGAGAGGTGGAGGAAAAGGAGAAGGTGTGAAAGCCCTGCTCTAGCCAAGCTTAGTTTGAGATTATGGCAAGGTTCTACTGGGTAGAAAATGTGGAATCTCAGTTTAAAAGAGGCAGGCCGTGATCAGAACTGAAATCCTGCTCCTCATCCTGGAGTTCTGAGGGAGGTCAGATTCAGTGCATCAGTGACTTGATAATATTCCAGTTTTATTCTTTTTCTCCAAAAATGATGACCGGTGTCCATAGTTATTTGCAGGGCTGTAACAACTGGAGTGATATCACTTGTTCTAGAAGCCAGTGGACTAGCACAGTAAAGGACAGTGGATTGGCAATGAAATGTCAGGAACATTTCAGAAAAGAGTGACAGCTTGATGTCAGACAGTGCTTTCCTTCTTCATAGTGCCATTTAACAATAACAGAACAGCATGTAATAGACCTAATAGACCTAATGTGCTGGCCCTGTTCCATTTTGCACAGTCATAACCTGCTTTTGTTAATTTCCATCTAGCCTCAATTTATCAGCCTTAGGCCTCTCTACGTCAATTGCTGTCTAGAGCACAGAGTAATTTTTGCAGCGTAATTGTCTGATGTGACTTACCTTTTTGGTACTATTTGAAACATTCTGCTGGATCACAGTGTTTATTTCTTTTTGTAAGTGACATGGATTTCATTCTGTTTTAGTCTTCTGTGTGGAACTGTCTCTACACACAGTGCTAGACACAAACTAGTGAAATCAGCTGTTGCACCAGCCTCTGAGTGACAAACCATCATGCTGTGGTGACCTTTTTTCTAATAGTTAATCTTGTTGTACAATGATTACATTGTGATACAGAGCGTAAGAATTACTGAAGTTAATAAATGCTGCTTTGCTTTTATACAGTAGTGACTGAAAAAGCGAAGATGAGTTGATATGGAATAAGAATCCTGAATTGTTCAGATTCTACCATGACTCATTAAAAGAAGTGGAGACATAGAGTCTAGCTGGCATGCTGGCAGGGAAAGGGTAATTCTCACTGAACCTTGTATGCTGGGTTAGCAGAGCCCAATGACAATTTTTTTTTATTTTTTTATTTTTTTTTTTTTAATTTTCCTTATGAGAATCAGGATTTCTCCATTCGGAATGTATTTGACTTTTCAGAGAAACAGCAACAAACGGTAAACTTGTAAAACGCCAGCAGGGACAGGGACAGTCTCTCCTAAATATAGTCAGTTGGCAAATGACCAGCGGACTGATTCAGCAGCCTCTCCGTTACTTAACAAAGGTTTTAACAGGCAGTCAAAGTCATTTGCAGGCTTGAGTGGATTACAGCTGAGTCAGAGGGAACACAGTGACAGGTTAACTTGTTAGGAAAGTGTCTTCCTGTGTCTGTGCATGCATACAGTCTATAGAAATTCCTTGTATGCCTAACTAGTTTTGTTACAGGTAAATCTGTTTGAATCTTTGAGTATTCACATAACCTAGAAGAGAAAATGTCCTTACACATGTGTACTGTGGGTTTAAGGATCACAGAACGGCCTGGGTTGAAAAGGACCACAATGATCATCGAGTTTCAACCCCCCTGCTGTGTGCAGGGTCACCAACCACCAGACCAGGCTGCCCAGAGCCACATCCAGCCTGGCCCTGAATGCCTTCAGGGATGGGGCATCCACAGCCTCCTTGGGCAACCTGTTCCAGTGCATCACCACCTCTGTGTGAAAAACTTCCTCCTAATATCTAATGCAGACCTCCCCTGTCTCAATTTAAAATCATTCTCCCTTGTCCTATCACTGTCCACCCTTGTAAACAGCTGTTCTCCCTCCTGTGTATATGCTCCCTTCAAGTACTGGAAAGCCATGATGCCTCTGTGAAATGTTGGGAAGTCTATCTCACTGGGCTCCTGAATGGTTTTTAAGATGTTTGAAGTAGGTGACTTTATCAAGTTGAAAGACTACATAAGATAGTAAAACTGTGATTTCATTTCTGGCCTTCCTATTTTTGGACTTATTTTTCCGTTGCTTTAAATTTTTGATCTTTTAATTCAGGAAGCATAAAAATAGTAATTATCCATTCCATTCAAAGAAAGAACTGTAGTGGAGAAAAGCAAGCAAACATTTTTTTATATATAACTTATGTCTTTCATCTTGATTTAATTGAAGCAATAGCTGAGATAGTAGCTGCAGCAAAGTTTTCATAAGGAAAAATATTCTAATTCCAGTTTATGTGAAACTGAGACTTTTTTTTCCTCTGAAATTATTGTTTAAATTTTTAGGGCTTAACAGACTGAATCATCTCACTGGGTAGAGTATGCAGTGAGAGGGACTTCCTCCCTGCCACCCCAAGGGAAATGTGTGCACTGAGCTCTCTGTGGTAGGGTGTAACTCTAGAGCCTTCACTTTTTTGTCAGGGACTACCAACAGAAAAATTGCAGTGTTGTTGAAACCAGCTACAGAATGTTGTATACCAGATAATGTGTTTTTTGTTTTGTTTTGTTTGTTTTTTAATAAAAGTTGTTTTGTACATGAGAGGATATATATATATATATATATATATATATATATATATATTAATCCATTTGTTGTTTTTTGTTTTCTGGATATTCTGAGAGGAGGTACGTAAAGTCATATAAAAACAGTTAACCCTGTGCCACTTTCTAGGATTTGTTCCTTCCTTTAAGAATTTAATGTACACTAGAACTTCAGTATTGACAGGTTTAGCAAGAAAAAGCAAAAGTAGTGGCATCATTTATTTTTTTTTTAAAAGAGTGACGTAAGAGCAGAATGGCATTAAAGCAGTCATTCCAGATATGAGACAGAGGTGCAGCCTGGAGTTCTTGTCTTTCATCTCTTAGAGACACGGACTCATATTCTGTTTTAGATCACATGAGAAAATGAGTTAAGTGATCTAATCTTAGTGTCTATTTGTTCACCTCTCAAAATCACTGCACAGTTCTCGACTGACAGCTTTTGTGCAGTTTATAATGCAAATGGTAGAGAGATTTTTAAGGTCAAGTCTGAAGTATTTTGGTTCCTCTGTTTTACCAAGTTTGCAGAATAGCTGTGCAAGCCTGTCTCAATATGAAAGTGTTGAAACTTCTTAAAATAAATAAATAAACAACAGCTTTCCCAGCTGTATCAGGACTGGGGCCATTACAGTCTTGGGGTTTGAAAAGAGCATTTATTTACAGATTCTAAGTTAAACACAAACTGCAGTTTATAGAGGAAAACAAACTGATCTAAAGAAATATTCTTAGTTAAATTTAGGTAAATATGAAGACCACTTGACCGAAAATGCAGTGGTCTTAATTCTTGGAAATAGAGTGACCTAAAGTTACATGTTACAGAAATGCTTAAATCATTTATGTGTTCTATGTCTGTACTCATATGTAACAATTCAGACGTGCCTCTTTACCAGTATCTATGGTGGCAAAAACCATAAGAAAACGTTTGTGTTTTCTATTGTTTTTTGTTTTGCTTTGTTTTTCAAGCATCTTGCAGAGCTTATCTGAGATTTTATTCTTGTTTTGACGTTTTTCTATTACAGTGGAAATTAAAATTCTGCTGCAACAGTGGTCAAAATAACAAGTAATGACAATTCTGATAAGAATTCAGGAACCAATTTCTGCCTGCTAAAATGGAACACTGTATAGAAAGGTGTTCTTTTTTTTTTTTTTTTTTAAATGCTTGTTTACAGCAGATGAGTTTACCTTGTTGTTTCTTTTTTGACACAACCTTGTAACTTCTAGGGAATCCCACAGTAAATTAAAACAATTTCACTATGCTGCAGTAGGAGTTCTTTGTGGTTCTCCACAACTGTCTGTAATATTGCAGTTCACCATTTTCTTCTATGCCAATAAATGAGGTACAGATGGGTGCTTCTGAGCATCTTACAATGTTGAGGATAAATTGGCCTTTTGGCACATGGTTATGCATCATCTGCCATCTTCTCTTCAACCTTACAAAATGCTATCCATTGCTAGATAACAAGACAGCTCATCTTGCCTGTCTGTGAAGTTGTTTCTCTTTGCCTCTCGTGTTGGAAAATAAGCAGGATTCTAAATAAGATGTGAAATGATATTCTAAATCTTTCTAGCCCTGCTTAATTACATGTATCCTCCACCGTTAAGTGAGTACTTAATCACTAACCTTCTAAGCTAGTTAGATATATGTTTTAATTCTTTGCACATCTCTGTTTTTAAGAGCTTATATTGGTGCTGTTTGATGATGCTGTGGAAGAGGCAACCTAGTTAGTCGCCACATTAATTAATGATTAAAATCAAGCTTCTTTCCCCCTAAACAGATAACTAATACTGATACTGAGTGAACATTATGCTAAAAGATCAGCATCTTCTCTTTACTTCCATAAATTAGAAGTGCTTATACAAATGAAACTCACGGGTAATCTAGAAATAAGAAATGGTAGGTTTATGGCAGAGGGCAGAAAGAACTCAGGAGTATTTCATAGCATCATTTTTTTTGAGTGGTAGCAACAATCCTGTAGTGTAGTAGCAGAAGTTACAGGTGGAGTTCCTAGCAGGGCAGGTTCTGCCCAATTTGAAAAATCAAAAGGTGATTAAAATACACAGCATTCAAAGCAGTGTAAGGTGAAAGAAAGGAAGGTGATAGATGCCTTGTCCCTTCAGATACTCAAGATCAACTGGATGTGTCTCTGAGCAACATAGTCTAGCTTTAGGTGTCCCTATTCATTGCAGGGGAATTGGACTAGATGATCTCTGGACTAGATGAGGTCCCTTCCACCTCAAATGATTCTATGGTTTTTAAAATAGACTTTTATCTAGTTTTGCTCACTTGCTGTCACTTGCATGCACAGGGAAGCACAAGCACTTACAGAGAAAGTAGGTTAATGGACAAGGGAGCCCCTGGGCAGTGTTCTGTGTCTTAACTGCTTAAATCCAGTGGCAGTGCACTGCTGAGGATTAGTAAAATCCCACTGAACCAGCAGAGAAATGGTGTCTGTGTGTCCATGATCCTGCATGTTTGTACCCTTGTTTGGAGTTGCACGACTGCGTGTACACAAGTATAACTGACGTCAAGCTTGTAAGTGTAGCATGTTCTAATTTCCATTTATCTTTAGGAAGCCTTCTTCTAGCAAGTGTTGAGGTGTGCAGGAAAATTTTGGAGGACTGAATAAAGCTGGCTTGGATGTCATCTTTCATAAATATGAGAAATATTGTGCTCCTGGAGAAGTTTACATCTCTAAAGAAAGGGGGAACTTGATCTTCTTTGTGCCCTGTTATCTGCCGTAGCTTTCACATTTCTGACAAAACTGAAGACATAAGGTACTTTTAGTGGTCTATTTTCACTTCAATTTGAAGGAAATATGGAGAGATTCTAGCTCTTTCTTTGAAACTAAGAGAAATATGGAAACATAAATAATAACGTATTTTTGCAAGCTTTAAAAAAAATCTGGGATAGGTCTGTTTTTTAATGCAGTCATAATTCGATGTGTTCTTATGTACATTTGAAGGCTGAATATCAATAACAATGTCATTAACAGATATATGCAGAGAATCACAGTTCTTGAGAATGCACTTAAAATCAACTGACTGTCATTTTTAACAGGAAGCAGAGGCTAAGCTCTCTCCCCCTGAGATGCTACCAGAATCCACAGCTCCAGTAAACAGAACAGGTGACTGGATGCCACTGACACTGTACACAGCTGTAGCTGAAAGATCATTTATCTTCCAGTTAAAAAGATTTAGCCCTTACAGTAAGCTATTCATCTATGTCAATCTAGAGAAGCTAAGGAATGGCATGCCTTCTAATTCAAGTATTTTGAGGACTCCTTAACACATTTCAAAATGTTTAGATAGTAACCCATTATTTTGATAATGTGAGAGTGAGTTACTCAATCTTTCTAGATTGATAGATGCTGTGTACATTGGGAGCTAAAAGCTGCTGCTTATTTAGCAGAACAACTAAAGTTGTGTTAGAGTAGTTAACAAGCAGTGGAAGGGAATTATCTTGCATTTTATGCATCTTTGCAGAATACTGAAGAGCTTAGAAGCCCTATTCTGTACCCACCCACTAGCACCATATTGAACAAGATTCTGATCTGACACTTCTAAGTTGGAACATTTTGGTAAGAATCATGAAACTTTATTTGGGATAATTGATCAAAGCCAAGGAGTGAAAACCACTAAAAATAAAAGTGAGAGTAGTATGACAGTGTGAAAGTTATCATTTATTGAATGCAGTAATATTTGCTTCCTGGTCCAATCAATAATCAAACTAAACTGTGAAAGCCTGCCTTGAAAATATGCTTGTATACTCTGTCTATAGTTTTTAGATACTACTGTTAGAGAAGGATTAATTTCAAGAGCCCATCTCTGTGTAATTGCCATCATTTCTGAGGGCATTTAATTAACGTAAATCAACATGCATAAAGCTTAAAATAGCTCAAACCCACCGAGATTTCATAAGTAGGTCTCTTTCCTGGCATGCCTTTACAATGTAGTATAGATAGTTGTACTGGAAGGCCAGAGAGAAATATAACTCAAATGAGACAAATGTGAATTGGAAATAGGTGTCATAGAGATAGGGTTTTCTCCTCCCTCTCCTCTTCATTGGTGGTAACTTCTGCTGCTGCACAGCCTGCGAGAAGAAAGGCTTTCTATTCACTGTGAAGAAGGCCATACTGAGTCACAAGATTATTTCTAATTTTGGTGGGTTACTCTGTCACCCAACCCCTTATACTAAAGCTTTCTTGTCTCTGTGCCTTAGAACACATTGTCTCCACAAGTGCATCTTTTGAAGTGTCCCTGGGGAACAGATTATCAGCAAGTCTGATTTTTATCTAGCCTTTAATTATAGAGATTAGTATCAAATCCTTGAATTGCTGTTGCTATCAGTGAGAAGAAAGACATGGAAGAGCTGTGTGATGTATTCTTATTACTAGTTGCAGTCAGTAATGTTAATGTGCACAGTAAGTGAGGTGTGATAGTATTCTATCCTAGTCCTCAGTCCTGTATAGCAGCTGTAGCTGGAAACTAGGAGAAGGATGGGAATTGAAATGTGAGAAATTACTACATAGTTCTGATAATGAAGAGAATCAGAGCAAATACACATAGGACTGACTGTAGATCTTACGTTCTCTTAGGCAAGATGGAAAATAGGACCCCTTGCTGTTTATATACAGCTTCAGTGCAGGATGTTAGTTCTGGAATTACATCTCATTTAAAAGCCTGATAAACTTCTATAGCAGCAGCTCTCACATATTCCTGAATATGAAATAGCATCTGGAGGATACATCATGTCTCGCTGGATATAGCCAGCGTATGTACCTGAGTGAGTATGTGCGCTCACCTACTCCTACATGTGAAGTGTCAGAAGCACGTACTTCTAGGCATCTTGCGTCTGTCATTTGATGAATTTAGTCTTTCCACGGAGTGTGCCATAGCATCATCACATAACAAATACGTCAGATTTCTTCACAGTAATCTCTAAATCCCTAAAACTATAAAATATGGAAGTATTTTAAAAATAATGAAGATATTTAGGAATTGAAAGTTAAGTCAATTTAAAGTTAAATCAATCCAGATTTTCAAAATCTGGATGTGAGAGCTTGGCTGAAAAATCATTCATACAGTAGAATTCAAATATAGAACAGAGTTTTTTTTGTTTTTGTTTTTTTTTACTGAGAACAATAATAAGAAATTAAGTAAAGTTGTTTGCCATATTTCCACTAGCACAGTTTAGTGCTCTGTGGCACAACCAAGAATAGTTTGAAGGAAATAGAACAAGCATAGCAGTTTTCTGGAAAAGTTTTACTAAGATTTATGCTGTTTCTGCAATTTTGATTTTGCTGGAGGTTCAGTTTGAGCTGTATTAGGATTAGATCTATGCTGTTTGGGGTCAGTTATACTTACGTTATGCTAAAAAAAGGTACTTTCCTGTCTGACAGTATTCCTGAAAAATCATTATCATAATGCTGTGCTTACTTTGCACAGGATTTCTGAAATGTCTTATTGTTTTACTTATTCAGTTTTTTCAATCTTTATCTTTCAGAGCGTTTGTATTGAGTCTCTGCTAGTTGAATTTTTGGATACTGACTGTTATATTATTGGTATCACTCAGCCAGGATGATTGAAAGAAGTGCTAAGACAATGAATATAACTGTCTTATGTGCCCTGCTGCTTATAAAGTATTCAGACCTCCAAATTTGATTGTCTATTTTTCATTCGCCCCTCCCCCCCCGGGAGTTATATATTAGGAGATTTAATCACTTCAGTATTTACTACTACATTTTCTGAATTTTTTTTTAATACTGAAGTATACCTGAGATGAAGATAATTCCATTTATGCGGAGCAGCTTGGTGTACATTTCATTTAATTAGTACAAAATTACCCATTGTCAGAGGAAGTTTTTCACTCAGAGGGTGGTGACGAATTGGAACAGGTTGCCCAAGGAGGTTATGGATGCCCCATCCCTGGAGGCATTCAAGCTAGGCTGGATGTGACTCTGGGCAGCCTGGTCTGGTGGTTGGTGACCCGCGCACATAACAGAGAAGTTGAAATTAGATGACCTTTGAAGTTGTTTTCAACCCACGCCATTCTATGATTCGGTGATTCTCCTATGTTAAGCACAACTATTGCTTTGTATGCACGACATGAGATGATTTCACAGACTGCATGTCACTGGAGCAAAGAATGTAATTTGTCTTGGCAGAGTTAACTTTTGCATGCTGAATGGCCCAAATGCTTCACAATATACAACTTATAACATGTATTTCGTGTCATACATATGTTAAAGCTTGTATGTGGTTATGTATCATTGCACTATATTTGTAAGGTTGGCTTTAAAATCACAGAAATGTAGTATTCATATGGCTTCAGCTCATGGATGTGAACCTCCTCTGCTCAAGTCAGGAGACCTCTTTCTCAAAATTTTTCTCATACATTGCTCTGCCTGGAATGTATGACTCAAATCATAAAGCCACATGCAGTTTGGTCTTTATGTCTTTAAAGGGTTAACTGATCTGCTTAAGCGATCAATAGAGTGAAATATCTCAAATATTTTTAAATTTATTCAATGCTTAAATGTTCATGTTCACAAAATGTTCATTCAAGATGAATGATGTGCTTGTTTTATTCAGAAATGACAACTATATGTTGGTGTTTATGCATATGAATTCCGCCTGAAGTTAGACGTACAATGTTCAAATAGAACTGCAGAGATACATGTTGCCATTTTAGCTTATTCTTTCCTCCTTGACTGATCCTCAGAAAAAATACTGTACTTTGCTGCTAAAATAGGAAAGAATTATGACCTATTTCTTTTTAATAGACTTTTCTAATTGCATTAACAGTGAACAGATATCCTTTCAACAGCATAATACACCCATCATGTGCTTCCTGTGTAAGGGAAAGAAAGCCACACGTAGTTATACTCTTGTTTCTTCTGTTAAAAATACTTATTTAACATAAAATGCTGTGTAATGGTATTCCAATCTGTGGAGACTTAGGCAATTAGCTAAGCAGAACTCACAAGCTAAAGAAATAGCAGACTGGGAACAGAGAGTGATGACCTTACAATGTACTATCATGAAATCATCATCAGTTTCTAATTTAAAGTGTTCCTGTTCTGACAAGCGCTTAACTGGATACTGGTCAGTATCTGTAAAGGTTATATATATATATATGTGTGTGTGTGTGTGTGTATGTATTTATTTATTTATAAAATATATATTTATATATATATATTTATAAAATATATATTTATATATATATATATTCATAAAAAATAACTTGAACCTCTAGGCTAGCCACACAGGAATTACTGATATATACCAAATGTCCATTGGATGGAGTATGGTGTGTTGCTGATCACTGAGCTATGCTATACTGTATTTTTGGGCAAAATGTAAATGCTCTATCAGCACTTGTGCACTCTGCAAGTAGGAAATAGGAGTCTGGCTGTTGTCTTCTGTATCAGATATTTTGGCTTCCGTAGGTACTTTTTATATACCAAGGGCTGTTTTAGTTTGTTTGTTTACTTTCAAATGTGTTTATTTATTTATGTACATTTAAGGACTTCTTTCTTTGTAAGAAGTGACCTAGGAGAGTTGTTATGATCTCTAATTTTTACCTTCAGAATTGCTTAGAAAGTTTATAGCTCTGTAATTTGGTGGAAGGAAAGTATCAGCCTGAGAGGAAGCAGACTGTTCTTTGATAGCTTACATTTCTCTCCTCACCTTTGGACCTTTTGTTCTTAACAACAGCAAAAAGAGAAATCAATGGATGCGGCTTTTTCTAACCGAAAGCCAAGAGCTCGAGGGTTCAAAAAAATCAAACTCCCTGTGTGGGGAAGGCTGCAGTTATTTGTGTTCCCCATAAATTAAAACTAAATCATACTTTGTTAAATGAAAAAATAAGAGAATACTGTTCATTACACAGATACTGTCAATTAAAGGTTAAAGTTGAAATATTAATGTAATTTATTCTGTTTGCTGTAGTCACTGTCTTACCAAAATAATGGTTGTGTTTTGAATTAGCTAGGGCTGCAGTTTCAGAGGGATGGCAGATTGTTTGTAACGCTTTTAACAGAGAGAATTCCTTTGTGTATTCAGCAAAACTATCACTGAAGAGGTAGTAGGAGGTAGGATGTCTTGTTTAAGTCATTAATATATCTTCATATGTGAATTTTTCCACTTATTTCTATTATTACTTTTTCTTAATAAAATTTTGAAGTAACTTGTTGTGAAAACATTGATTGGGATGGATGAAACTGAACTAAACTATAAACAAAATAAATCTCTCATAGGGTGGGTTCCTTGTTCTCATATTATTTTTATTCTTACCCAAACTTATAAACAGAAATTAATAGTATGATATATCTTTAAATAAATTGTTGTATTCCTTTGTAATATAGACAATGCTTCAATTTACTTTTAAAGTACAATTTAAATGATTTTGTTTATAATTTTTCATAGTTTTAAAGGAATAGTTCATGTGCTTACTGTGAAGTTAGTATTTAGTACTGAGTGCTCTTTGTTTCTATAAAGAGAGCATTTCTATTCTTCTCTATGCTACATATCACTTATGAGATAAAACTGAACTTCTGTGCCATACAAAGTCTGTCTTTTGAATATTTGAATATAAGAATATTTATAAGTACTGAAGCTTGCACTTCTGTTTGGATAGTGCATGGAGTCAGTAGCTACAGTGACAATCTGGCTATTACTCTATGAGAGAAAGGTTGTTTGTTATATAGCAGCTCTCCACAGACCTTGGCTGTGCTGGATGATGATCAGTAAAATTAATATAATTTGTTCCTTCGGTTTTGCACCAATTTTCTGTCTGCTAAGGCACACATGTGCTCTAACAGGACAAAATGACGCAAAATGGAGCTACAGTTTAGAGCTGAATCATCATCACCATAAATATTACAAAGTGTCACCGACACTGTGCAAAAGTAGTAATGATTCTCACTTAAGATATGTAATCTCTATATTTTTATTTTTATTTTTGAATCTTTTCAGTGGGAACTGTGATGCTCTGTGAGACTTTGGAACTATGATACTGCTGGACTCTGTAGTACAAGAGAGAACAGAAAACACTAAGTTGATCTTATTCCATCCTGTAGATCTTTCCAAGCTTGTCCCAAGCCTGAATGGTAAATCATAATTTCACCTCCCCACTTTTTATTTCTTCCAGAGGAAAGTTTTCAAAGCAATTGATAGTTATTTCTTCCATTTCTACTGTTTTTTTTTTTGTTTGTTTGTTTGTTTTTTCCCTCTATTCTTAATTGCACATCTAATCATTGACATATAGAATGATTAGAGACAGTAGTTCACTTAATATGCTACCTCTTGGTAGAAAAATTTTTAAGAGATAACACGCGCTTAACTCTTTTTTTTTTCCTGAAATGTAGTAGTATATTAAATCTCCCTGAGATCCAAGCACTTCACTTCAGTTTTCTTTTTCTCATTGAATGTTAGTATTACATATCTTCAAATAAAATTGAGGTAATTTTTTTTTTTTACAGGAGTGTGTTTTGTATCTTCTGTCTCATTAGCACTAAAACTAACATCAGCAGAGCAAAAATGAAGATTTTAGATTGCTACTGTTTATTGCCTTTCAGCACACTTTAATTAAAGTGGCGTTTGTTTGCCTATAATATCACCATTCCCTAATCAATGTACTGAGCAAGCACCATGGTGACAAGATAAGTTGCTTTGTTTTGTTCCATATGTCTGTGTTCCAATTTTTCCATAGTTTTAATTGGTTCCCTGCAGAATAACATTTACAAGCATATGGTATGGAAAATGCTGACTGCATTTGTTATCATATATTTTAGTGCATTGGTGGCACTAGATCACTAAGCCTTTAAATGTGATTATGAGGTTATTTAGTGCATTCAATATTGTGCTTACAACACAGCAAAAATCTGCAGTGAGCTAAATGATATCAAAGAAATATGTTTGAATTTCTTCTCAGTGCTTCAAGGATTGATGGGGAAGTCTGATTCAGACTAAGAGCAATTTGAAAAGGTTTGAGGGGGGTGCTTGTCATCACAAGAGGAATGTGCATAGGAATGTGGAATGCACAGAAGACAAAATACAGGATATGTCAAATGTCATTGACTTCTGAAGTAGTGCATTTGCCAGTAAAATGACAGAACAAAGTGCAGAATCTACCCTTGAATCTCATGTCAGCATGAGTGAAGGTCTGAGACCAACCATATTAATGTGGGTGTTGGTTTATGACTGAATCTGTTTTCTTGTTGAGAAAAAATCTGCCAGTTTGGTTTCAGCCTGCTCTAAGAAATGCTCGGCGGGTCATAGTACATATTAATTATATGTCTGGATTTTGTGAGTGGATTGGCAAGTCAGACACAGCCCAAACAGTCGGAGAAAGAGGAAAACCCACATCACAAAGACCAGGAAGATTTAAAATGTATGGATGAATCTGCTGCATATGGTTACAAAAGGTTCCATATTCCTTCTGCCCCAAGCCTGAACCCAGCGTAACTTATCTCTATCTAGAATTCTAAATATATTCTAAATTTTTCCTGTTTTTGTCTCATTCATGTGCAGTGGATGAGCCTATATTCTAAGATTATTAGTGACTAGTCGTATGCTGAAAAGTATATTACAAAAGTAATACAGCAATGTGATTATATGTTTTGTGTTGCTTGTATAGAGTACATCTGTGGATCTGAACACGAGTGCTATGGTGAGGATTGTATGAGGATCTGTATTGTATAGCTATAACCAGTTGTATGAATAAAAAAGGCAGTGTCTTATAACAACATGGCACATGCTTCTCTTACAGAAACATCTCAATTTAAAGAATAGATTATTTTGTAAAATCAAGTGATAGTTTTATTATTCTTAGTGCACTTCACTAATAAGTACAATGTTACAAAATAATTTTAATCTGTGCTCAATTTCTGCAACACAGCAACCTCAGAAAACATGCTTAAACTCAAGCTTGTTATAAGAATAGAATCCCTTCATGGAAAAAGAGACTAGCACTGATAAGAGGAGGCTTTTGGAAAAATTATTTTGGGAATAGTGTTTGCAGCATGAAGGACAGTACAGAGATACCATTAAGTGATTTTTCAGTGTGGAAAAAGATTTAGCAACTAAAATGCTATGAACATAAAAATGACAACAACAACAAAAATGCTCCCACCAAGACAGGAACCAAGAACAGTAACAACAAAAACAATTAAAAACCTTATTTCTGAGGCAGTCTTATTTGAGAGCAGAGAAAAAATCAAGGCATTTTAAAATTATGATACTTTGTAAATCTGAACAGAAAAGGCAAAGCTGAATGTGACTTTGGCCTCCTGATCATCTTTTCCAGCTATAACTTTCCCTTTCAACTGAAGATAGGGCAGAGAGATAGTGACTATGATTTTGTTGTTTATATGTCTTAAATCACTTAAAATGTAGCTTATGAACTCAAGAGAAGATAAAAATGTGCACAGCAGACCTAAAGCAAAAAGAAAATGCGGAAATGCAACTGTATTATGTTTGTGTTAAGTGCAATATGGTCTCAAATATCCACAGTGCATTAATGAATTCTTAGAAGAAACACTGAGTTCATAAGGTATTAAAAATAAAAAAAAAGTACAGAACAGAGTAAAAACTATGTATTATATATAAACAAACAATTCAGTCTCATTATATGATCATGTATGCAACAAGGCTGTTGGCTCACTTCAGGATGTGATCTCTCTTCAATTTGCTACCTATCACCTCAAGCTTATTCTAACTAAGAAACATGAAGCTCAGCTCTAAAGGTTCAGTACATTTTTTTCAGTTGGAAGATTGCTTCCTACAACAGAGAACAATTTAAGATTCTTGGACACCCTGAGATCAAATGTTAAGTCCATGACAGAGGCAGATAAATGAACTATGTTACCTGAGTTTGAATCCACTTGACTTCTCCGAAAAAAAAAAAAAAAAGATAAAAACCATCACTACTTTTTTTTTTTTTTTTTTTTTTTTTTTTTTTTCTTCTCTCAGTCTTTGTTTTCTACAGTTTATTCAAATTCTGCAATGTATGCTGTAGGGAATTATTCATATCAATCACCTCTTGGCATTAACACGACCTGCTCTTCTACCTTCTACTTTTACCTCATTTGTTTTTGGTATCTCAGGGAACACTTCTACTTGGTAAGGGCAATCCGTAAGTAGATGAGTGCTTTCAACTGCTATGAGTGGACATATAATCTATTCTCACCTCTGCATGTTCAGTTGGAAAGGAGAGGGAAAAAGAGCCATGTAACTTGACCTGAAAATTCAAAGGTGTGCTGTTACTGACTTTAGAAACCAAAGACAACCTGGAATATGAATAGCACTTGTTCTTTGCAAGTCTGAATTGCTGTATGATGTACTGCTAATGTGCAGGTGTTAGTTGAGAACACCTTCATGTGGAGAACACAACTCATTTGTTGTTCAAATTAGCGTGGCATAAAACAAAAAGAACAACTTTGATTTTCTACTTTAGTAATCTCTTTGATAGGGAATGTTATTGACTGGCTGTTGAAGTACTGCTGATTCAGGTTTAAATAACCTTCTGCTGTGAATATTTTCCTTTTTCAGCCATACTGGAGTATATCCTGTTTTGACTGGCAGAAAAGGCAGTATGATCTTCTTATTGAGCCTAAGGTCATTTGAATAAGTTTCTCCCCTCCTCAACTTATCTTATTATAAAAATACAGTTTTCTTTAATTCCCTAAGGTAAAGTTTATTAAAAATGTCTAGGGTAAAGGGAGTTTTTTCTTGAAGTAAAACTGGGGTCAAAACACACGGTGTAAAAGTTAGGTTTCCAAAATGTGGGCAAACATGGGTGGGCGAGTGTATCCCAAAAATAATCCATTTTGAAAGTCAGATATAATTGAGTACTACTGACATCTGTAATGCACTGCAAGTGTTGTCTCCAAAGCTGTCCCTCAGTGTAAAAATTTGAAGAAGCAAGGGAGTGTGGACATGTAAAACTTTAGTATGATGCAAAATCAGAGTCAAAACAATTGATGGAACAAATGTAACCTCTAAAGGAGACGATAATTTTGATATTTTTAGTTATGTGATGCTTCTTTTGATGTTTAAATAGCATCTGTGCAGTGTATGTTTTCTCCAATTTTTTTTTTTTTTTTTTTTTTTTTTTTCCCGAAATGGCACTAGGTATCATTATTCATATTTATTTTCACAATGATAGCAAATTTTCACAGAATTAGGAGAAACTGTTCCCTTTATGGTACAGAGCCCTTACAGGGAGATTTTGACAAATTCAGAGGGCTGTATAATCACCTACCATATGAAATTTAACAACAGCAAATGCCCAGTTCTGTACCTGGGATGGTGCAGCTTTGGATGTATGTACCGAGTGGGGAAAAAGAGGCTGGAGAGCAGCCCTGTGGAACGGGGATCTGGGAGCTGTGGTGACAGCAAGAGGAACATGAGCCGGCAGTGTGCCCTGGCAGCCTAAAGGGCAACCGTACCTGGGGTGCAGCAGGCCCTGCACTGCCAGCGGGCGAGGGGAGGGGCTGTCTGCTCTGCTCTGTGCTGGGCGGCCTCACCTACAGCACTGGGTGCAGCACCGGGCTTCACGATGTAATAGGAACGTAAAACCATTACAGAGCATTAAAGGAGTGCTACAGAGATAATGCAGGGTCTGGAGAAAAGGTGTGTGAGGAGCAGCTGAGGTCCCTGGGTGCGTTCAGCCCATAGCAGGGCAGGCTGAGGGCAGGCCTGATGGCGGCTGCAGCTCCTCGCAGGGAGCGGAGGGGCAGCGCTGAGCTCTGCTCTGTGTGACAGCGGCAGGGCCGAGGGAACGGCATGGAGCTGTGTGAGGGGAGGGCAGCTGGGGGTTGGGATGGGTTCTTTGCTTCAAGGCGGTGGGCATGGAACGGGCTGCCCATGGGAATCACGACCTGAAAGTTCAGGAAGCATTTGGACAATGCTGTCAAACACAGAGTTTGATTTTTCATTGTTCCTGTGTGGAGCCAGGGGTTGGACTCAGTGATGCTGGTGGATCCCTTCCACCTTGGGATGTTGTGTGATTCTATGATGTGAATGAATGTATGTGGTAAATAAATTAGCAGATGTTTCAAAACAGAGCAGACTTCCATGCGGACGTACTCTGTAAAATCAATTCAAAATGAGAAGATGTTAGAAATTTTTCATTGGTAGGAATTATTTCTTTTACTGTCCGAAGTTTGTTTATCTGCAGAATGCCAAATCAGAGCTTGTTAGTAATGCAGCAGTATTGAATCTGAATTCTCAGCAGCAATACGCCTGTTGCACTTCTTGATTAAAAATGACTGGAAAAGAAAGTTCCTAGAATGATCTAGGATGAGAATTTCCTCTTTCAGCAAGCATGCTGAGTAGTTAGCCTACCCTCATGTCCATTATAAATTTTCAAGGATTTAGCATGCTGCAGTGGAAGAATTTAATTCTAGGAAACAGCATTTTTATTCTTTATTTTTAAATAAAAGTCTTTCTACAAAGCTCTCAACTCTTAAATACAGCTTTTAAAGTATTAACTTTAAAGTCCAGTAATGCTTGGTTATGTTCAAGTTATGCGTTTGGTGCAGTCACCATAAGAGAAACAAATGCAGGTAAAACCTGGTGAAATATATATATATCAAATAGGCTCCAGGTAAGTTGCAGATGCACAACAGCTAAGGTCTGAGACCTTTTGCTTGTCTCTGTCATAGGTTAATAATTGTTTTTCATCATCTTTTACAGATCTTATTCCATATGAATATTTAGTACAAAATTCAGAAAAAACAGCGATATTTTATGCCTGTCCGTTCTTTCCTGAGAGTTACTTTGAATTTTTAAGGCACTTTCACTTATTTCTGTAAGTCAGTATCTGCCACACGAAAGCAGAAAGTCTGGATCTAGACAACTGCCCTTTTATTATATCATATTATATTCTGCCAGTGGCATTGATGTTTCTTGTAAAAGCTATTTTGTTTAATACAGATCAAGCAAATAAAGATCAAAATATGGCACACTTGAAATTTTCTCTTTTAAAATATATTCCCTTGGGAAGAATCAGTTATATAACTACATTTTTATAACCATTACAGTAAGGGACAATATATATATTGTATACTGTATATGATAAATGTAATGTTCTATCCTCAAAATAAGATAAAACAGAATACTTAGTGGGATGACTTTTTTCAGGTCAGTATAAAGCTTTCTAGTGAAGAGACTTATGAAATATTAAAGTAAGTCGAACTTGGCATAAAATATTAAATTAATTTTGCCTTGGCTACAAACCACTTGTTTGACAACAGAGAAGGATAATAACTTAAAAACCCTCAGACTGATGGAGATATAACAGTGGCTGATATTATGAGGCAAATGTAGTATATACTCTGAAATGACTAGAAAAATTGTAGATCTGGGTAGGAGGCTCAATCTCAAAGTTACAGAATAGTACAAAAATCCTCTTGTCTGAGTAAAAGTCTCCAAATCTCAGTTAAGTATTGCTACAGATTACCAGGCTTTTCCTCACGTGTCTGCATGAAAACTGAGCACATTTGCTTAACAGTGATTTTAATGCTTCAGCTACAAGCTTGGAGCAGCTTTCAGAGTTGTGTCTGGCACTGTATTAGCATGTGACTGTGCAGCTTCTTCTTTATTAATATGCTTCTGTTGAGCTTCTTTCTTGAAAGAAATACTATCCTTGACAAGTAATGCACCATCAGCCTATGCAGCAAAATGCTCTGATCTCATTGCAGGTGAAGGATAGAAGATCCGGTGAGACTTGAAGCAAAAAGAAAATAGTTGTCAGAAAGCAAAACTGTGTGTTTCTGGGTACATGTGTGTGTATGAACAGGAGGGGAAATAAGCATTATTTTTTTTTTACTTGACCAAGCAGAGGTTCCTGCTTTATATATATACCAGAAAAAATGTTCAGGATTTCCTATCATTCAAGATCATTTCACCTTCTATTTTAACAGAAGAAAAAAGGAAAAGAATGTTTTCTTTGACTGAGTTAGTATAATTTGATGAATCACTGTATCAATATATCCTAGCCAAAGCTTTTGTAAACCAGTATATGCGGTACTTTTGAATGAGTCAGCTGTTTGATGCAGCTAAGGCCCAACAAAATATATTTTTCACCACAGAAGTATCTAAATGCTTATAAATCAGATTTTGTGAGCATTGATTGAGTATTGATCTGTACAGGTCTGATCAGGACTGAGTTATCCTGACTGATGCCCTCTGAGAATGGCATGTTATTTCCTTAATTCATTTTATCTCAGACATTGAGTGTTTATGCACTTTACAGTTTACAATTAATCAAGCTGAACAAAAACCCGTCAACAGTAAGAGAGATTGATGGTGTCCTCTATTGCTTAATCTATGAGTTCTGGTTTCATCATCAGCAACCTTTAAAATGTTTGGCTTCTTAGACTGAGAAGTCACAGATCCTCTGAAAGTTATCTGTGGTTCCTGCAGGAGTTAATAACTTCTTACAGTCCTGCTGCAGCTCAACATCACAGAGTTCGTGAATGTCAAACTTCTCCTGCCTCACTCTGGGCTTCTCTGCTGAGACCTTTGCTTGGCAGGATAGATCAGAAGTTTTGCAGTCAAGGATGAGGAAGCCTCACATCCATGTGCCTGTGTTAGTAGTTACTTGATGAGCAATAGAATATGCAAACTAGTTTGGTCTGACAGAAGAGAAAGCAGTCTTTGAGGCTCGTAGAGTGCTTTACTGTTACTTTTACGGAGAATATATTTTCTGGAAGGTTATTAATTATATGTTGTGCTAGGATATTAAAAAGTGATTCAGGGAGTTGCATGTGGAGAGAGGAAATGATGGTGAAGTTAAATATCTTGGACTTGTGAGAGGAGGAGGAGAATAAAATTATGCTTAGGGAAAAGAAGAGCAGAGATCAGAAAAGGCAATATGTCTCAGGGAAGAATTGTTTTATGTAGTATTCTATTTATATTATTTTAGGTAATTTCATATTTAAGCCCTGGGAGATGGAAAAAAATGTTGTTTTGAGTTACGCTGACCTTATTTTAATCAATATGAAAACAGTTTTCTAGCAATGTCTTCAATTATTTCTTACAGCCTGAGTTCTATGAGTACCTTCCTTTATGCTAGTTTTAATGTCTTTAGAAATTGTAGTAAGCAGTGTTATGGCAAGACCTGGTTGTTCTGAAAGACCAGCTCCTAATTTGTTTCACTCATGGATGATGGTGCTTTTTTGCCAGTAATGACAAGCTGAGGATGGTCTTGCTGTGAATACTGACTTTTACAACTTCTAAGAGGCTGAAATCAGATTAAGGTTTTAAAAAGTTGTTTCCATTGACCTATGTGCAGAAGTGATGGAAAGCACCCAATTGTGCTGACTTACAGTTTGGCAGAGTTGGTCTTTTACCTAATGCACAGATCTGAAGCTATCTCTCCAACACATGCTAAAACAGAAACAGTATTAATTCTGCTCAGGCATAACACCAGTCATCACTTGGCTTTTGATAAAGTATCTGTGCTATTGGTACAAAAGTGTTTCTTATGTTAAAATAGAATGGTGAAAATTCTGTCTAGCTGTTTGAGTAATCTCACTGAATATGAAAATATCACCTGTGATTCTGGCATTGGATGAATACCGATTTCAGGTAGTAAAGACATTTGGAGTTGTCCATGTGAATAGATTGTACAAGTGTGATTTTTATCTATCACTGAATTATTTTAGTGGCAGTCACTGGAGAATGAGAAAGTAAGTAATTCTGTATTAATGTGCTGACAGGGATTAGGGAGGACATGCACCTGTCTATGTGCTTCCCCATGGATGTCCTTCGCCCTTGCATGTGTTGTGTTTTGCTCTGAGACTTCTCTTGCCTATTACCCAGTGGCATAACAGGACAGTAAACCAACCATATTCAAAGAAAACCATCATCTTTGCAATAGTAGCATTGCTTTAAAGCATGAAAAAGAGAAACTATCTAGAAATAAAATTCTGTTAAGTAAATATAGATATATAAATGTATGTAAATATTATCAGTAATGTGGGATAGTTTAAGAAATAGAGAAAGGATTTTTCTTCTCTATTTAGTTTAAAACAACTTACAAACTTAGTTTTGTATTTTACTGTTAACAGAATAACTGTTCTATTCTATTAGAAAAATCTCATTGCGAAAGAAGCCCAGAGAAACAAAAACTAAAAAAAAACTTTGCCAAGTGCCACAAATGAGAGATTAGAGTGTGAAGTATGGTAGCTTTGTGCAAATGAACAGCTTCTTACTCAGGGAGAGGTACTGTCATTAAAAGAACTGACTGTCACGCATGAAAACGTATCCTCTCTGGAGCGGCCTGGGAAAGGCTGTGTGCAACAGGACACCTTCAGAAAGTTGTTTTCTGTTCCCTTTTCTTTGAGAAAACGTTGGAAGTAGCCTCTCAGTTGCCTCTACTGCATAGCTGAGTGCTGTAGGCAGAAATTCTCTAGAAGAAGCCAGCTGTGATTCAGAAATGAAGTATGTTAACAACCTTAACAGAAAAATGCACCCTCTTGCTGTGTATCTTTGTGCTGCTGTAACAAAAGAACCCAGCCATTAAGCTCTATCTCAGATTTGTTATTAAGCTCTTGAGGACAGATTGAGGAAATGCCAGTACTTCCACAGTCTTTTCTCATTTGTTTGTGTTGATGAAATATCTGTGTGGTAGAATTCAAAAATAAAAAATCAGTTAGTGGGTAGCTAGTTGACCTCTTTGGATACTGAAGAAGAGATGGTCTCCTGAGATTTATTGCTCTACTGTATTCTCTTTGTAATTTACTCTTTAGAGTAGTGCTTTTCTTATTTCTTCAAAAGTGTAGGGTTCATAAATTTTTGGTCTGGGAATTCCTTAATTTTCTTGTAACTATTTTATCCCCATTCTGAATAAGAGTTAGGAGAAAAGATGTGATAGCTCACACAACTGAGTGAAATATGCTTTTTAAAATATACATATATATATATATTTAATGTGAGAGCTTCTTTATGTAATTTTGAAGACGAAGTGATTCTTCTGTCTTTGGTGGTACTCCTCACACAATTTCTACTGATTTGAAGACTGCAGTGTAGCTCTACAACAAAGTAGTTTTGAACATTGGAGTTGTACAAATAAGTGTGAAGATTGTGTGTGCTACAAAGCAAATTCATAAGATGGGGGGAGGGGAATCAACTCTTTGAAAGGGTTGATATGTGTAGGACGAGGGGAAATGGTTTTAAGTCGAGGGAGGGAAGACTTAGGTCGGACATCAGGGGGAAATTCTTTACCCAGAGAGTGGTGAGGTTCTGGAACAGGCTGCCCAGAGAGGTTGTGGATGCCCCGTCCTTGGAGGTGTTCAAGGCCAGGTTGGATGGGGCCCTGGGCAGCCTGGTCTAGCATTAAATGTGGAGGTCAGTGGCCCTGCATGTGGCAGGGGATTGGAGATTCATGATCCTTGAGGTTCCTTTCAACCCTGGCCATTCTGTGATTCTGTGACCAAAAATTTCTAATTACCATTGTTTTTGGAAAAAAATATGGTTGATGAATGGGTCTGACACTCATCACCGGAACTCAGATTTCTGTTGAATATCCCCGCTAGTTCTATGTGAGATAGCGTTTCATGTAGTATGAGAAAAAGGAAGCAAGTAGTTTATAGATAGAGAATATGTACATACAGAATGATATCAGATAAGCTGTTTTTTTATATTGTTTGCACTTAGAGATGAGTGACTCCATAGTTTGAATAATCAATTTCTCAGTACACTCAGTTTCCTACTTTGTCTGTGTAATGTTGTTTGCTATGCGGTTTTGAAGAGCCTGGAGAAAAAAGATTTGTAGACCCTGAATAAAAAAAAAAGCAATGTATGAACTCGTGAACTTTTTTCATTCTTCATTAATTAGTCAAAAATGTGTGCTGACAAGAATCATACAGCAAAAAAGACTGTATTAAAAGAAGGAAAGAAAAAAGTAGAAGTAAAGAGGGTTTACTGCTAATGAAGACATACAGTTTAAATGAACATATCTGTTCCATTTTCTGTACACTTAAGAAAGTTATCTGTCTTAAATAGTTAAAATTTTCCCACTGCTAAGGAAGTAGAGAGTAGTTGTCCTCGTTTAATTACCCAGAGATATCTTCATGGCTGCGTTCCATATAATGGAAAGAGAACAGCTTCTTCCTTAGATTTATACAGAAGAAAGACTAGACACAGAGAGAAAAAAAATTAGTTTTAACATACTGCATAGCTATAATTATTGAGAATAGTATACTAATTATATCTTTCTGTGGAAAGATTAAATTTAACTAGATAGTGAAAAATTCTAATTCAAAATAACAAAAAGTACATCCACCTTTACACCACGAGAACAACATGTTTGATTTCATGTATTTGTTTCTGAGCTGTTTATCTTAGTGTCAGTCAGATAGATTTCTCAAATTATGAAGTGTAACTCATTAAAACAACAACAACAAAACTGGAATGTTTCCATGGAGCTAGCCTAGCTTTAATAATGTACTCAAGGGAAAGAACATCATCTTATGTTTTTATGTGTGTGTTTGTGTTATAAAGAAGACACTCTGTAATATTTTCCTATCATGCAGTTGGTCTGTGCTTTCTTTTCCCAGGGTTTGGAAGGCTATAATTTGATCAAATGGAGAACAGACTCCCTGTTGACAGTGAGGAAAGCTCAAACTTGTCGGTACATCAGTTGGTGTTTCCAGCTTCTGAAGAGCTGGATGAAGGGTTGTTGCTTTGTCTGTTTACTGATTTCAGCCAAAGAAAGAAAAGTAGAACTATGTGTGTATAATTTTCTGTGTGTATTTCCACACTCTTTGTGATTGCTTTTCTTATGAGATCTGTTCTTGAGGTCTTTTTCCATGTATACATGAAACTGCTTGTATGTTGCTTTGCTGCTAAAGGGAGCCCCATCAGGTTACTCCTTGCATTCTGAACTGCATCTTTTATGCAACCCAAATTTCTTTGAACAAACTGAAAAAAAGGTGTTGCAACTAAGGACAGTACCTGGATATTTGGAGTGTCTTCTGAAGATTCGTGGTGACTGGGATTTGTTTTTGTTTTCATTGTCACTCATGACAGTTGTCTTCTAATGTGTTACAGAGCCGGAGCAAACATCTGGAGAAAGTACATGTTGTTCTTGGAAGTAAATCCTGTGATTTGGACTCTCTTATTTCTGCTGTGGCCTATGCCTACTTTCTAGACAAGGTAAAGAAAAAAAAACAAGAGAGAGTTTTTTTTCTTACAAGTTATTACTGACATCTTGCTGTTAAGTCAGTTAAGACATCCAATAAAAACCTCTGTTTTAGAAGTGATTGCATAAACAAACCTGCAGTATAAATTACGGATCTTTAAGTGACTGCTTTACTTAAGTTGTTGATTCATACGATCCTGGATGGATCATACCTCTCTTTTAGTTTTCGTTTCAGAGATTGCAATTGGAGGTCCATTCTGCTTGTGATCCTGTTGTGCTTAGTGCTGTGTATGCATACTGTAAAAGAAAGACCATGAACTGAAGAATTTGATGTCTTAACAATTGCATTCAAAGAATATTCTCCACTTTTTGTAATAAGCTTCAGATGAATGGAATGACTTGTGTGCTCTATAGAAGTGGATGTTATTTTGCTGACTTCCATACAATCGGGAGTTTATTTAGATGGCAAAATAATTAGTCTAAATGTAAATATTTCTGGCTCTTCATCCCAATCCAGTGTCAGAAATGCAAAATTAGTCAAGTTTGGGAGGCAGAGTTTGACTAAGACTATCAGGGCTTTTTAAAGAGGGTTTCCATGAATTAAAATATTGTCTATTTGCATTTACAGAATTTTGAAGAAAGCATCATATTTTCCTGAAAAACTTAATTAAGATTTTCAGAAGTTAATAGACCATTTTTTCTTCTTCCTCATTTTGCAACAATTCTGCACGAGGAGCACACAGACAGAAACAAATAAAAAGAGCAGAAAGTGGTTCATAAAGAATGAAGTAAAAGGACAAAAATTTGACAGAAAATCCAAACTTTCTAATTGCTCAGTCTGGTAAAATATGACTAATATAAATCAAGCCTTATTTCTTGCAACTCTCATAATTACGCATGTGCATTACAGGTCAGTCCTCCTGATGTTCTTTGCCTACCAGTCCTAAACATACCAAGAAGAGACTTCAGCTTCTTCACAGAGACAAGGTTTATATTGGAGGAGCTGAATATCCCGGAGTCATTCCATATCTTCCGAGATGAAATCAATTTACATCAGCTGAATGCTGAAGGGAAGTTGTCTTTAACGCTTACAAACAGCCACATGCTGACAAGGTATTGCATCTTTTATATAAGAAAATGGCTTACAGGTTTGACCTATTTTAAAAATTGTATTTTATGTTTTTTCTGAATTCAGATTGATATTGCTTGATTGATTAGCACAGCAAAAAAAAGAAACAACAAAAAAAAGGAAGTTAAAATATGTTTTCTCTCATTATTTCTGTGATTATGCTTAATACATACACCAAAGTAATAATTGTTCCATTATTTTGGATCATTTCTAAGACAACTTGTATTTTCGCATTGCTTGGAGTAGATACTTTAAATGGCCTTTCTTATAACCAGTAAACACAATACCTTTCTTTTCCTGCTTCTTAGTTAGTTTTCACTAAAGAAATTAAAGCTCTCTTCTTGTTTTGGAGGTGGCCACAATTGGAAGTGTATGTGCTGTTAAGGTTCTCCTAAAGAAAAACAGAAATTTGAGATGTTTACATCAGAGGCAACACTGGCTTTAAATAAAACTAATGTTGAATAGAAATTGTTGTAAATGTACCTAGCAACAGCTCATATTCTGCTTTTATATCATCTATGATTTTTGCTTGGCTGCTAGACTACTGAAATCCTTACAGACCACGGCATTTTTCTCAAAATGTCTCCCATGCCAGAGGCTGAGTTGCTGTATGGGAGCCCGTACACCTTAAGCAGGAAAGTTTATAAGCCAATGGTGAACACAGGGAGCTTCTTTATAGTGGTCTGCCTCTCTTGTCAAGGGTGAAGAGCACTGTTTTCTTCCAGCTCTTAGTACTTCATTTAAGATAAATAACATTCTACCTATGCTATAGATTCAACTATGCAGCCTTGGGAAGAAAAAACAAAACAGCTTCATCCTACTCTGAGATTAAAACAAAAGTAGAGAAAATCTAAAATAAGAAATGTCTAAACCTCATTGCTGTTGATACTCTGACGACTGCTGACAATTCAGTACAATTTTTTCAAAGAAAAAATATCCGTAAGATTTGCTTTTCATTTATTATTGTCTACTCCTTTTTCTTCCTTCTAAGGAATTATGACTAGTATTTGATATTGTAGAATGTACTTTGGCTCTGTTGGTACTACTGGAAGCAGAAACAGAAAGTGTTTTAATGCAAAATAAACATCTTTTGTAAGTTGCTGAAACATTCAATGGGGAAATTCCAAGTCTCTCTTTTATGAATGATGAAATTTTCCTTACTTGTAGAAATGTTTTTTTTTTTTCTATTTTTTCCCCAAATTAATAAGTTTGAGATTTTGGTAACAGAACTGTGAACAGTTAACTGTTTAATACTTGCTGATAAAATCATTGTGGATCTTCATCCTGAAATTACTGTTCTAGGGCTTGATTGTAACATGTTTTGACTTCATAGCAAATTTTGAATAATAGTGATGTTACGATCTAGAATTTTTAAAAAGTTTTTGCAATGTTTTATTTGGTTGTCTCAGCAACTAGACAGAAAAAAATAAATGTATTTTTTAAATTTACTTGATAGTGAGGATAAAAGTTTGGAATCAGCTGTTGTCAAAGTCATCAATCCAGATGAGCAGTGTGATGGCAGCCTGGAGTTAGAAGCATCTTCTTCCTCTTTAGTAGTAAAAGAGATTCTTCAAGAAGCACCAGAGTTAATCACTCAGCAACTGGCTTATCTCCTCAGAGGTGAGAGATTACTCTTTATATTAAATACTGAAAGGTTTAATGGAGTGTTTCTGAATCTGCTCATGCAGAAAGAGTGTGATCCATTCTTTGGTTAACAATCCCTTTAAAGACCACAGGAAGCTTCATAAAAGAAGCAGGGAGTAAAGAGTTTGTTAAAGAGTAACATTATATTGAATATTAAAAATGTGCATTTAAAAATAGGCATGAGAGGTCTTTGCTGTATCACTAGACAAGAATATTAAATGGAGCTGTCGACACACCAGCTGGGTAGCTAGAAGAGCTGTGCAGTTCTTCAATTCCAGCGGCTGTGCAGTGCTGGCGGCTTGGCGCTGTCTGCCTGTGGACAGCAATATGGGTTGGAATCTAATATTTACATATTAGAGTTTCTTCTGATGGTGGTACCTTTTTGTACAATGATGTTTTAATGGCATGATTCGGAACTTCTGCTGCTTAAAGACGCTGTAACCAAATCTGCATTACATGTTCTTTTCTTCAGTATCATTTGTCCAATACAGTACAAAGGATGGGAATTCATACTTCGAAGTATTTTCAATTTTTGTCTTCATAGCTATCATTTACATTCGTTTGTTCAGTTGATTTGCTGCAGCAAAGTGCTTTCTTAGAAAATAAAGCTGGAGTTAGAAAGGAGTGCTGCCTTTAAGCTAAGTACTTAATTTTAATATTCCTTAATGAATTATAAAGATTTTAGGATGTAATTGTCATTCAGCTGTTAAATACCCTTTTAAGGACATATTTAATGAGGATTATGGAATCAGCCTGCACTTTCTAACTAAACTAATGGAGTCTTGACTTGTTATTGCACTGATTACTATGATAGCAAGTATGTTCTAAAAAATTACAGTTTTTTTTTGTTTGTTTGTTTGTTTGTTTTTTCTTTTTTCTCCATGTTTCCACGGAGGAATTTCTAACTAGCAGAGTTTAACCTGCACTTCTAAAGCCCTTCCACACTAACAAGCTCATGTAAACCTTCCTTTAAATTTTTTTTTGTAAGTTCCAAATTTTGGTTGAGTAGCTGTCCAGGAAATCCAGGCAAAAGATCAAGCATAGTAATTGATTCTGGAGGCAGAAAACATGAAAGGCTTTTGGGTATCTCACAGGCTACCTGTTTGGTGGTAGAAGGTCGGGAAGTAGTGCTCTGAATTATCAACAAAAACATATGTAAGTGTCATACATGGTAATAAGTGTCCACATGTTTTGGCTCTATAGTTTGAATAAAAATTAAAATAAAGAAGCACTGAAAATGTTTGTTTTCATTTTTAAGGGATGTAGTACCTAACATGTATAGGTACATTAAAATTAGTAAGTAAATTTTAATTATTGTGTTCAATAGTGTTCAGTAGTGAATATTTGCAGAACTCAGTGGATATGTGGGGGCACTGGATACCTCCACTTGCATGGTATGAGAAGGGACTGACCAAGCCTAAATAACTAGAGCTGTACTTGTGACTGATGTCTTGCTACTTGCAAGACAGCAATGCAATTTGAGTATATGGAAGGTTGAACAATATCACAAATCTTATTCTGTTTCTTTTAAAATAGAGAAGATTTTTGGTACATAAGAACCCTTCAATACAAATTCAGAAAAGTCAATGAATCTCATTAATTGTTCTGATAGCAGAAAAAATAATTCCTAGATACAGATGCATGTGAATATCAGATCAAGCTACAATCAATCTAAAAATAAAAGATCAAATATAACCCACCTCGCATAGTTTTTATGTTTTTCTGTTCATATGATGGTCTTCTGTTTAAGCCCTTGACCTTAACAGATTTTGAAATTCATCTCACGTGTGAGCACAGGAAATGGGAGTGACAGCTTCACTCTTGTTGTTAGGGAATGCACGTGTAGAATCTGGGTGCCTTTCAGTTTAGCAGGATAATCCCAATCTCTGGTGATACTCCACAGGTATAGGAACAATGTAAAGAATGCTTCTCTGTTTTTCCCACGTGGTTATATTAATTTCAATGTAAATCTCTGTATTTTTTTTTATGGATCAGTTTTGAGGGAATTTCAGAAACAGTGGAAAAATGTGGAAATCAAAGTGATAAAAATTAGGATTTTTTTTTTACCGAAGAGCTAGTAGATCCCAGTTCTGAGTGTCAGAACTGGAATTCATCCTTCATTTTCTGGTTTTCCAGTGAGTACTTTTGTAGAAAGTTTGTAAGATAATACAAATATCTCATATTTTAGTAAATACCATGTAGTGGCTGTAACAGTTTTATTCTTTGTCTCCTTTTCAAGTTTCATTGTCATAGTCTGTTAGCAATTTGTTGATTTTAATAACAAGAGCAGATATTCAAAACTTGTATATTTTAACTTTGAACAAATTTTGCCTACTCTCCTACTTGAAAAGAAAAAAGTTGAGGGAAGATATAAGATGTAAGATGTGAAACTGAGCATTATTACTTTAGGTAGTTTAATATTTAAGGCCTTAATTAATTTTTTTTTTTTTTTTAATGGGTGCTTTCCTGTTATCTTTGCCTGCTCATCAAACATGCTATAAGTTAATTGTACCACTAGGCTTTGAACAGAACCTGCTTTGAAAGTCATAACGTTGTATAGCTATATTTGCCTTGTGTTAGAGCTTGCCCTGTCCCTGGATATGTGCCAGAAACAAAGAATTATGGAACCTGCCAGAGTCTTGGGCCTGTATTATTTTATTTCCCTGGAGATGTTTATAAGGGGGCTGTTGCTAAACTCCAGATCCATTAAACTGCTGAATCATTACATTTCTTATGGCAGCCAGCTGGCAAGGATGTGTTTCTAAGCACTCATTGTCAGGTACTCTGGATCACTGCACTCTCAAAAATACCTCCTTATGTTTATTTGTATAAAACTTTGAAGGATGCCACAAGGTACAGACTGCAACGTGTAAACAGAGACAGATTTACAGAAAAAGCATCAGCAGTTTTTTAAACATGAGCTTGCTTTTGCTGTTTACTAGCTGCACAGAAGAAGTCTCTTTGTGCTCTGCTGGGGCAGTTTGACTTTTGGTAGAGAAGACTGGTTTGTTATCCTGACCACCCAGACTAATGTTGAGAAATGCCCTTTTAGGGCATTTTAGGGATGATGCCAATTTTTTTTCTGTTCTGTCTTGTACGTTGTTCAAATGACTCACATGTTTCTTAATTGACTCATCTCTAGGATACATGTAAGAAAGAACTGCAATAAAAGCTGCAGTTGGTTGAATAGATAATTTTATTATGTATGGACACAGTTTTCTTGGAGGTAGTGCCCCCCCCAAATTACATTGTATTCCAGCTTTAATGTTAATTACAGGGAAGACTGCTTGCTTGGGTCTGTCTGTAGTTCTGGTTTGATTTGTAATGTTGTTTTTTTGGAGGGTGAAGGGAAGGAGAGAAAATAGAAAGGGGGGGCAGGGGATGACAAAGTATACTTTCCATCAGGAAGTGTTGCTTTTCCCCTTTTCCCTGTCCTTTGTTTTTGCAGACTGTGGAGCAAAACCTCAACAGGAGAAATGCCTATATTTTCATTGTACTGTTTCTCTCAGCCATAAACTTATAATTCAGGAGATGCTTGTGCTGTTCTTAATGTTTTCCCAAAACGGCTTCTGCCTTCATTAGATCATGTTTAATATTAATGTGCAGCAATTGCTTTTGGCAAAACTAGTGCTTCACTTCCAAACTGCTTTGCAAAAAGAATAAAATGCATATTGTTTTTTAAGAGGTCTAGCCCATTTTCTAGTGACCTTTCCCTCTAAAAAAGAATAAATCTGTAACATAGTATGATATACGCAAAAAATAATATTTAATCTTTTATTACCTATTATAAATTTATTTTCTTGTTGCTTGTCAGCAGACAAAGCAGCCTCCATCATGCTTTCAGAAACCCGTGGGGAGTTGCACCAGCACTCAGTGAACTCTACAGGAGTTTTCTGAGCCCATGCATCTCTTTTACAGCAAGTACTTATGAGGGAGCATGTGACTAAGTGGACTAGTGACCTTTGGCCAAGTAAATTTACCTCGTGTTAACTGTTGGTTTTTTTTGGTTTGTTTGTTTGTTTGTTTTTTCAAATAGCTGGCATCTTAAGCTTCCCAGAGATACATAGCGTGGGAGAAGTGTGTGCCTTTCTTTCTTTCCTGTTGATGAGCATACTGTTAAAGAATGAAAGAATGCTGGTATCCTATTAATTTTAAAAGTCTCTTTTTCTTCCCTTCACCCTTTTAGAAAAGTTAACAATTGTAAGCATTACAGTATTGCAGTGACAAGGGAGGGAAAAAGGAAGAAAAGAGGGGAAAAAGCCTTTTTAAAAAGCTTTCTAAAATGTCTTGAGTTCTTATTTCAGGGTGACTGCATTTCCTTCTTACATGAAATAATAAATCCCCAAATTTCTAAGTTTACTCTGCTATTTGAAGATACTGTCCCCAGTCAAAATACAGAAAGAGGTCAGCAAGGAAAGGTTGAGGCTTCCAGATAGATAAAAAATAGTTTTAACTATAAAAAATAGTAGGAAGGGAACAGTATCTATTTATCTTCTATTCAAGAACCCTGGCTGTTGGTGCTTTATGGCATATATACCTATCCTTATAAAACACTATTCTTGTCAGCCTGGTGAGACTGGGGATGGTTATGTCTGTCTCTTGGCTGTTTGCTAAAGACTCAACATTTTGGATTGTAAGAACTATCTTATATTATTGCAATGATTTTCTCATTGACCTGTCATGTTGCAATGTGATCATACTCTTGTTTGAAATCCCCGTGTACAGCATAGTAGTAAATAATTTCAATGCTGACTTGTAAGATTTTATTATCCTTAATTTAATGTGAGTAATTGGGAGTGAAGGCTGTCCTTGGATATATTAATAAGTGGGATCTTAGTCTCCAAGGCATGAGAGAGTGGCTTTAGACCTCCAGCAGTGTCAGGAATATTTCATGTAGCAATAGTGGTCTGAAAAGAAATCAAACTCACCTCTGTATTGTAAGAGCCAACGTAAGTACCAATTATGAAGAAGTTATTTATTGAACTGTATTTCTTTTAACCTTTAAAATTCTGTATATCATTTTGTGATGTGTTTTTTTTCATATGTTCATTGACAAGGATTCAGCTAGAGTCAGTTATGCTGAAATGACCATCATCTTGTGTCACATCATATTTTTTTTAGCTTATCCGTAATGCCTTCGGTAAATTGTATTTGCTATCCTCAGGAATATTTAAAAAAATTCTGGAAATAGTTCCCTCTGGAAGTCCTCATTTGCTGCAAGCAATGCAGCAAAATTGATTTAAAAAAAAAAAAAAACAAAAAAACCCCCCACAAATAACAGCAACAACTATTTAAGTATAAGCAGTTTAATTTATGTGTGTTCAGATGATGGTATATCTTCTATTTTCGCATATTGCCTGTTTATGATTGCTTCACTGGTGTCTGTAGAAGTAAAGCTGGCAATGCGTTTTTACTGTTTCCAAGCATCCCAACACTTGACCTAATGCTTAGATGAATAAGCATTACAACATAATGCCAGATGGTGGCTGTGCTGCAAAACTGTATCGGACACACACAAACATTCTGCACAACCATGACAGTATTGGAAGTAGCCATGTAGTTGTAGCATAGATCCTAACAAGATGCCCAGTTTAGATCTTAGAAACTCTCCATGTTTGGAATATTATTCTGCTTGGAAAGTATTTGATATCCAATCCAGTTAACTCACTTATGGAAGCAAGCTCCAAATAGGAAAGAAAGGATAATGTAAACATTTTTGTTCCTGTGGTATCTCTTCAATGTTAACAGGAGGTATTGATTTTTGCCTTTCAAAATTTCAGGAAGCATTCTCTTCAAGTGCATGTCTTCTGAGGCTGACACAATTACAGAGCAGCAGGAGAAACTGCTGTCAATACTAGAGGAAAAGTTTCCAGATCTTCCCCCACGAGAGGAAATTATCTCTGTTCTCCAGGATACTCGGTTTAACCCTCAAGGTAATCAGTTTTTTAGATATTTTACAGATTTTGTGAACCCAAGCAAAACTGAGTAGTTTGGCTAATTATGTGTTTTAAGAGTAGCAGCAGCATGCTTTTCAATGACATTTACATGTAGTTAAATTTAAAGTTAAATGACTTAAATTTTTAATCACAGAATTGTGATTTCTGAGATTTTGAGAAACTAGAGAACTTCTAGATAATTGCTTTTATGGATGACTAAGCACTGGCACAAGTTGCCCAGAGAGGTTGTGGTATTTCCTCCTTCAAGATCTTCAAAAGCTGCCTGAGTCCTAGGCAGTCCTAGATTTTCCTGTAGAGTTTGAGCCAGATGACCTTCAGAGATCAACTCCAAACTCAACTGTTCTGTGATTTTCAGATAAAGTAAACACTAAGTTATTTCACATACTTGCTTTACAAGTATAAACTACTCAGATATTTTTGTAGAATCACAGTTGTGATACAAAGACTTGGAGGCTCTGGTGGATAAAAAGTTTAACAAGATGGCAGTGCACCCCTTAAGCCAGGAAGGCCAACTGTATCCTGGGCTGCATTGAAAGAGGAATGGGCAGCAGGGCAAGGGTGGTGATCGTTCCCTTCTGCTCTACCCTCCAGAAGCTTTATTTGGAGTACTGCATGCAGCTGTGGGGCCCCCAGAACAAGGAAAATAGAGTTTTCCAGAGGAGGCTGTGAAGATGATTGGAGGACTGGCACAACAATCCTATGAAGAAATGCTAAGGGAGATGGGATGTTCAGTCTGGAGAAGGCTTTAGGGAGATTTAATTGCAGACTTCCAGAACTTAAAGTGAGCTTATAAACAAGAGGGAGACCAAATTTTTACGTAGTCTGATTGTCATAGAATCATGGAATCTGTTGAATTTGGAAAAAAGCACTAAGATCATTTAGTCCAGCTGCCAACATATCACCACCGTTCCCACTTAGACATATTCCTAAATGCCACATCTACACATTTCACCTCCGGTGCTTTGTTGTTCCACAGAAGTGGAAACTCCTGCAACTCTCTGTCTTTCTCAGTATTTCTGAGAAAATTTCTGATATACGCCAGATCCCATTTGGCTTCTTGGTCAACCCGGTCACGCAGCTGGTTCATGTTGAGATCCTTTTCCTCACAGCATCTTTCCACTGCCCAGTGCCTGTAGCATTGCATGGAGCTGTTGTGACTGAAGTGCAGGACACGGAACCCTTGTCTTGTTGAATCTCACACAACTGACCTCAGCCAATAGATACAGCCTGTCCAGATCCCCCTGTAGAGCCTTGAAGGCCTTTTTAACCCAAGCTATTCTGTGATTAATTGAGACTCAGATTCAAGGTATAATTAATATTTTAGGCCATGTCCAGAACAGTGCTGCAGTTACCTACCTGTAGTAAGAGTGGATTTTATCTTGTGAACCTTCCCAAATATATCAAGATGTCAACTTCTAGGGCTCTGTACAAGTGGAATGACTTTGACTGAAACTAAAGAAGTAGTGGGAAAACTGCAGTTCTTTCATTTACTTGTACTAGAAATAATTGAAGATATTTTGACACATTTTTAGTGATCAATACTGGAAATATTTCAACACAATATTTGATAACAGGATTGTGAAGTTATTCTCTGAGAGGCTGAAGAAAATTCATATAATAACTCCCATATTTTTTACTATCTTCATTCAGTGCCATCTGCTACTAAGTTGTTAGCTAAGAGTACTGAACTACTAAGATACTTTTCTATAAGATATTTCAGGTAGCTACAGCAGCCGTGCAGACTTGCATTGTTTTTTTTCCACTGTTATCTGCCTGCCCATTTGCTGAATCATCTGATTTCAGACATTTAATCTGAAATGGTAGTTAAGGACAGAACTTGAGATACTTTTTCCTTTCCTCTTTCTTTCACTGAGGTCACATACTAAATTAGTTCAGGGCTATAAGTTTTTGGATAGTTTCCTGAGGTTTATACTGACATTACTTAAGAAGCTTCTTTTTTTTTTTTTTGTTTAGTTTCATAGCTACTCTTTGCTAGGTATTATGAGGTACAGACATACATATGTCATAGTATTTATATTTATAAAGTGCCAATGAATTTCTGAAGTCCTTTGAAGAGATTTATTTCTGCTGAACATTCTACATTATGCACCTGCTATTTTAGGTTGTTAGGAAAAATTGGCAAAATAGAATAAAATTAAGGAAAGAAATCCTGATTTCATGCAGATATTATTAGTTGACTTGAATTAATGAATTCAGTTGTTAATTCACTTATTTGAGGTTCACTGGTCTGTAGCCCACCAGTAAGTCCATAGGGTACATACAAATATTTTTAAAAGGACAGACTCATAATATATGGCCATCAGATTGTCAGTAGATTGAATGCATTACTTGGACTCCATACAGTAGTATAGTAATGCAGTAGCTGGACTTAATACAGAAACAGTATCAAGAGAATTCATTTCTTTGGCTGTAAGTGGGTATTTGGATCCCTCTGAAAAATCAGTCATGCAAAATCATTTTGGATATTATCTAGCAAAGCTTTTAAAGTCTGCTGACATTTTGTTTGCCACTTTACACTGGATTAAGTGGCTCTTAGTTTTGTTTGTATAGCTATATGGCTCCTTTGTATTTTGGATGGTATATTACATCTGTGCTTCTAGATATGATATATTTATTATGCAGCTTTTTAAGTCAAGCATCTATTATTGAAGAAACTTAGTCATGCAGATTTTATATATATTGTACTTAACTATATTTATGTGTCCCCTTATACTCCAAAGCAATTCCAGTTTTTCCTCTGTAGTTTTACTCTCTAGTTTCTGCTGATAATATGAGCTTCTGTATTTATTGTACACGTATATCCAGGAAGGACATTTACTGTTTGATTTACATAAGTCCATTGGTGGTATCAATTTGTAAAGAAAACTGAAAAGATTGAATGGCTTTATATTTTACAAATACCGTAATATTCCACACACACTTTTCAGGGTATTATTCCAGAAGTATTTCCAGTGACATAAGGATGGTCTCTGTATTCCTTTATCAGTAACTGAAATTCATTTAACCTAACAAGTGTGAATGTTCACATAATTTCATTTCCTTGCAGGAAACTTAACTCTTCATCCTTTGTTGTTTCTGTGCTTTTATTGATTGTTGTTGTTTGTTTTTTTGTTTTGTTTTGTTGTTCTTTTAATCTGTTCCTTTCTTAAAGAAATTGCCTGGGAATTTTAAGATTTAATTATTAGCATTCATTTGATATTAATATTCTGGTAGCGTGTCCTGAAGTTCAGAAGTCACAGAATTAAAGTTCAAGCTGTGTTTTTAATTAACGTTGCTGTATCTGTTCAGCTACGAGTGTCTGGATGTATTCAAATTCTTTTTTTCTGACACAGGCATAAGCATCGAGGAAGTTATGCTGAAAGATCTCAAGGAGATTTCAGATGGAGAAATCAAGATAGCAATTAGCACTGTGCACATGACACTAGAGGTAAGAGAAAGCCTAAATAACGTAGTTGGTAACTAGCCCTAATGCGTAAGGAAAGCGCTCTTTAACAAAGATTTTGAACCTTATATTTTTTTTATATATAGGCATATACTCCTTGTATATGAGCAGAGTTTTCACTAACTTTGGAAGAGTAGCTGTTTGTGATCTGACTATCAATGTTTTACTTCTGATTATTTCTTCCTATTAGTTAATTCCATGGTGTATAAGACAGCAACACCAGCAAACTGCAGCCTTTGGGCAGTCTGAAGGTTTCTAGTCACACTTCAGTAGTGTTTTGTCCTACTTTTCACTTCTGTTGTGCTGTACAATTTACATATCTGATGTAGCATTTCCTCAGCTCTCAGAAAGGAGATTGTATCCTTATGTTCCTTACACCCTAAAACTGTGTCCCTGCTATAGCCTGAAAGAGGCTGCTAGTATTTTCTTTCTCAACCAGTCCCAAACATTTTGCAGCTTCTTATAGAAAACTTCTGTGATATGTTTTGTGTAATTATGTGTACAATTAATGAATGTACAGATGTTATGGTATAGCAGAGATCTTGGCTACATAGTTGTTACACCAAAGCAGGAAACAGAAATGATAGGTACACTCACCTATATCCTAGGCTTGGATGGAAAACTCCAGTGGAGTGGATCTCCAGAAAAGATCCTTCCCCCCTGGTAGCCAGCTCTTAAATGGGTCTAGGAGAGGTGGAGTCAGGCTCCACCCCTTCCAGCAGCACAGGTGAATTGCCTTCACCTGTGCTCCCGTGGCTGACTCACTGCTTGCCTCAGGTGATTAATCAGAGGCTCAGGCCATGATTCAGCAGTTCCCATACACTCCACTTGTTCAGGTTGACTAAAGGGTGAGCTTTTCCTAATACAGAGATCGGATATATTGCGACGCTTATGCAATTTCCATCACGATGCATGTTGGTAAAATTAAAAATGAGTTACTATCGGTGAACGTTGATATTCTTTTATGGGCCAGTGCTCAATGATGTTACTGGAGGCATGCAGTCATGAGGTGCATGTCCATCCCACGTTCCATCAGTCCCACATAGACCATCACCGGGTGTTGCACATGATCTGACAGTAACACTGGAATGCTTCGATGACATTTCATTCCTTCCTGTGATCCTGAAGGCTCACAGACTCACAGGGAGTAATACAGATGTTTCAGAGGTACCAGGAGGGGAAGGTCTGCTCTCCAGGGCAAGATACAGACTGTATTTCTGTCCTGGGTCAACACTTCCGCTTGTACTGGGGCATGTCCTGACTGCCTGTACCACACCTTCTGGCCATATGTCATACTAATATCAGGCACCAACGGGGGTGTCCTGATCTGCCAAAGGGGCATGATGGCGGTCCCTTTAGCAATGAAAATCAAAGTGTTGACCACAATATCAGTAGGCCATGTACCTATTACTGGAGGGACTACTGAGCCTCCCACTTCCAACGGTCTTCCCCAAGGTGCAAATAGGCCACACCATTTGGGTCTTACCTGCACCTTCCAAGGCTATTTTATTCTGTGGGTACCTGGATCTAAATTCTCAGGGGCAGGGAGCAGAAGATTATTTTGTGTCCTCTAGCAAGATGGACTGTTGTTTCAGGCACGTTTCAAGCAACGATCTCAGTCTCATCTTAGAGCAAGCATTGCAATCCCGGCATGCCTGGACGATGTCAGGTAGCTGTATGGGCAGTCCCCATGCTTTAGCAGCTGCCCACATTGTCTTTTGTCCTGCATGCCGCAGCTTCTGATGTAACCAGCGGGCGATGTTCTCAGATGGTGAATTCTCAATCCATTGAACTCAGGCCAGTGTATTGGCTTCATTGTTTCTTGGTGACTGTAGAGGCTGATGACTAGAATCATGATAGACACGTACAGTCCTGTGTTTGACCGTATTCTATATGTCTAACCACATGTCCTTGCCCCAGATCAGCCGGGCATGGATAGTTAATTCCTGGGTGGCCCACTGTGCAGTCCAAAGAGTGAGCCCCCGGTACACAGCACAACAATCTGTACAGATATTCAGGATGCCATCACCAGGTTCCTTGGTTGTAATCATCCACACGGCTCGCAGTTCTGCCCATTGGCTGCTCTGACCATCCCCCTCGTCATCCCCCCCCTTCTAATTCCTTCACTGTTCTTGATACTTCATCTTGCCAACCCGGGAGTCCATACTGTCTTATGTTAGTAATCCGGCATGGTTTTGGCAGGCAAATAGGCCCAGGTTTCTCATGGCCTCTTAATATTGCCTGCAACGCCCGGATACTGATACATCTCTGTCGAAGTCTGAACTCTCCCACAGTTGTCTGGAGAGACAGACCCCATAGAATATCTATGCCCAAGATGTATTGCTGGGGTGGGGCAATAGATACGTTATACTCCTGGGGTGGGAGATGCCCAACCCTCAATTTCAACCATGTTTGGGTGACAGTAATAGTCTGTTCCTGAAAACCACCAATCATCACTCTGTCTCCATCAAATTTGGTCGGATCTCTGTAGATAATTGATGTTTCTGCTCTGGTGTCCACTAATGCCATTACTCTCTGAATATTTTTTCGGGACCAATAAATCATTAATTCTACGTAGGGCCTCCGGTCCCATCTGGAGGCCCTAGCGGGACTAACATCCCTTGTCACGCCATGAATTGTGCTATGGCCAATTCTTTTGCTTAAGGTGGCTCAGGCATCGTTGACTGAGACACCTGAGATGGCTTTTTTTTCCTATTAGGAACAATGAAACCTTCTAAGTTCTGTGTCATTGTTGGTATTCTCTCTATAGCCCTTACCCTTGGTTTCTTAGGGTAGTTCTGAAATTTTTGATTGTCCTTTAGTTGTATCTAAAACTGGAGAAAGACATGGTTGAGCTGGCATTCAATCTTAGCAAATTGGACCCAAGCCCAAATAAAGTCATTAAACATTTTTTTTTGGGAAACCCTTATGGGTCCCAGTCGAAGAGCTTGAGTAGCCAGCATCTTGGTTTTAGTCACCAGCAGGACCTCAGCTTCTTCTAATGTTCGAATGTTGTGCCTGGTCTGCAGGTGTTCTGTTTCTCCTAGATTGGCCACTAACGGGGCAGCCTGCTGGACTACCACTTCTGAGGCCATCAGGGGATTTAATATAGAGACCAAAGTACCATATAGATGAGAGGGAGCTTGCTGTAGAATTAAGTCTCTCATCCCTTCTGAGAATTTGACCGTATCAGGGCCATCAAATGTATCTTCATAAATTGCTTCCCTTATTCCTAGTTCATGGATATAATTTTGAAGGTCCTCCATGGAGGACCACATCCCTGTATGTAGAGGTATATCAGATTTATTCGGCCATACCATACAGCAGGCCTATGTTAGGTCCTATATATATCCTATGTTAGATCATTCTATTATAGAGTGGTTTTCATCAGGATATTGGTTACCCGCATATAACCTCTGCCTGAGAGCAGGATGGACAGTCATGGTGGCCAACTTGGCTATTTCTGGGCCATTCACCAAAACACTTTACCTGTTAAATGCCAAGTTCTTGCTCTAACTTTTTGATACAGTCTTTCAAAAGTTGGTTTTCATTCTCTATAGTATTATTCCTCATTTCCATATGATTTAAAGCATTTAATAGTGGCTACGCCACTGTGGAAGCAACAAATTGTCTTTCTTTCGTGATCAGTATATCTTTGCTAAGTCGCTGAAAGTAATCTATCATGCGATATGAGGAGATATTTCCCATAAAACGTAAGGGACCCCATTTTTCAATGATGACTGCTTGTTCATAATAGGGAGATCCCAAAGTCCTGGAATCTGCCCTGGAATCATTTTATTTAGGGGGGTAACCGCTTTTTTTTTTTTTTTTTTTTTTTTTAAATCTTCCTTTTTCATTTTGTCAGTTTCAGTGAATGATATGTAGACTGGGCTAGTAATTAGGAAGTAGATTTAGCATTATAGTTTATTTAAATTGTTTCATAGACTATGTAGAGTGTAGGTCTTGTGCTCCACACATCCAAGTTCCATCTTGACTGTTCAGAGTCATTATGACCTGAAACTATTCCTTGTGGCAAATTGAGTTTAGCAACAGTAAGTTTTCACAGTCCTAAAAGCAGGCCAGTCTTCAAACCCTTCTCCACAACTGTGTAACATTTGATGATAGCACAGTTTACTCAAGGAGTGGCAATACCTGTTGATCAGACAGTAGAAGTTTCACAGTTTTCTGTCTGTGAGTGCATCTAGTGGCTGTTGAGGAAGAAAAGTAGATTCCGTTATAGGTAAAAAGAACAAATGATCGGAGTTTTACTGAAGACAGATTATTTCTAATCATAACTTTGGTATTTTTATTTCTTAACATTACTTATTGGGCTTCTCCACCTTTTGCTGTGAATATATTAAAGTGTTATTTTTTTCAGAAGAGTAACTACTTTTTTTTCAGTTGTGACATTTATAAACTCATACTTTGTTCTAAAAAAGATTGTTAATTTCGTTGTCTGGTTTGAATTTTCTGCCTTACTGCAGTTTGCTCAAGCATTTTCTGAACTCTCTTATTTACAGTATTTTATAGTATGAGACATTTTTAATTAATTAATCAATCAATTAATTAATTAATTAATTTTAGCTGTTGGGGATGATATGGTCTCACTGTGGTAAAGTGGGTGGCTTGCAAAAACGTTCTGTGCTAATTATTTCACTTAGTATTGGAAACATGGTTTTCATTAAGGAATTACAAACAAAACTGTCCAGTTCAGTGTTCCATTTAGATTTTGGTTACGACCTGAAAATTCAGAAATTTTAATGGCTTTTGGATTTTTTCAGCAATTATCATGCTAATTTTATATTCATCCTGAAAGTGCTCTGCAGACATTACCTGACTAAGGGAACGTGAAGCGCAGACTTGCTGCAGGTGGCAAATATGTGTATGTGATTGTTTCTTTAGAAATTTCACAAGGTCAAATTATTTCCTGAATCAACAGATAAGTAAAAGCATTTTTCATTAAACTGCTTTCTATAGGCTCAATTATTTGCTTTGATTCAGTGTTTTATCGTATAGCTGATATTGCTGAAACCAAATACAGTGTTTCTGTAGTTATATTGTAAACTGCTCAAAAGCATGCATCTTCTGGTGTGATATACGGATATATATAATGAAAAAAGAAGGTGTTTTAGCTCTGATTTCTGCCAACTTTCCACTATAGTGAAGACAGAAATCATTAAGTCTGATATCCTAACTCACGCGCTCAGAAACACATCATCAGATAATTTTGTGGGCTTCTTATTTTGCAATATTTCTGGCAAGTTTACAGATTTTTGTTGAGAGTAAATTCTGAAAAAAATACTCAATACTTGGGAAGATGGAAGTTCTTTTTAGACAGATCTTGGCCTGGAGGTAAGTTTCTTTCATAGAACCCTAGAATCCTAGAATCATAGAATGGTTTGGGTTGGAGGGAACCTTTAATATTATCTAGATCCATCCCCCTGCTATAGGCAAGAGGTACCTCCACTCAACCAGGTTGCTCAAAGCCCCATCCAGCCTGGCCTTGAATGCCTTCAGGGTAGGGGCACCCACAACCTGTTCCTGTTTCCCTTCTTTGCCACTGATTTCCTATGTTAGATCACAGAATCATAGAATGGCCTGGGTAGAAAAGGACCACAGTAATCATCTAGTTTCAACCCCCCTGCTATGTGCAGGGTCACCAACAACCAGACCAGGCTGCCCAGAGCCACCTCCAGCGTGGCCTTGAAATGTCTCCAGATATGGGGCATCCACAGCCTCTCTTGGCAACCTGTTCCAGTGCATCACCACCCTGCGTGTGAAAAATTTCCTTCTAATATCTTACCTAAACTTCCCCTGTCTTAGTTTAAAACCATTCCCCCTTGTCCTATCACTATCCATCCTCGTAAACAGACGTTCCCCCTCCTGTTTTACGCTCTCTTCAAGAAGATAGATAAATCATTTGTTTCCTCAGTTTCCTGTCTTTAGCTGAGAATGTTAATCTTTTGTTTCTTGAGTGTGTCATGTGGTTAAATTAATTGAAGTCTGTGCTAGTTATGTTGCTATAAACCCTGTTTCTATTACTTATGATACATATTTCATATTACCTGTGAAAATATTTTCTAGGCTCTGTATTTTATAGGGAAGGAAATGATAGTAACTAATAAGTCATCAGTTGTAAGTTAATACAGTTATTGAGTGCTATCTCGTAACAATATTCATGCACGTAGAATATTAAAGGCAGGCTCCTATTCTCAACGGTTTCTTTTGAAGAAAGATGTGAATGCAGAAACTAATAGTGCATTGCTCTCAATACTTTGTTTGTATGTCAGTGCTGATGTTATTCAAAAGTGTGTAATTTAGATCCATTCTCTATTGGCTTACTGGTTGTTAGCGGGATGATGTTTAAGTATCCTTAGAAAGGAAAAGCTTTCAGATGTTGCTGGAATAGGAAGTGGTGGCATGAAGGGAGGGAAGTGTTTAGATTTCAATAAGAATTTGTGTGAAGCTTTGCAGTTTTTTGAAATAACTACCGTTATTCTTCGTCTTCGAAGATTTGGGTGACATTAAAGCTTATAAGTTGAAATCAGACTTCTGTCTCTGCATAGCGGCATTTTTTTTTAAATATAGGGGGGAAAAACAGCATCAAAGCCCATATTACAATTATTTTTGTTGCCCTTTATCACAAAGTTTCCCCAAGTCATAATAATGATTACTCATAGGATATTGTAGCAAAATTCAATGCATGCATTGTAGTTAATTTCTATTACATTATGTTATACCCTGAGAGTATGTTTTGCTTTTCTCTGCTGGAATTCTCTTGGAAATGAGAAATATCTTCTCAATGTGACTTTCCATGAAAGTAATTTTTTTCCTGAGAAATGAACGCTAAACTGAACTCTATTTTCTGCTTTTGTAAGTCTGCTACAGTGGACTAAAGTTCAGGTTCCATGCATGATCCCTTTAGTTGAAATCGCTCCTGGAGTTCAAACTAAATAATGCATTTGTTGGACTGAGTCCTGTATCTTCTGTTCCATGAAAATTTATTCTATCTCCTTGCAGAAATAATTTTGGACAATAGAAAAATCAAATTCCTCCACTGATAATTCAGGCAGTCCACTGATAGTAGGGCAAACAGTTTATTTGATACCACCTACTAGTCCAAACAAATTGAGAATAGTACCAAGAGTACTGGCTCTGCAAGAAGTTTTCTCGTCTTAGAGGAACTCTTTATGTCATAGAGAAACTCAAAGTGACTGAGCAACTTATGAGAACATAGGAAATTTGGATGTTTGGAAGCACAGTGGATCTGCTGCCCAGCAGATAGATAGTCTGATCTCAGAGGTGCAATTTAATTTTTACATTTTTTTTAATAGTAGCTTGACATGCAGCTACACTGCTTGCTTGTTCTAGTTCATATGTATATAGCAAAAAATTGTGACAGTACCCATAAGATGCACAAAGCAAGGATCTCAGATTCAGCTGGTGCACATAAAACAAGTGATAGGTAGGCTATTAAGTGTTGTTGTGTGAATCTCCAACATGCTTGTTTGAAGGTTTGAACCTTTTTTGTCTGTCTGTAATGACTGGACTATAGTTACACATTTGGGAACTTTTTTTCTTGTGGTATAAATATAAACATATTTTAAATGACATCAAATTGGCACATGAATTTGTTTTTAATGCTAAAAACAAAACAAGAAGAAAGCCCCAAGTAAACATGTTAACATTTAATCTTCCAGTAATGGAAATAGAAACAAAATTCTCTGTAACTTACAATAGCAACGCTGTGTAGAGATATTTTTCTGATGCCTGTTGTGAGAAGTTAGGGTATGTAAAATAAATGATGTATGGAGCTGTAGGAATGCGACTTTTGCAGACTACCTTATGTCTAAGGAACATTAAACATAGGGTTCTCGTTTAGCAAATAAATAACCATTCATTTCAATGGCTGCATAGTCTGGACTTTTGTGCATATTTTTGCAAAGATGAGAAGAGGCCATTAGGGATTTAATATAAAATAAATCGCCAAGGGGTCTTCTTGTAGTCCTAGTCTTTCTGCCACATGGTGTGTCACTAATGTGCATAAATGGGCTTAAATGAATTTGTTATCTGTATTACATTTGCAGTATGTATATATTTATATATTATTTTTTAATTGTGTTTAAAAATAAAACATTAAATACATCATTTCTGAGAGTTGAAAACATACCATTTGTAAATAAATCAACCTTAATTAAGGTCTTAAAATGTCAGTGTGTGAGATGTGCCTGTAGAAAAATGTAAGCATATATAGTACACAAAACTCAAATATACTTGCATTGGCTTTTTTAGAAGCACTAGCAGGGTTAAGTTGTCCCCTTGCAGGACTGTGTAATGCAGTCAGACATGCATTAATGTAAATACCACACTCATATTTAAATGTCAGAATGTAGTGTTCTGGAGGATGGTGGCTGTTATGTTGACGCCTCAGGTCAGACTAAGTACCTCAACTGGAGTAAGTACGATCCAAGGTGGGGAGAGCTGAATCAGACCTGCTGAATTCTCCGTTGCAGTTATTTCTTCATCTTCAAAGGTGTGAAAAGAAACTGGTAGGAAGAACCTTAGATTAAGAGCTTGTTAATGTTGATTATAATGATTACCAGGGTTGCATGTAGTTTTAAATTAAGACCAGATTATTTCCAGGAGACCATATGAGGATGATATGGGATGAAGTGCCCCTACTCACTAAAATATGTCCATGTGAAGTCATGGAACGTATCAGGCAAGGTATATATTAGAGTCCACTGTGACATGAAAAAGAAAGTGAGCTACTAAAATTTGCCAAGACAATTTTATTTATCAGCGAGTCCAAATCAACCTATGTTTAAGCCTATGTTATTAAAGTAATATTTGAAAGATGAATTTGGTTATTTCCTTCTATACTGCTTTCATGACTCATGTAGTAAACCAGAAGCATCAGAAATTGTGTACTTGCAGTATCACCTCTTGCCTGAGGTATACAGTTCTGTATACAATACCAGTTCTGCAATAGAATGTGTGTTGATTTTCAGTTTATTTTGGTGTCTGAAGAAATAGACTTCATATTTTAAATTTTATCTAACATTTATTCTGAATTTGGTCTCTGCTATTGTTTTGCTTAATCTTGGCTCAAAAGTTAATAAACAAAGTAAAATAGCTGTTAGAATGATTAAATGAATAAAGATGCACATTAGCTTAATATACTAACATTTACCATGAAAATGTGCTTGTATTTACAAGCATATTATTCAGGAAGATAAACTGTATTTTCTTTTGTATTGTTTATGAAATGTGTTTCTCTACATAAAATCTTTATTATACATGTTAAATATCTTTATGAAATATGGCTTTGTAACATACATATCTCTCAGCTAAATAAAGCAATATCTATAGTATCATTATTGAACTGCATTCCTGACTTCTACAAAGCTGACTAATTCATCATTTATATACACTCCTAGTTCTTGTCAGTAGCATTTCAGCTCAGCTGTTCATGGGGCATAGACATTGACAGCGGGAGGTGCTGTTTTGAGAAATGTTCAGCATAAAAATAATTTTTTGTGTGTGAAATACATTATACTTTTACTTATGTTAATGTAAAACATAACTTGAACACTTAATACTTTAAGATCTGGACATGATGCATGAAAATAAGGAGACATAATATGAGTAACAGCCATATAAATATTACAGAAAAATTAAATTTGCTTTTTTTTTTTTTTGTTTGCCTATTGCGTGGGAAACAACTTAGTATAGAGCACTAAACTGTTGATCCAAGATTACAAAATAATTCAAGCTATAAGTAAAATATGTTTTGTTTGCTGGTGTTAGTGTTACTGCATAAGACTGCAGTTATATCCACACAAAATGACAGATAGATATGGAAGAAGCAAACATCTTTCTTGATAACCGCTTTTCTATTTTTTCATTATGAAATTTAGAAAAACATACACACACCTGTAAAATAATGTAATCTTTATTTAGAATGGTGGTACTTTGTGCAGAAAAACAAAACAAAAAAATCTGCTGTGTCTTGAAATACTCATTTTGTCCAATCCGTTTGGCAGATCGTGTACATAAACAATTTTTGAACTGGAATTTAAGTGAATGCTTATCAGCGGTAAACGTTATGATAGCCCGTGTTAGTAGTACACACCAATGAACTTTATACTTTCTGCTACATATTAGGAGCTCAGTCCTGCAGCGCTTAGTCATTTTGAAATGTAGTAATATTTTGGAATTTTATATTAATTAAATTGATTAGAAGTACTCTGTGAATTGTTGTGTTGTTTTGTTTTGTTTTCCCAGCTTTTGTGTGCTCTGGTAAAAGGGAAGATCCTTCTTTACAACTGCATGTAACTGGGTATGCTGTGAGCTTGCTTGAAATCAAATGCTGTGTCTGACAAAATTTCAGGGTGCTAATTTATGAAACAGTTGTGATATCTTTCATCTCATTTTCTAAGTATAGATGGAACTTATGATTATCATTATAAGAGTGAGAAGTATTTGAAGGCTTAGAGAGCTTTTCAGTGTATTGTTCCCAAAAAGTATCTGCTTAATATTTTTTTTTCATTAGTTTTCTTAAGGATTTGGTCTCAGTAAATTGATTCCTGTTGTTTTCTTCATATTTGTGTTCCTGGTTATACGAATAAAACATGCTTTCACTGAAAACTTAGGCACGGAGAGATTTTCCTTTCTCCTGTTTGCATTATTCTTGTGGATTTTTTTATTTATTTTTTTTACAGTGTCACAAACTTCTCATTACTGATCAGGTTAAAAAAAATAAAAACAACACAGAAACAACTGAATACTTTCTGCTGCTTTAATCTTGCCACTCTCAATGAATTAGTATCTGACAGCTGTTTTCCAGGATTCTTACAGTCTCCATTCTTCCTGAACACAATATTTATGCTGCTGTAAAATAAGATGTTTACTGAGGTCAATATGTTTACAGTAATAGAAAATTCTGGCAGTTGATAAACTGTATCATGCTAGATTGTTTATACTGTACGGTATTTGCACTGTAGATGTGGACCATTCAGGTATATACAACTCCTTTGTGACTGGGAGAGCGTTATCTTCAGTCTCCAAGAAGGAAATAACGAATGTGAATATAAGATAGGTTCTTTCACTCAAGTCTAGGAGGACTGTGTAGTTGGTAGCAGAATACAAAACAATATGTCAGAATTCTGTTTTCCTTGTAGGATGTTTCTTCTTTTGCGTTAATTAATTGTTGGTTTCTCCCTTTGTCAACAGAAGTTTATACTTGATATTTATTTATACTTGATATTTATTTACTCCCAACTTGGGCGCTTAGAATCATAGAACTGTGAAATCACTGAGGCTGGAGAAGACTTCTGAGGTCATCTAGTTGAAACATCAATCCATCTCCACCATGCCCAGTAAACCATATTCCTAAATGCCATATCTACCCTTTTTCTTGGAAACCTCTGGGAGTGATGACTCCACCACTTCCCTGTGCAGTGTGTTCCAATGCTTGACCATTCTTTCAGATAGTATTTTTGTTTGTAATATCCATCTTCAACCTCCCCTGATGCAGCTTAAGGACATTTCCTCATCCACTATATGCATCACTTGGTGATAAAGGGAAAAGAGGTTGGTCAAGCAGGACCTGCCTTTTATGAACCTGTGCTTTCTAGAACTGACCTCCTACTTGTTTTGAACATACTGTTTGATTTCCCCAATACCAGAGTCAGGCTGACAGTTTTGTAGTTTCCTGAATATTCCTTCCACCCCTTCCTGTAGAGGGGAACATTGGCAAGTCCCTAATCACCTGGGACCTCCCTTGCCTTAGCAGGACTGTTGATAAATGATGGAAGAGCACTTAGAGAGCACTTCAGCTCTCTCCCTCAGCGTTATGGTGTGGATGATTTGTGATAGTTTATGTGAAGTAGCAAGTCATTTCCTTTTGAATTACGAGGTATTTATTCTGGTTCTGATCCCTGTCTTCCAACTCAGAGGGTAGAGTACCCTGAGGACTGCTCTTACTTTTAAAGGCAGAAGCAGAGGAGACATTTAGGCCTTTTCCTCACCCTCAGTGTTCCCTGATGCATCTAATAAAGGATGAAGATCCTGCTTGGCCCTCATTTTATTGTTAATGCATTTTTCCTGGACCCCTTTTGACCTTTAGGACTGTCTCAGAAGGGACTCTTCCAGCTTCTGTTCTAAACAGTGCTAAGTCTGCCCTCTGAAAGTTCAAGGTAGCATTTTTGCCAGTCAGTCTCCTGATTTCACCAGGAATTGAGAACATTTTGTGGTTACTCTGTTCAAGACTGTTTCTGTCATTCATATCTCCTAACAGTCCTTCTCTGTAAATAGCAGGTGTAAGGACGCACCTGTTATGTTAGACTTTCTTGCCTCTGCTGTGTTATATTTCTAGCAAATGTCTGATAATTTCTTAAAAAAAAAAGCAAACAAACCAAAACCCAAACAAAAATAACTACAGCCTTTCAAATACAGAAGTGTAAACATTCCAATGGGAATCTTCTTTACTTCTTTACCAGAGAGAATTGGTCAGTATTCTGGGCCACCCTCAGAATTCATAGAACTGTAGAATGCCTTGGGCAACATTTCCCAACCTGGACTACACGAGCTGCAAGGATGGGTATTCATGTCTTGTCTTGGCAACCCTCTGAGAAAAGAATTTCCTCCTCAGTTCTAATCTAGATCTCCCTTATTTTAGTTTAAAACCATTCCCCCTTGTCCTATCTCTACTATCAGACCATGTGAAAAGTAAATTGCCCTCCCATTTCTAAGCGCTCTTCAAGTTCTGGAAGGTCACAGTGTACCTTTCTCTACTCACAGGTGAACAATCCCAGCTTCCTTAGTCTTTCTTCTTAGAAGTGATACAGCACCCCTCTAATCTTCATGGCCTTCTCTGGACTAGCTTCAACAACTCCATGTATTTCTTGTGCTGGGAGTGCAGTACTCCACATAGTTCCTCATGAGGGGGCAGAGCAAAGCGACACAGTCACCTCCTTTGTCCTGCTGTCCACCCCTCTTCATGCAACCCAGTATACAGTTGGCCTTCTGGAATGAGTTTGCTAGCTCATAGCAAGCTTTTATCAAATATAAAATTGGTGTGTTTTTATTTAGGTTTCCTGGATACCTAATCACCTGGATGGTGATTGTTTCTCCAACTGTTTGCTACAGTTTACAAAAGAAAAAGGTTGAGTAGGTTTGTTTTGTTTTTTCTTTTTTAACCTGAAATTAGGAACTGTTGGTAGATCAGCATGCACCTACACTAGCTGTGGATTGTTTTGTCTAGAGAAATGCTGAGGGAAGAGATAGAATAAATAGTCTTTATGCTAATATATATTTTGTTCCATGAACTCCTATGCTTTAAAGCCAAAAATCTTGAGTGAGTACTGTATGCTGTCTTTTGAATGATTTCATCAATTATTGAATCATACTCTACTGAAAATGTGTTGTTTTTTTTTTTCATTCAAGTTTGTTGATTCCTCTTCTATATTCTAAATTCTATATGTTCTATAGAATATATTATAGAATATATATATAGATATATATTATAGAATATAGATATATTATAGAATATACATTATTATATTATTATATAATATAGATATATTATAGAATATAGAATATATATTATAGAATATAGAATATTCTATATTCTAAACCACTTAGTGGTTTGTTTCTTAGCATTTGCTGTTACAGAAGACTTTCTAAATAAAGGAACTAAAAATAATTTAGAAACAAAAAAGTGATTTTCCTTTCACATTTCTCAGTTGAGTATTTGCCATATGGGTTGCTCAGCATCACATTCTCAGCAGGTCTAATTTATGGTAAACACACAGTGAGTGAACAGAAAAAAAAAAAAGAAGGCAATGAAAATATTAATATTCTCCCCACACCCCATTTTTTTTGTAAACTGAGCTGAAACATATTCAGATTCAGCCCATCTACTTGTGGCATTCAGTTCTGTATATATTTATTTGCTCCTCAGCTGGGACTTAGCAGAGACTGCAATGCTGAGTATCTCACCACGAGGCAGACTTGCTGGAGCAATGTGTGAATTAGACCCTGCACCAGCTGGCATGCTGCCAGACCCCCGGGCCAGGCTCTCTCCATGACGGGCAGTTGGTGAAAGCATAGCTGCTCTCTTGGTAGCATGGAGAGCCTTAGCTTTTCACCGAGCCTCCACAGGAAGATCACCAGCTGAGTGAATGTGCTGATGCTCTGATTCACTGCTAGGAACACACTAAGATGGAGATACAAAATAAATATTGGCATGGATTTTTTCTTGAGACTTAAAATCATGGAAATTCTCAGCATCAATATTTTGAAAATCTCCCACCCTCCAGGGCTTCCTCTTGCTGTTGCCTGTCTATTTTCTTTCTCTCTGTGAGTTACCTTCTCCTTTTAGTGACTTTGATGCCATAAATGTCCTTCAAGGACTCTTTGGAACACTGTCAGCACTAGTCCTAAGTGTCTGTGTGGACAATCACTGGAGAGAAGCATGAAGGATTGAGCATGCACCAGTAACTCTAGTGACCCTTCTTTCATCAATGCTTCCATCTCTGACATTGGGATGGGATATTATGAATAAAAAAAAATACATTTGTTTTCTAGTTAGGAACAAGTATATTTTACGGTGGTCGAAACAGAAAATCTCTGTTACTTAAACAGATTCAAACTGCAGGATAAGGAAATTGCTGCCATTACACAATTGGTATTGTAATTACTAATAGGAAGTAGATACAAATGAAAATTATATAGAAAAAGCCTTGGTTGAAGTCCTCTCCTGTGCTTTATGATATGTACAACAGGCTTCAGTAATGCACATACTTTCCTTTCTCTTTGGATGTTTTCTTTTTCAGCAAGGAGCCTGCATGATCCCATTGCAGATCTGAGGATTCAGCCAAATAATTAAAAACTGTGCATGCATCAGATATAGAGGAAAGTGCAAATAATCTTTCTTCGAACAATCATATGATTTCCATTAGACAACATTTTTTCAAAGTTGTCAAGCATTGCTTTTATTTGCAACAACTGCAGGTATTTGTTTCAAATAAATATGACACTTTTCTTTGGATCCTGCTAACTGTCTCAGAGCGATCTCCCCAAGTTAGCAGTGAGTTCCATAGGTTTCATGATCAACTTTTACATTGGTTCTTGTAGTAATGTGGGATTTCTTCTTGTTCAATCTTTTGATCAGGAGTTAATTGAAATGGCCAGTTTTGTTCTGTTTATTCTTGGGTGCTTTTATACTTCTCTAGGATGCTGCATCTTGTTGACCTCCAGGAAATAATCTGTAAATACTTGTAGGTGAATAAATAGAAAATACTGGTTGTTTTATGGTCTAGTATGAATTCTTTCTTTATTTATATCATTATCCTAATTGTTTGCAATGTTCCAGTCAGTTACACTTACACAGATCCTCTGAGGTAATGGAGTTGTGTTTTTAGTATAAACAAATATTTACTCAGAAGTCAAACCTCAGCCTCACTTCCTGTGGACTCATAGTACTAATAGTGTAAAATCCAAAGGATTTTCAGAATGCTCTGGTGAGTAAAACCATGAAAGTACTCATTTTATTCATTTTTATTTATGCATTAAAATTTCCATGAATATTAGCCAGTTGAAGTCAGGTGCCACTGTGACTACTTGGGATCTGTACACACAATGCTATGACTATTTAAAAAAATGCCAATTTATAGGGTCTTTTGACAACTGGAAGTAGTTGGAAGGTTGAAGTAAACCAGGCAGTGAGGAGTCCCCTGTGTATTGTACCCTCAATCTTTCCAAAGTCATATTTTGAACACAATTAAAGTGGCGTTTAATCTGGTTATATTTTTGATCCACTAGTAAGTAGTCATAAAACAAGCATATTTTCAAATATTCCACATAGACAGTGATGTATCTGTGCTTGATGCCATCGTTCTTCACAAAATGTGATAATAATGTTATCTGTTAACATACGAGCTAAGTTTGACTCCACAGAAACAGCTGCAAATGGATAACCACTTATGCTTAAATCTGCTAGAAATGCACAATTCGACCTGTACAGATAGAAGCTCTTTGTGATTAGAAGTTCTTTTATGCACTGTTTTTGCACTGAGTCTCAGCCGATGTGCTTGTAGAAATAATAGTCCTGGCAGTACTGTGAAATCTGATTTTTTAAACCTTTAAGAAAAAATCGTTATCTAATATATTGAAACATTTCAGAAAAAAAATGTACATACATTTCTGTTCTTCATGTAATTCAAGGGGACTCTGGTGTTCTGCCTTTTCTCATGTTTTGTGTATAGGTAAATACACAAGGTTGTGTCTAGTCCAAGCTAGCAGGGAGCAGAGACAGTCCTTTGTGACATCTAAATGATCAGTAAAGAATGATAAATGGTTATTTATTGAGTAGATATTGCACGTAATTTGAAAGAGGATTGTCTGTAATTTGGCAGGAGGGTCATGTTGACAGCAATATATACTCATATGTAACTTTTTATTTGCAAGATGCAAGGGAAAGATATAAGCACTTCCTAAGGTATGCTGGGTATTTCATGCCTGCAACTCCATTCTAGTTTCTGATTATTATTGTTGTATTGTAGTGTTTTATGCACAGAGTCAAATGTCTGCAGTAGAAGGAGGTAGCAACTGAAGGAAAGCTTTTAGCCATTGTAGGGTCTGATCAGAAAGGTGAATGTGGGAGTTAGAGAAGAAGTATGCAATCATGACAGATGAGAGTTAGTTTGGCACAGAACATGTATGCAGTATGAAAGGTATAGAGTACAAGTCAACTTAAAGCTAGGACTATCTCAGAGATTAGATGACTAGCTTGAAACTGTTTCCTTGCATCCTATCACTGATCACCTGTGAGTAGCCCATGGCTCTCCTTGCTGAAGCCTCTTTTCAGGCAGCTGTGCAGAGTGATGAGGTCTCCTCCTCTCCAGACTAGGAGGAACATGGAAGTTATGAGAAGTGTAGGGCTGTCTCTGCCTATCTGTTGTGTAATATGAGGTTTTTTGCTATATGAAAAATGAATTAGGCTCACTTGATTTCGTCTTTAATTACCCATTTTCTTTTATTCTAAAGCAATTTATTGCTCATTTCTATCTGTAAAAGTGTGTATCTAGATTTCTGACTCAGGTCTTTCTTGAGAAATAATTTTCTAACTTCCTGAAATTCAGGATTGTTCTGAGAGACTTTGCCAAAAGTGTTTTTTTTTTTTTTCCTTTGTTTCTCCAAAGCTAGAATTCCTCCTACAGTCATAACTGTATCAGCTAGGAGAGTCATGGTGTTCTAAAGTTTGACTAATGTAATTACTTTAGCACAAGCGCTAAAACTGGCTCAATTACAGTTGGCAGCAAAATCTGTTTCCAGAACAGTTTATCCTGTGTATCATTTGACTTTTTCTGTGCAAGTTTAAAACTATTACAGTGCAGATTTCAGAGCTAGAAGAACCATTTGTGATTAAGTTCAGTTGAAAGAAAAGGGCTTTCAGAAACAACATAAAATGAAATTATCCTAGAAATAAGATGCAGTCCAGCGCCATTGAGGAGATATAATTTTAAGCTAATGTGTAGCATTACTGTTGTACCATAAATACAGCCACCCTGGATGGTACCTACTGTCACATATTTTACAATTTGGACAAAACAAAACGAAGATGATACAATGTATGAAATTAACTATGTAATTCCACATAACAGAGAAAACTAAAGTAAAAAATCTCATACAGGTGACCTATCATATTAGCTCTTCTTTGAGAGTGTTTCATAGACAGAAAAGCTGAAGCTCTCAGATAATGTCGTTTGATGGGCAAATGCAGAGTTTGTTGTAAAATAGCTTATTTTGGATCAGGAAAGAGGAGCTTTGTTTTCCAGGAAAAAAAAATATTGCATTAGTTTTGGGGCATCTGTATAGTATCTTTTTTTGTGTGTTTGTGTGGTAGATCTAAAGATATCCCACTGGTAAAGCTTTAAAAAAAAAACAGATCTGTTGACCTCATGAAAAAGTTAGTTATTTGGAATGTTAAATGCAATTATATTGACATATGGTGATAATGTGATAAAGCGTAAGGGTTAAAGGTTGAAGGAACCATGGCTTGGCAATTAGCAATGTAAATGAAACATTCATTATCCAGCATGCTGAGAAGTTGATGAACTGTACAATAAATCTGAGCCCAAGTCACTACTGAGATAACTCATTTCAGACATAACAGCTTTTATTAGGATTCTGGACATTATTTTGCATTTTCTGATGAAATATCTTGTTATATGGAAATATCCATTAATTTATGTGATATATGTCAATAGTAAAGATTCATAAGGCCCTAGGCCATCCTTCAAATAAAATAAGAACCAGAAGAGAGATGAAAAACACATTATGAGATGTTAAAACTTACCCTATTTGGAAAGATATTTGATTAAAGGATACTTGATATTTCTGCAGAGCATTGGTATTGGTCTTTTTCCAATATACATTGTGTCCGGTGACTTACATTAACTTCTTTTAAGCCATGTTTGTTAAGTACACGGGATGTAGACCTATTTGAGAGATGGTGCGGAATATCTTTACTCACTATTTTAAGTTCCACTGAGCATTATTAGTCATTATTATGGCTAACTATATCTCTGAGAGTAATTCTCTGTACCAATAAAATCAAAACCTTTTTTTTTTTTTTTAATTAAGAAAAACTTAATGCTAGCAATGGTAGATTACTTTCTATTCATCAGATGAACAGTTTAATATCAAGTAAGAAGTGCCTAATTTTTTCAACAAAAATAAATAATGAGAAGTTAGCAGAAACCAACACACAAAAATCAGAGTTTTCCAGTGAGACAAAAGAATGCAATATTCAAGAAAAAGGGGGTAAGACTTTGTTTTGTGTTCAAAACTGTTAAAAATATTTCTTCCTTTGGAATGGTGCCATGCCCATAGCAGGTAGAGTAATGTATTTTCTGCTTCAACTTTTCATTCATTCACTGTTATTTAAAAATTTGCATTACACACAGATGTACTGTGGAATAGACAGGTGTCTTAATATTGAGACAAAACATTTGAGTGGCTATGTATTAACATATAAACTCTGAAGACATGCCATATTTTATTCCATTTTCATGCTAGTTTCTGTGAAATTTAACTCTTACGGATTGTTAGGAATCCTGAAAGATCACATGATGATTTATGTATTGTGACCCAAAAAATTAGTTAATCTCCCATCTTGGAATACTTGATACTAATAATTCCTGCTTCAAAAATATGAGGAACAATATTCATAGGCATGAGGTCACCATGTAAGATATAGATATCCATCTGGAAATGGGAAAAATACTGGTCTTGAATCAACATTATTTTTTTTTTCCTGGGTGAGCCTCTTGAAGGTATAACCACTTACTCTCAAAGCAGATCAACTCATACACGAGTAAGTAGTCTCTTTCCATTATGGTGCTAGTGTGTTATTAGTAAGTACTAAGAAGAACTCTTGAGGTGATTTTGTTTATCTGTTAATGCCAGCTGGTTTGTAAATCAGTTGTGGATTTCACACTCTGGACTGATTGGTATGTTTATTTCATGTCCAATTCATATATAACAGGTTAGAAACAGAAATGACTTGTATTTTACTCAATTGTATTTAAACTGTGCTATCTATTAGCTTCCCTTTTGTCAGTTGCAAGGCACAAAGTGATTCAGGCAATAAAATACTTAGACTAAACAAGACTGCTTAGATCCTAGACTAGGTGTCTTTGCAAAAAAGTGTATTTTTTTTTTTATACTACTTCTTCACGTATGGCAACTTCTGCTAATGGTTATTGTCTGCAGAATGGAAGTGAAAGAAAAGAATAAGCTAAATGTTAATGGTAGTGTTTGTAAGGTGCTGAAGGGATCAGGCGGAGAAGGATGTCTGTGTACAACTTCATGAAAGCTGGTGCATTCAATGAAAACAAAGATTCTTCTTTTAATAAGTTTCCTGATTACCAGATATATATGAGTGCTTTTTGGACCTCAGAGATTAGTATTCATAGAAGTAGAATGTGAATTTACAGAGACTGACTGTAGATTAGGCTCACTATAAACCAGTTCTCTGTGAAAGCATTTATAGTATAGGTGAAAGGTGTCTTTTAGTAAGGTGACTTCCTAACACTACTTGAAAACAGTACCCATTTAACTGTTTGGGTTTTTTTTTTTTGTTTGTATCTTTCTTATTATATACTAACTTCCCTGTCTAGCAAACCATCTGGAAATTCTCAGTCTTGGCTGGGAATTTTAGATGTAGCTTTCTGCTGTGGAAAATTGGAGCCATCTACTGTCCTGAGAAAACATTTAAAGTGTAGCATATAATTTAAAGTGTAGCGTATGATTGTTTTTTGGTTTATTCTGTATCCCCAGTAGTTCTTCAGTGTTTGCTGTTAGTATGATATTTGTTAATGTGGTTGCAGAATTATTTAGGTCTAGGTGTTTCTGAAAAAATATTATTAATTTTATCACATATGCTGAAAAGCATTTATACAGACTTCAGCATTAACTATTACTTACAGATTAAATAGCCAATTTGAGAATAAGGAAGAAGGCTAGCTAGGCAAGCAGCCATCTTACAGGAGTGCAAAGTCTAAAAAACTCATTCAACAAAATAAACATTTTTTTTTTTTCTGTTCAGATCATATTTACCTTCCAATTCTTGTTACGTTCTCTCTCTCTCCACATCTCTCTCTCTGTTTTATTTATTTACTAATTTAAAGTATTGCAGATAGTAAAGTACAGTCCTATCTGAACATGACTTGGTGAGAAAAGGGTCTTAGTTTTCTCTTTCTTCCTGGCTTCAGGTTGTCATTCAACTTAGATATTGAATTTAAACATTGAAACATATTTGACCGTACAAAAACAAAAAATAAAACACACACAAAACAAAAACAAACAAAACAAACAAAACAAAGAAACAAACCCCAAACCATCAGTAATAAACAATGGAGAAATCATGCATTTATTTTTGTATCTGGCAGCTCCTCAAGCTTGGAACAATTTTTTGAAGCCTGTCTCGATCTTCTTTCTCCAACACATTTTCACCTTTTCTGCAGGCCGGATTATGCCACTATCTGCTGGCCAGTTTCCACAGCTATACCCTCTTGCCTTTTTTCAAAACCTTAAACAGGTGTAACTAGATGGAACTAAATAAATAACCATATGTCATCTTGAGACAAAAAATAGGCTATAATCCAGGCAGCTGTTCCTCAGCTGCAACGAGCTGTTCACAAACAGGAAGAAGAGAGAAAATATGTGTAAGTCTTGTTTGCTGTTAAAACTGGAAAAATGCACACTAATTTGCATAAGTTGTAAGGTTCCCTGTCACTTTCATTACTATGGTAGCTGGTCATGTCTTATGCATGTATACAAACACATCCAAGACGAATAAGGCAGCATTTAAGTGTAGGTTGAACCAAATGATTATAAATGAATTGAGGGATGTCTCCTGGGATTGGACATAAAGGTCTTGTAAACTGAAAATTTTATAAACAAACAGCTGTTGGGAAAATACCATTATGCTGTAATAGCAGCTATTAAAATCCATTAGCAATCTTGATGGCCTGTTTGAATTTGATGCATCATTTGCTCTGACAGTGTTTCTTTCTAAAGATTTTTGTAAAATATATGTAATTATGAAATACTGTGATAATAGACTAGGAGATTAACACTGATTACATATTATACTTCCATGTGCCTGTCAAGCTTTGAAGAATACACCGTGTCCATCAGCTTAAATGTCAGTAGACTAAAAGAAACACACTACCTGAAAACTTGCAAAGCTGTCACTGTAGGATTAAAATACATCTTTGCAGAGATGCTTCCAGATTAAAACTCTTATTTTTATTTTTATTTTTTTTTTGCTAAAACCAAAACACCAAAAGAACAACCAAATATAATTAGTTGTTACCAAGAGTTTTTGCTCTCTCCTAATTGATGCCAACCTGTCATTCTTTCTCTGATCACAGATCAAGACATGGTACTGATTGTCACAGGTATAAGGCATGGCCTGTAGGTTGTGCTGCCGTTAAAACCAATCAGGCTTCTAATGACATTTTGAAAAGTGTTTATGTTAAGAACTATCTAAGGACTCTCCTATTCCATAAACAGTTCAATTGTCAGTACTGTATGTAAACTTCTCCTTCAAAAGCAGACATAAAAACCCACAATATGAAATGTATAACTGTATCTCTGTGCATGGACAGAAACAGATGTAGTCTGGCCATGAATGCTGCAAGGGCACCATCTGCTGGATGAACAAGAATAAAAGACTAAAGCTTGGCTGAGTGGTATTTCAAATATCTTTTGATCAAGAGTTCTTGTCTGCTTTTTTTTTTTTTTTTTTTTTTTTTTTTTTAAATGTTTTGCTTTATGAACATAGCATAAAATAATAGAATAGAATAATAGAATCATAGAATAGTTTGAGTTGGGAAGGACCTTTAGCATCATCATGTTAAATAACACCAATCCACCGATCTGAGCACTGATTTCTGAGGAGTGCCACTTGTCACCAGTCTCCATTTGGGCACTGAGCCACTGACCACAACTCTTTGACTGTGACCATCCAGCCAGTTCCTTGTCCAGTGAGTTGTCCATCTGTCAAATCTGTTTTTCTTCAATTTGGTGACCAAGATGTCATGTGAAACAGTGTTAGATGTTTTGCACAAATTACTGATATTGCAACCTCATCATAAATGGCCGTCAAATTTGCCAGGCATGACTTGCACTTGGTGAAGCCATATTGGTTTCACCAATCTCCTCATCTTTGTTTTCCATGTGCCTTAGTTGGACCTTCAGGAGTATCTGCTCTTAAAGAACAAGCAGTTTTTCAGAATTACAATTCTGATATGAAACTATGTGATAATTTTATGGAGATCCTCTTTTCTCCTCTCTCCTTACTCCTGCTCCCTATCACTTTGTTTTATCTTCTTTCTCCCTTTTGATACCTGCTTTATGTAAGAGGACTGTCAAAAGTTGCTACGTCTTTTTGCTATTTCCTCTCATCACCCTTCCTTTTCTTCCTGATAGAAGTATTGTTGTGAAGATAAACCTCACAGTGTAAGAAAGAACACTACTCTGCTGAAGTACAGAGCATGCAGCAGAGCCAAGGTCAATTCCTTTTGCAAGAGAGAAATATAGAAGGGTAAGGTACTTTGTAATAAAAATAAGTTGGTGCCTTTCTGTCCCAGCTCAGAAACATTCTGTCTTATTTTCATTTGCAGATCAAACTTTTTTTTTTTTTTTTTTTAATTAAATGTTATGATACTAGTCTCTTCATTGTAAGAAATGTAGTCTTGATACCTGTGCCATTTCTGTTGTCTTTCCAGAGTCACAAGAGGCTAAAACTATTGTGATACAGTTGTATCATTTAGCATACAAGTTGTTAAAAGACCCTTTACTACTTACCAGCTACTCTGTGTTTGTTATAATATACGATGGCTACTTTTAAAGTAATACCTCATGTTTTATTGTGCTAGACCACCAAGTCAGAGGCATATGCTGGTGGTATGGCATTCGAGGTTGAACCTTCCCACCAATATTCCATTAGATTTTATTTCTGTGCAACAGATGGCAGCAGAAGGGGAGTCTGACAAAATGGTATCTGGTATTTAAGTGGATCTGAAGCAAAGGTGTGTCATTGAATTCCTCCATCTGGAAAAATGGCTCACTTTGACATTCATCAGTGCTTGATGAGCAATTATGGAAACCAAACAGTGAGGTAGTGGGTGGTGCATTTCAACTGTGGATATGGTGATGTGAAAGACAAGCCATGTTCCAGGCAGTCATGCACAGCTGTCAGATCATGATATGAAGAGCATCTTGATCTGCTCATTTATGCAAAATTGCTGATTCCAAACAGCAGTTTGTGTGTGTGTTTGGTGCTTAATGTATTGGAAATGATGGTTTGGAAAATGTGTTGGAATATCACAAAGTTTGTGTCTGTTGAGTCCCTCAAAGACTCACACAGGAACAGAAAGAACACTGAATGCAAGTTCATAACGACCTATTGAACCAATATGAGGTAGAAGTTGAGTTTCCTGAATTGTGCCATTACTGGTGATGATAGTGTCACCACTGTGAGTAAAAATAGAGGTCTTCTTTGGGGTGGTGACACGCGAATTACCCGTCAAAGAAAATGTTCAAGATGTGGCTCTCAGTGGGTAAAGTAACGCACTGTTTTTTGGGCTAGGAAAGGAGTGATCATTCTTGATTTCCTGGAACCCAAACAAACCATTAGCTCTTGCTGATGCATTTGTGACACTTACTGAGTTGATGGCTTAGCTTCCAAAGTTATGCCAGAGAAGAAGAAAACCATTCTCTTACAACAAAATAATGCCAGGATCACACCAATTTGAAGACTGTGGAGAATATTGCCAATTTTGACTGCACTGTCCTACCACACCCACTTTACAGTCCGGATTTGAGACTTCCTGACTTCCATCTGTTCAGGCCAGTGAAAGATGGACTGCATGGGTGACATTTTCCCTGTAATGATGCTGTCATAGCAGCTGCAAAACAGTGCTTCAGCTCCACTGGTGCAGGTTTTCACAAGTGCATCATGTAGTCTCTTGTTTGTCACTGGCAAAAATGTTAATGGTGGAGACTATAGTGAAAAATAGTGTTTTGTAGATGAGATTGCTATATCAGTGTTATTGAGCTCTTTGTATCTATTGTAATTTCTATAGAGATAAATAGGAGACGTCACTTTTGGAGTGATGTATGTATTATGCATTCTGCTATTGTATGTATTATGCATTCTGCTATGTGCCGCCTCTTAACACTCTAAACACAATGGATGATCTTGCAGTGCACAGTGTAGCACAGGTAAATTCCTTGTGTCACTCCTTATGACCAATTCACAGTTTAAAAGAAGTGTGGATGCTTTTTGGAGTCCCTGTTTTCTTACTTACATGATGTTATTTTCAAAAATATTTTTAGGAAATAAATAAGGTCCTTGAATATACAGACATCAGTCTCATAAAAGTAATTGCAGTGAAAGCATTCTAAAAATGACCTGATAGGTTAGAAAGCCTTAGCTATAGGCCTAATTAGTAAGGTCTTTGTACAGAGGTTTTTGTTTGTTTGTTTATTATTTTTTATTATTATTTCTGTGGATTTCTTCATTTTCCAGACTTCAGAAAGTTCTGCATACATTTTAAATACAATCTATTTCTAAGCATATAAGCATTTTCATTGCCATATTTGTACTTAATTTACTTAAATGTTGAGGAAACACAAATTTAATATTGTATTCAAAATCTTCGTCTTAAAACAGCAAATTTTCAATGTGCTACTGTGAAGTTAGTGAGCAACAGTATATAATTCTTTAAGTAGCTGCTAGCTTCCTTAGAGAAACTTTTGCTTTGATATGCTAATAAGTACTTATTTCCTTCCCTCCTCTGTTAGATGCTTCAGACAATACATGACTGCATTCATGAAGTGGAGGTTGATAAAGGATTTTAAGACATTACAGACATGCATGGCATGCCGCTGGTTAACTCACACATGCGCTGTGAATTTGCTATGTACTTATTGAGTTTGTTGTTAATTTTTTAGAGTATTGGTTAAGTTTGTTTTTAAATATATTTATCTACTTTATTGCATCACTGTACAATTTGGCAGTCCCTTCATTCAGGTAACTAAGCATTGGACATGGAGAGATTAGGCTTGGTTAGGGATACTAGTGCCTTAACTACCTTTTTTCTTTTTTAGTTTACAGCCCTTTTTTGTTTGCCACACCAACCAAATTTATGGCCTTAATATATTATTTTTCTTTAATAAAAAAAAAAAAAAAGTAATTTTTTTTTCTTCCTACACTGTCTTAGATATGATTCTTTCTAAACGCTGAGCATTGGTTTTAACTATCAAGTAAAATTTGAACCGTATTAAATGTATTTCAGCTGCTTTGGGCCCCGAGGGCAAATATCTGTTAAGCATGCCAGTGTCAGCAGAGTCATGATCCTGTGCCTGAGGGTGGTTGATTCCGAGTTGTATTCAGGGCGCTGCCTTGCCTTGTATCTCAGTTTTCACTTCTACCCATCCACAGAGAGAGTAAAGCATGACTTTATGAAACACATAACCTCAGTAAAGCAGGTCTGCTGGAGAACTAGGTTTTGTGTGCCAGTAGTCGTCTAAAATCTGTATTAAATAGTACTTGTACTTGGAAACTTAAATCATCTAAGCAGTAAAATCTGTTGTCTTACCTATTGCAAATGTAAAACAGAGGCATGTGTGCCGCTGTTTAACTGCCGCCCAGTGTAACCGGGTGTCTTCTAAGACGCATCTGCAAATAACTTTGTTTTATCCTGGTTTTGCATGCGTTGATAATGACTCCTTTTATCTCTTGTGAAGGAACTGACTGTTTAACAAATGAGTTGCTAAAGGCATTTTGCTTGCATAACTGTAAGTTCGTATTAGAAGAATCCTTAGGAAAACTTAAGCGATTTACAAGAAAATGAATTGCTATTCACATTTGTAAGCAAACTTGTTTGGCTATTTTTTTTTTTTTTTCTTCCTCTTTGTGTGTGTGTGTGTGTGTGTGTGTGTGACAAAATTCAGTGTACATTGTTTGATGATCTCTGTCCAGTTCCTAGTTACTCTTTAGAAACAGCCATTGCAAAGAGACACTAAAGCTAGCTCTACTGAAAACACAGAGCCCCATTTGTTTCTTCACTTGTCTTGGAAAAAGATGTTTGGCTTCCTCTGCATAGAGATGAACTGAATGAGCATGGAAAGCAGGCTGCTGTTGCCTCTAGTTGTCTTCCAAATGACGACTACTTAACAAGGTAACATGGCATTTCATGGCTAAGCAAGGTGCTAGAGATTTAGCATGCAGAGCAAACCTGACAATCAGAATAATTCAAAATTCTTTTCTAGAGTCTTTATACTTATAGCAGAGAACTTCAACTCCGTGGAAGGACATTTTACTAAACTTGAGTACCTGGAAGAGCGTGAGAAGATTGTTCATGTAGGGAGCTGGTGCAGAGAATACTTAAAGGTATAATATTGGCCCAAATCCTTTGATCTCAATGAGAGACTTTCCGTCAGTTTCTGGTTCTTCACATTCTGGATTTGCCAATTTGTTCACACTTCTAGAATGAGCACTTAGTGGTCATTAGTACTATATCAACTTTTGAATATCCGGAGATTCAGCTGGATTGGAGCATTTCAAAGCAGATCGTTTCTGCTGCCCAAATGAAAACATAAACAGTGAACCAAGGTAAAATGCAGAATAAAGACTGAGGTGCAATCGAAGAGTATTTTGCTTCAACAGAAAACTGTGTTTGTAGTTAGATTGATTTGGGGCAACAAAAAAGACCAGTAAAAGAAAAAAAAGTGAAAAGAAAAGAAAAGAAAAGAAAAGAAAAGAAAAGAAAAGAAAAGAAAAGAAAAGAAAAGAAAAGAAAAGAAAAGAAAAGAAAAGAAAAGAAAAGAAAAGAAAAGAAAAGAAAAGAAAAGAAAAGAAAAGAAAGAAAAGAGAAGAGAAGAGAAAAGAGAAGAGAAAAGAAAAGAAAAGAAAAGAGAAAAGAAAAGAAAAGAAAAGAAAAGAAAAGAAAAGAAAAGAAAAGAAAAGAAAAGAAAAGAAAAGAAAAGAAAAGAAAAGAAAAGAAAAGAAAAGAAAAGAAAAGAAAAGAAAAGAAAAAAAAGAAAGAAGGAAGGAAGGAAGGAAGGAAGGAAGGAAGGAAGGAAGGAAGGAAGGAAGGAAGGAAGGAAGGAAGGAAGGAAGGAAGGAAGGAAGGAAGGAAGGGAGGAAGAGAGGAAGAAAAAAAAAAAAAAAGGGAACTAGAAGAAACAGAGGGCTTCAGCGATTGCTGGAAATTAATAAAAAATCAAAACAGAAAAGCTTAGAATATAACAAAAGCACCAGATCTGAATCTTCCACAAATGATTCTTTTGAATTTATTATCACCTGATCATTTTCAAAGTAGTTTTTAATGGAAAAGTAGTTTTTAATGGAGAGAGATTTGTGTCCAAATCTGAATGTTTGGATGGACTTAAATCAGTAATATCTTGCTAATTTATTTGCCTTTCTATGTAAATAATTGTTACTGCTGTTTCACTCTAAGTAACTGTGCTTTACTCATATAGTTAGACTGTGAAATACTTACATAAATTAGCAAAGTAAATGTGATGAAATAAATAAAAAAAAAATCAGTAACTTGGCATTTAACATTGCCTTTTAATCTCAGAACAATTTAAAAAAGATTTAAGGTCCATTTGCATGGAAGGACTCCATCTGTATTACTTCACTGCTGTGTAATAAACACTCAAATAGAAAGAAAGAATTTTGTAGCAGATTTATTTTTTTTTTAAATACAGACAACCTAATCATATTACTTCAGATAACAGTCCATTTTAGAAGAAGTTAATGCTGAGAGATAATATTATATCCGAAAGTTTCTTAAGTTTCTTCTCTTGGCAGCAAGTTTTTTAGTCTCATCTGAAAGATTTTTGTTGTTTTCACAGTCAACTCTAGATTAAAAAACAGTGGTGTTAAGTGCAAGTAACACAAAGTGATTTGTTTAGATTGCCATACTGGAGGAAAAGCTGCAGGTTTCCTTCTACTTCCTGTCAACAAATGAGCTTTTTTATTTCCCCTAGCAGAGTAGAGTTACGGAGGAAGGAATATGGCAGAGGTATAGTGAACTAGAATTCTGTGGGGCACCCTGAGAATGTCATGTTGAGGCACTGGCTGGCTGCTCTGTCTGGATTGCAGTTGGAAGTCTCACAGCACTTTTCTCCCCTTTAGCAAGAAGGTGTTGGGTTCCACCGTATGAAAACAAGCACCTAATGTGTTCAGGACCAGCTATGATACATTATTTCTAAATATGCTCTTGGCTGGAGAGCAGATGATTTATTAACTTGAGTGAAAGTAATTTTCAGTGATTAGAAGGAAGTTACTTTCAGTTACGGCCACAAACAGTATGTAGAGCAGATAAAATATAAATTATATATGTATAATTTTTCAGGCTGTGATAGCATCCATTTAAATATTACTTCCTTCTTGCAACTGGAAAATTTTTACATTATGTCTTGTTCTGCTGTCTCCAAGCAAAAAAGATGAAAGGACTTTCTCTTTCACCCCTCTGTAGTAGCCAGAACAAAGGGATACAGCGCTTTTTGTCAGACAAAACTATATGTTTATGGGAAAATGGCAATAAAATACTGTTATCGTTGTGATGAAACAAGTCTCCATATAAAACTGAAGCTGTAAGTATTACGAGCACCCATTAGAACAGTTCAGGATTTTTACACTATCTCGCCTTGGCATTTTTTTTCCCCTCTTGATTATATCTTTAGGAAGAATTAACATTTTGATACAACATTTGTTCATGGATTTGCAGTGGTTAAATCAATAGTTAATGAGGTTCATCGTATAATTTGAGCTTCTAGTTTGTTTATGCTAGACCAACTTTATCCATACTCCAAACAAATTATCTCTTATAATCACCAGCCTGAAGATAAATCTCTAAATGTTTTTCTGATGATAGTGCTGTGGTTGGCAGGTGTTAGAAGTGCCTCCCAGGGACAAAGATTGAAGATGGGCTTGTTCTCACAAATCCTTCAGGCGAGGTTGTTTAGCTTTCTATCCTGTCATCTGCAGAGGAGCCTTGTATGGTGCCCTGCTAATGAAATCTAATAGGCAAAGGTCATATATCTTTATGAAGAAAAATTCAAAGCTGGTGAGTGATAAATGTGCTCCATGGGGTTCAATGGACGATGTTCAGCAATAAAATCCATGTTTAAACAGTGTTTCAAACTGCTTGTCATATCTCTTTTTTGTGCCTTAACTACTTTTATAACAGTTCCATTACCAGTGGTGGAATTAGATAAATACAGAAATAGTTCAATATGAATGCAAAGTTGTCTGTGTAATTAAATAAATAAATAGGTAGATACTTTTAACTGGGTAATTATAATTGAGTACGCTAAGCATAATAAGTAAGATCATTTACATAAACGTACATGGCAGTATTGTCTCCGAAAATTGAATTATTATATGAAATATCAATCTTGTGATAGAACAATACTAGGTAGCATGAAAAATGTGAAGATGTGGGTGGTTCTAGAGTCAGACCATTGTAAATAAAAAATATCTCTGTCAAACGTGAAAATAGAATAAATAAATAAAAAGGAAAGGAAACACAGGTATAAAATTGGAGATAGAAGTTTTAAAGAATTCAAGTCAGCCCCTTTAAGAAATTACTCCAGATCTGAAGTTAGAAGGAATTAAATAAACCAGATATTGTTTAATCACTGCTGTTTTTGGAGAAGTTACCAGTTCATTTGCTATAGTTATACTGCTGAGCTATGAGACAGTTCAATAAATCAACTCAGGCTTGATGGATTCTAAAAACCATTGCAATGAGTGAGTGGAAGAGGAAAGAAATCTCTTAGTATTCCCTCTTTGACAAAAGGGTATGCAAAGAGCCTGAATGGATGAATGGTTGATTAATTCTGCCAGAAATTTTCTTGACAGCCAGAAATGTGTTTTTGTTACCATGTTTGCATGGGAGCTTTTTGTAAGGTATGAATTATGGCATACAGATTTACACCTGAGGCTTGTCTGGGTAAAATGGACTGCTCATGGTCAGTATATACATGCTCGTGACGTTTTTTCTTATGTTTTAATTCATCACGCTAGCAAGTCAGCCTTTTCCTTTTTACCACTTACTAATCAGTCAAAATTGAAATCAAATAAATATTGTATGTGATTAAATGAGCCTTGTCACTGAAGTAGTAGGTTGTGGTTTTTTTTCAGTATTTTTAATTGTTTTACAGGCTGTGGAAAAATCAGATGAGATTCCTAAGCTAGGATGACAAAGAACTATAAAACTAAGGAGAATGAGAAATATATGCTACAACCACATGGTCTGTTGATTAGTGAGACATAAAAATGCCATTTCGTTTTTTTATTTTTTTTCATCTTACAAGTTTCTGAGGGGAGTAATGTATTACATTGCATATACACTACTTTAGCATAGAGTTTTTTTCTTCATTTTGTGTGAATTTTTTAATATTTTGTATAGGTGATGTTTTATTATGCAGATCTCAGAATTCCTTTATCTTTACCCTGTGGGTACCTATACCTGTGCTTTCCAAATAGGAAAGTTCACTCTACATGCAGTTAGCATACGAAAAATATGTTCGTACTTAGTTTATCCTTCAAAGTGGCCTGGAGAGAGTACATTTTAGCATAGTAAATTGCATTTACCAATAGTTCCCTCCTTGCAGCAAAAGTTGTACTGCTATGATTGCAAGATCATCCTTTTTTTTGTATTATACAGTCTGACTTTAGATGACATACTTGAAAAAAGTGGTGGCATTTAGGCATCTAAATTTGAAAATTAAATCTATGTACTTTGCTGTGTTGTGCACTCCAAAATATTTAGTGCCCTTCAATTGGGGAAACAAAAAGCAAAAAACAAACAAACAAAAAAGCTTAAAAATGATAGTTTTATTTTTGTCAAGTCACAATTTTCTGATTACAGAATATATTCATTAACAGTGAGAGAAGTTATAAACTTTGAATTTGGGAATAAGCAAGGGTCTTCACTGTTAGCTCTCTAGACCAGATGATGAACATTCATTCTTTAATTCCTGTGCTATTTGTTTATTTTTTTGCTTCTTGATTTAGCAGTTGCACGCACAACAATATGCTCTCTGTTACCTATGCTTGATTATATTAAGTACTTGATGTTTATATCAGGCAATAGAAGCAGCACTTTCTCTGAATATCTCGAGCACTTCTGATCTATTTTGTTCTTTTAGTATATGTGCACATGCACAGGAAGGCACAACAAAACTAGTTTAGGCTGCTGAGGTTGTGGGAGGTTGTTTTTCTTATGGTTAAGAACTGGCATTCCTTTTGCTGAGGGTAGAGTTCCAGTTCTTGCTTTTGTTAGTGGTCCTTGCTGATCACTTCTGAGCACCATTTGCAGGTGCTCCAGTGGGAAGGTGAGTGTTCTAAACTGAACAGGACACTGTGATGTCCTTCTGATATATGCTATTGTAATTTCTCATGAGACCTATGGTGTTACCCTAATTCAAAACTGTTTCAGCTATCTGAAAATGTGTAATAAAGATTACACAATAATAAAGAATATAAAAGAAGGTTAGCTGATTACCTGAGCAGCTTTTTTAAAATTTGAAATATTTTTTTAAATTTTGTTTATTAGAGTGGTCAAACCTGAGTTTGAAAACACATAATTTTAACTTGTTTAAAGCACGAGGAAAAGTTGTTTAGTTGCAATCTTCTTTCAAAAAGATCATTGCTAAGTAGTACTAACTGAAAGTAGACCAAAGGCGTAGAAAAGGCAGTTGGGCATGGACGTGGCTAAACGCAATTAAATGATCATGTTTTGTTCAGTGAATCTTATTACAGATGAATTCTTCTTTCTTCTTTGCTTTATTTTTTGAGTTTTGACTAAGGTGATTGAAACTCTAGAAACAGAGCTCTTACCTACGGTATGGGGACTGAGATCAATGCTGAACGTCTTAATCACGTATTCTGTGGAGTGTTTCATAGTGCAGCACTTCCTGGTTACATTTCCTACGAAGTTCAGGGAGCTTAAAGGTTAACATCAGTTGTAATAGGGCACTCTGTAGGACATGGTTGCTCAAGCTTGCAGGTAACCGTTCTCCCCTTCTTCAGTTTGGGATCGATATATTTTTCTCTCTGGAAACTTTAGGCAGCAGCCCTAAGAGGAAAGTGTTAGAAACTGACAGCAGAGTTGGTTGCTACTTTTGTTCTTTTCAGAAGATAGATAAATCCTGGTATGGCAGAACTGTCATTTCGTAGATTTAAATGTATAGCAGATAAGTGGATTCTCTTGGAAAGAGAAATTCTGTGTAGTTTTAACTGCGTTTAACCAGTTAACTGCATTTTAACCAGTGATGTTGATACAAAGAAGTTAAACAGTAAATAATCTGGTGTAGTCTTATAGGTACTATTCTGTTTATACTGTTTTCTGCTTTTAGCAATCTTACCTGGAAACCTCTATGCAAAATTGAGTTTATTTTGCTTTTTTTTTTTTTTTTTTTTTTTCCTTTAATTTTTATTTTATGTGGGGGTTTCTAGTAATTAGCTAGATTTACAACAAATGGCACACAGACTGTTAGCTCTGCATGTGTGCCATAACATTGGTGTTTACCCTATTATATTGCAATTTCAGTAAGTCATAAAGTTTTATCAGTGATCACACAGAAACAAACTGGGATACAACAGTACTGACCATGAAATAGTAAGAAAATACAGTGTTAAGCAGTGTATACTGACTTCTGGATAGTGATAATTGTTTTGGATGTGAAAACTGTAATGAGTTGCAGTGATATTTCTCATTTATATTTTGTGATGGCTGGGTATTTTTAGCAAATGAGTTGTCAGCAGAAAGGCTTCATTAGACCCATCAGGGTATCTGCCCATGAATAACGAATCCCAAACTGTACTGACAGTTTCCTTGAGCCAAAATGATGGAGCATCTCTGACAAAAGCCATATTGTGCTCTCCATGTGAGGAGTGTGAAGAACAAAAGAGACAGTTTGTTCTTAATTTGATCAGGTTAATATTGACACAGTTAGCTCAAAAGAATCGGAAGCGTGTGTAATGTACATTTACAGTGATGACTTGGGTAATTGACTGTTGGCTTCATATATCAGAAAGTGTAGAAAGGGAGAAATTATCAATTCTCTTTGAGTATTTTTTCAGAGACTTTGCTTCTTTTTGAGGTCTGCACACATTTTAGCTATTCAGTTAAGTTCCTATAAGAAAACTGAGTTTCAGAGAAATAAGTTCCAGCATACATCCTGCATAAAATTTGTAATGCATTTCACAACAGGAGTGCATAATAACTGAATTGGTTGTGTTGCAAAATGCATCAAATTTCATTGATTTGTTGAGCTTTCGTATTCTGTTTGCCTGAATGATTAAAAACCAAACCAAAACAAGTTGTTTTAGAACTGTCCCCATGTTCTTAGCACAATGTAAACTTTTAAAGTGGATTAGACGAAGCAAATGCATGGTTTCATTATAATTGCTAAGATACTCAATTTCTCCAATATCCACAATGCTGTTCACTGATATATTTAATATCAGTTATTATCTATTTCATGTAAAGTACATTTCAAGTATACTTACATTCCTTTTTTTTTTTTGTAGGAGGGTATTTGGAGGGCATTACAACTAATAATGCTTATATATGCTGTTTACCTACTGCACACTGCAAATACGAATTAATATTTAAACCAAAACATACAAATAAAGAAAGGAAAAGTACTATAAAATGAATAATTTGACCTTTGTCATGCTTTGACCTATCTTGCAGTGCATTTCCTATTATACAAATTCATCAACACTGTATTTTACAATGCTTGTAAATGATTTTGGGGTAAAAAGCAGCTTTTTCATTCATTTTTGAAGGAGATGTTTTATCTTCTGTTAGTGTTTATAATACATACAACATTCTGGTTGTTTACTTAGCAAATTTGTGGAAGATTCCATATGTCTATTATGTCTTTCAATTTATAGTCTTTAGTAATTTTATGTAAGAATTTCTTGTTCATGAAAGTCTGTTTGAAGATTTGAGTGCTTGTGTTGGTAGCAATAGTTCAGAAGAGTAAAATTTATGGAAATGTTGAGGTGGAACTAAGATAAGTACTAAAAATTGATCAGTAATATTTAATACTGCTAATAAAGTTACCTTTGCTTTGAACAATGTTATTTAGATATTTTGATTCATAGTCAATCAGATAAATTGAGTCACAATGTTGTAAAATGTGTAATTCAATCTTGATTTTATTAATAGCTCAGGCAACAATATCTTCCAACAAATATACTTTTTCACCCATTATTTAAATGAGTTCTGTTCACCATTCTTTTCATTTGTGGACACACGTTAAATTAACAAATTCTGAGAAATATTTATTGTTGGTTACTAAAATGACTATGTTTGGGAAATCTTAGTAACTTATTTTCTCAGGTATTATCTGAATGTTAGTAAATGTTTATACAATAGGGTGATAAGCTTACATATTTGTCATGGTGCTGCAGAATGACAGGTTGGGTTTCATACCTCTGCTGAATAATGAAAATTTTGTCAGACAGTTGTCCGTGGTGTAAGATTCATCCTATAAAGTAACAAATTGGCTGTGATCACTTAATTCTGCTCAACTTGGCCTATGCTTTGATACACTTTAATGGCATCCTCCGTATTAATGCTGATTTTATGTCACTGTAAAACTTCTCTTTCCATCTTAGATTTAAAAATCTAATCCATATGTAATCTGCTTGTTTTGTTTAAAGACATGATGTTTAATGTTATCTCAGCTAAACTCTTTCCTGTGCTGCTCTGAGTGTTTTACAGTAGGCAGTGCTGGTCCATTATTTAAAAGAGAAACAGACTTGGTAGGGTATCTTTAAAATACTGCTTTCTAGAGCTAATGTTTTAGCTCTAGTCTTAGCATATAGTCTTATGTCCCTTTATGTTATGGGAACCCAGAAAGATGAAGCACTGAACTGGCAGTGGTCTTCATACAGCACATTGGGCATATCCTGGCTGCAGAAGGGATTTCTCTCTTTTGGTCACTAGACCTTTTGCAAGGGTGGCTCCCAAAGTAACGCCTCCTTTTTATGTCATTTTTATCATGTTGGCCCACAACGTATGAGGCAGATGTTGGTGGTATGGCAGTAGAGGTTGAACCTTTCCCCCAGTATTCTACTATATTTTATTGCCATGTGACATATTACAGCAGAGGAACAGTCTGATAAAATGGTGTGTGACATGGAAGTGCATCTGAAACAAAGGTGTGTCATTGAATTCCTCCATGCATTAAAAACGGCACACATTCATTGATGCTTACTGAATGTTTATGGATACCAACAATGGATGTGAGAACAGTCTGGCAGCGGGTGGGCAAAAATTATCCCAGGCAGTGTTTCTTTCATGAAGTTTCCTGTTCAATCAGTTGATTTTAGCAGAAAATGTTTAATCCCTTGCCTTTTCAATCAATTCAAGAATATAGAAATAATATAGAAGCTAAAGAATAATGAGGCTAGAAGGCTGAATGTGTATTAAACCTGTCATTTATTTACCATGTCTACAGTAGTGAACACCTTGTACAATGAATCTGCAGTTGAACTATGAGCTTCCTGGGTGTGAGTGAGCAACTGGGTGTGACTGAACAGCTGAGATGTAGTTGGACATTCAAACCTTATTCACCATAATTCTTCACCTATCTTCCTATTCAGAATTTATATGTGAATGTCCACCAGTAAACTGTTAGCTGACTTCTGCATGGTTTTAATGTAGATCGTTATTGTTCTACGTATTACAAACATCAAAGCAGAATTTCATTTCTAATCTAGGAAGGAATCTACTTCCAAAATTCTTGAAAAAAGATTTTTTTTTTTAAGTTCAACTTATAGGGGTGGGAGAGGCATTTTGTGGACACATTTGAGCAGATTAATAAATAGTATTTGTATTTATCTAACCAAAACAGTAATTTATCAGGTAGGAGACAGATGCAAGGGAATAATATGCCGATCTGCATATACAGTTGTTTTGTATTTATGATGAACTGCTGTTTATTCAGGGCCAGTGTAGCTTGGCAGCATCACAACTATTATAGCATATGACACTGTGTTTAACTTGAAGATAAAAAAAACCTCTCAAATACAAATAGGAACATAAGGGAGAAAATAAAGTTTCTGGTAATTTCTTCACTAGCAATTTTCAGAACTGATGACTGAAGTGGGACATTTGCTCTTCATGTGTTATGGCCCCAAGAAAAAGAATGGATAACTTACACTGCAAAATCTAGCTAATTCTACATTGCACTAGTCTTAGGGGAACGATGCTTGAGCTGGGGGTAAGGCAGGTGATTCAGCTGAAGTGCATCTATGCCAATGCACACAGCATGGGCAACAAGCAGGAGGAGGTGGACGTGATTGTGCAGCAGGCTATGACCTAGTTGCTGTTACTGAAACATGGTGGAACCACATATCTCATGATGGAGTGCTGAGATGATTGGCTACAAGCTCTTCAGAAAGGATAGAAAAGGAAGGAAGTGTGGTGGTGTGGTTCTTCATATTACAGTGTTTTGATGTTGAAGAATTGGGAATGATAAAGTTGAGTGTCTGTGGATAAGGACTGGGGGAAAGGCCTGTAGGGGTGACATCTTGGTGGGGTCTGTTACAGACCGTCTAATCAGGATGCAGAGAAGGACGAGGCATCCTGTGAGCAGCTTGCAGAAGATGCACATTCGCCAGCACTGGTTCTCATGGCAGGCTTCAACTTCCCTGATATATGTGGGAAGTATAATACAGCAGAGAGGAAGCAGTCCAAGAAGTTTCTAGAGTGCGTGGAAGACGGCTTCCTTACACAGCTGGTACAAGAGCCTACTAGGGATGATGCCCTGCTAGACCTGCTCTTCAGTAACGAAACTGATGAGGGATCTGGAGAAAAGGTCTTATGAGAGCGGCTGAGGGAGCTGGGATTGTTCAGTGTGGAGAAGAGGAGGCTCAGGGGAGACCTCACTGCACTCTAGAACTTCCTGAAGAGAGGTTGTGGTGAAGAGGGATTTGGCCTCTTCTCCCAGGCAACAGACAGGACCCAAGGAAATGGTTGCAAGTTGCGCCAGGGGAGATTTAGATTAGACATAAGGAAGAACTTTTTCTCTCAGAGAGTGGTCAGGCACTGGAATGGCTGCCCAGGGAGGTGGTGGAGTCGCCGTCCCTGGCAGTGTTCAAGAGGCGTCTGGATGAGGAGCTGCGAGATATGGTTTAGTGCTTGTGGTAGCAATGGTAATGAGAGGATGGCTGGACTAGATGATCTTGCAGGTCATTTCCAACCTTGTGATTCTATGATTCTATAACTAGAGCCACTGTTGTGTATTAGTGTTTCTATTTTCACCGCAGATATGGATGGAAAGAGTAAGAAAAATGCACTGACCTCTAAATTCCTTATCTTATTTCAGGACTGCCTGTTACACAGGAATCTCATTGGTGATCTGAAAGCATTCATATATAAATACAGGTTTGATGTACTTGTAATTTTGGCCAACTCTTTGTCAGATGAGGAGCAAACAAAACGGCAAATAGCAGTATACTCGGAAAACTTAGAGCTTGGCAATCAAGTAAGTACCTGGAAAAATAATTTAGAAGTATTTTGCTTTAAAATTAGTGATTTTTTTTTAAAGTATATGCAAAAGTTTAAAAACTAGGTGGATACAAGAAATAACTACAGTTGGCTGGCAATGGAGTAGCAATTTGAAATGACTGCATTATAAATGTGATGTGAAATGCAAGATTGTGTTACTCATGATTGCTTCAGAACAGCCTAATAGAAAGATTGGATAGTCACTGGAAGTACAGTAAGACTGTACAAAACAGAATTATTTATTTTTTTACTGGTTTTGGCTTGTTTTTATATTTTAATATACAATACGCAATGTCACATAGGACAGTGATTGTGATCTACTCTTTTACAATGGGTCATGAACAATCATATAAATGGAACTGACCAGATTTCATATCTGTGTATTTTATCACTAAATAATTTAAGCTCTGAAATTAAGCCAAATTATTTCTAGAACAAAAGTTTATCCAAAGTCAAATGTTGTCTTTTTCCCATGCATTTGTCCCCAAATTGAGGAAATTACCACAGGGCAACTCCTTGTACCTTTGTCTTTTTCTTAAAACTTCTCATTTTAGAAACAGGTACCTGAAGGACCCTATTGCTTCAGGATCAACATAAATGTTTTTATTTTATGAACTTGATTATTCTAGAAATTCTTCTCTTACATACCCTTTATATATTTTACTCAGATTTCTTAAGGCAATAATTAAGAATTTGGATTTTCTTTAACTAATGAAAAATAAACTTGGAAGTCAAATTGAATCATTTCATGTAAACATTATGATCAATTGCATAATATATATTTTATACCAAGCTTTTAATATTTCATCGATTTAGTGTATAAAATGTTTGTTGTAGATAAATTGGAATAGATAGCTATGACTGTGTTGCACTGTGGAATAGACTGTGACCTGCTACCTATGATTGTAATTGCTTTTTAAACGACCTTTTTTTCAACAGATTTGCTGCGAATTAGAAGAATGTCAAAATCCTTGCTTGGAGCTGGATCCACTGGAGTGTGGATGTGACCAGATTCTTATTTATCATCAAGAAAATTCTTTGGTTACCTGTGATCAAATTTTTCTTCTCATTAAGGAAGTCATGAATAGAAGACAACCAGAAATGGTATCAAACAGTAGAACATCTTCTACTGAAGCTGTCGCTGGAAGTGCTCCTCTTTCACAAGGGTCTTCTGGTATTGTGGAGTTATATGGCTCTGATGTAGAACCACAGACCAGTTCTGTCAATTTTATAGAAAATCCTCAGGATTTAAATGGATCCATTCAAGCTCATGTTGATCTTAATGTAGACCTTGTGAGTCCAGACAGTGGCTTGGCTACCATTAGAAGCAGCAGGTCTTCCAAGGAGAGCTCTGTTTTCCTTAGTGATGACAGCCCTGTTGCAGAAGGTGCTGTTTCCCATCATAGTCTTCTGCCTGGCTTTGATTCCTACAGCCCTATTCCTGAAGGAGCAATAGCAGAAGAACAAAAACCTCAATCTAGAGACAGCAGTGGTAACTTTGACCTTTTCAATTTTGATCTAGCACCAATGGTTACAGCTCCATCTGAATCCTCTTCTCGTTCTGTTGACTGTTCTCCAGCAGATGACTATTTCCTTAATAGTGATTCATCAGAAGGGCAACAACTTGCTGTGCAGAAAGAACATGACGAAACAAACTTGCTAGAAAGTGATACGGCAAATTATTCAACTGACTTAGTTATGACAGCAAAAAAGGAAGATAGTTTAGCTGAATTTGATGTGAGTCCAGGAGAGATGTTTGAGAAAACTTCAAGTTTGATTAATTTAGTTGAGGGTGATACTTCCTCACCAGAAATGTTGAAATCTGCTGATTCAAGAATTCCACCGACTCCAATGAACAGTCTTGTAGAAACTTCACCACTAGATAATGGGCAGCCTTTATTTTTCCCACAAGAAGTTATTAAAAAAATAAATGAAATAGAGGACACAAAGTGTTCTCATTCACGTGTCAGATATGGAAGCTGGTGGGATGGCTTTGACTTAGAGTCCCGAAATACTGATACATGGAGTTCAAGTGAACAAGAATCTGTATTTCAAAGCCCTGTCTTGTGGAACAATTGTAAAGCAAGCCCACTGCTACAAGGACATATTGATAGAAGAGCATCAGATTCTGTTTTCCTCCAAAAACAGCCTGAGCAAATGGAATACACGACAACAGATCTGTGGGATAATCAGTTTAAACTAGATGATCAAAAACAAGAAAAAAAAGAGGAAAACAGTGAACATTTGTGTTTGCAAACTGCTTCTTCAGAGGGGACAGAACAAGAATCAGAGAGTTTTAATGCTGCATGGAAGATCAGTCAGCCAACACCTGTGATGTCAGATGCATGGTCCAGTGGAGAAGGAAAAGGAGATTCTTATGATGTCTGGATGAAGTTTGACGCAGAAAATATTGCTAGATCCTCAGAAGAACTATGGAATGTGTCCAGACTGGATAGACAAAAAAAATCAGTGAATGTTCCTGAGAAATGGACCATAACAAAACATAGTTTATCAGATTCTTCAGAAATTGTAGCAGACAATGAGACTGAAAACTCACCTACCCAGGTATCTCTACAAGCCTGGGATAAAAAAAGATGTTATTCCCTAGAAGAGAGTCAATCATCTGAAAATACAAATTCTGATATCAACAATATGCAGAATAACTCCACATTAGAAACAGAGAAAAAGACTCTATTTGGTGACCCTAAGAACAGGCCAACACATCTTGAAAATGTAGAGACCTGGAATAGGTATGATAAAAACATCAGGAAAGAGGTAACGGAAATAGTGGTACCCTGGGATGATACCTTCTTGTATAAACACTCAGATCTTTGCTCATCAAATATAGGTGAAGACTTAGCTGTTTCTCCACCAGACACCAATTACTCAACATCTGATTCTTATATATCACCTACATACGTGGAAAATGGAAGAGAAAATGAGGGTGGAGATTTTGCCCAAGAAAAAATTACTGATAAATTGATAAGCCCAAATTTGGCTGAACCGAAAGAACTTGAGAAAGCAAATAATGAACTATTGTCTCCTATAAACATGCCCTTTTCAAGATCCAAAGACACAGACATTTGGAGCACGCTCTTAAATAATGTTGATGCCCAATTACAAGAAAGAAATTCGAACAGTACTGCTCTTTCTACCTCTGCTAAACTGTTACTTAATTCAGAACAAGCAACAGATCAGTATTTTTCAGCTGAGGTACATACCAATGAAAATAACTTTTCTGCATTCGAAAACAAAAGAGTTACAGCACTATACAATCAAACAGTGAATGACTTATCACCACCACAGAATGAAGGAAATACTGCACAAAGTTTAGCTGCAAATATAGAAGCATTGAGCAGTGCTCCTGTAGAAGACACAGGCACATCTACACCAACTTCAGATGCTGGAAATAGTTTGGATCTGAAAATATGTGATTTAGAAAGTGAGACATCGAGTAAGGAGCCAGCACAAAACACTCCAGATGTTGATGAAAAATTGAGTAGTCAGCAGTTAGAGCAACATCTTAACTCATGGAATTTACAAACTGAGCAGGATTGTGAGAAAGGCTGGGACAATGCCATTGTCATCTCTCAGGAAGGAGAAGAGGAATATAAGATAACAGATGAGACAGATGGAAAACAAACTATTACTGACATTTGCAGCAAACCAGCAGAAGACAGCAGTGAGCCTTCATGTAACACAGATTCAGAAGACAAAAGGTCAAAATCTGAGTTTTCTAGATCACTAGAAAAAATAAGGACTAGTTTTAGTTTGGAAGACTTAGTCACAGATAATGAGTCATTTTCCAATCAGAGTAATCTAATCAGTCAAGAGGAGAGGAAGGAATTGTCACAGAATGATGCAGAGTCTTCTTCAAGTGCTTCTGAGGAAGACAGAAATTATGCATCTCTTGGTGACTCCAGACCACAAAGTTACAGTTACAGTGAAATGTTACAGCCTCTTACTGAGAAAGATGAAAAGGAGACTGTAGTGATAGAGGATGCAACAAGTCCTGAGACGGAAAGTGTCTTTGAAAATAATTCTTCTAAAATGCCTGCAAAGTCAGATAGCTGGAATGACTCTGGAAAGAATGACTCTGGTTGCCACTTACCTATGTCAATTCCTTTGATGAATGAACCATCAGAAACACTGGGAGATATAACAGAGGGCTCACATAAAGTGTTGAACCACCCACACATAAGCAATTCTAAGGTAGTGTCTTTTGGAAATAGCTCAGAACTAAGCAGCAGTCATGAAAATATTTTCATAGATGAGTCTCCATCTACTAAATTTAAGAAGAGTCCTTCTGCTGGTTATGTCAGTGTTCCTGACATCACAGACATGTCTATGATGGATAATTCATTTTCACATGATATAGCTTTGGGGAAAAACGAAAATTCTGAAAATTTAGAATCTGCTGATAAGCTTTGCAGGGAACTGTGTGTAACGCTTAATAACAGTTTTCCTGAAACTGCTTGGAATTTACAGCAACATGAGGATTTTAAATCTCCTGGAACAAGTCCTGAAGCAAGTGAAGTCCATGAAATGGCAACCACCACAAGCAGCCTTTCAAAGGATATACAGATCAGAAGTTATTTGGAGGAAGACAATGTATGGAGTGATTCAATAGATGATTATACACACTCAAGTGGAACGAGCCCTGATTTAAGTGATGCATCAGTGAATGTGTGGGGAGAACTTCCAGTTGACAGTAATCACAAAGAAAAAAAAGATATGTGGGATAGTAAAAATGATAAAAATCTTAAGGAGGCTTGCAAAATCAAAGACTTTGGGAATAAAGATCAAGAACAATTTGAAGAAAGCACAGCACAGAATAAGGTTCCCAAAAGCTTAGATTTTTGGAATGCTCATGTAGATGATGATACTGTATCTTCTTTATCAAGTCCAGAACTAAATGAGGATTCAGAGAATTCAGAGGCGTGTCCAGAAGAACTGAATGAAGATTCCACATATGAAAACAAGGAGCACAAATTATCTGAAATTGGTGCAGATTATGCAAAATCAAATGCAACAAGTCCTGAAGCAAATGAAGACAATTTGGATGCAAAAAATGAAGTGGCAGAAGACATCTTTGTAGATATCTTAAATAAAAACCCTGAAACTATTGAAGTTCAGAATGTCTCACAGGAGGACTTTAACGTAATAGAGCATAATGAGACTTCTGAATATTTAGATCAGCGTGAAACACTTCAGAATAAGGCTCAAGTGAGTCTTTGCAGCGAAAAAGTGGGTAGCACAGAAGGTTCACATTTGTATCAGATGAATGCAGATGAAACAATGACTTCTGTTGGTGGTAAAAAAGAATACTTTGCAGAAAGTGGTATGTGGAGTTTGTCATTGGAAGCTGATTTAGGAACTGATCAGAAATTCAGTGTAGGAACATTTGATTTTCCGTATGACAGTTCAGGATGGTGGAATTCACCAACTTGTGGAGAAAACCTGGTGGAAGACCAGAATTCGATTTCAAGTCACTCTGCAACATATCAAGTAACAAACAATAAGGAGGAGCCCTGTAGATCACCTGCACAAAATGAAGAGCTAACAGAAACGCATTCCACTGAACCAAATGATGGAAATCAGCCTGTTCACCTGTACTGTGATGTGGAAGAAAATGAAAGGCTGTTATATCCTATGAATCGTTCTGATAGCCAAGTAAATGAAGACACTGAGGAGTTCAAACAATATGATCCTTTTATACTAGATGATACAGAAGAAAGGGACTTGAAAGAGCAGTTTTTTCCCACAAATGAGAGTAATCAACTGTCTTCAAAGAATACTTTTTCATATGATCAACAAGATATGTCAAATACAGCGGATCAAAAAACCATAGTACATGATCAACCAGAAGGCCATGAGGGAAATGCAAATCTCATCCCTCTAGAACAACAGCTAGACACTTGTGAAACAGTAGAACACAACCATCTGCCTGCTTTCACTAGAGAAGACTTGTCTTTTGAAATGACAGAGAAGTCAAGTCCAATGTTGAATGTATTGGTTTCCCAAACTGCACTTATCCCAGATATTTTACAAGATAACACAAAAGAAGGTAATCAGTTATTTTCAATGGAACCTGACCTGTGGACTAGTGCAGAACAGCCTGTCACTTTGAAATCAGTTAGTGAAAATCCTGATATATTAAATCATTGTGAACAAGACAGTAGTTCTGAGGCGTCAAACAGTCCAGATGTGTGCCAAGAATATGAAGTTAAGCATGCCTCTATCCCATCTTCCCAGATTAGTGTAAAACCTGAAAGACAAGATAGTCAGATGACTCACATGCAGTCAAATAAGAGTAAAGAGATAGATTCTGACACAAAGAGTCAGTTTGTAATGCAGAAGACAGAGGCTGAATCTAAAAGTAATATTCCCCAAGACTGTGATCAGGGAAAGACTGATGAATCATATCGGCTTATGTCTTCTAATTCTCAAGAGCCTCTCGAATTTGCAGTTTTGGAACATGATCTAGAAAATAAACCTGCTCTTAAGACAACTGAATCAGTCAACATCCCCAGTGAAGTTTTAGGAATGACATCATTAGATCTGAAAGATGCATTCCATGAAAGTTATATTCCTGTAAGTTATCAAGGAACACCAACAGATTTGTCTCAAATGGCGACCTTCCAGACAAACTTGGTTCCCATGAATTTAACTCTATCTGATAAAGCAGAGCAGAACTTGAAAGAAATTAGTGCCTTGGATGAAGCTGGAAAATATTCTGATATTGAGAAGGTAGCAATAACTGGTGATGACATACCAGCAGAGTTCTTGGATGAATCTGAGGGTTTGGAATATAACATCTGTAACACGTCAGTCACTAGTATGACAGTGAGCACATGTGGTGAAATTAATATATTAGAAGTAGCAGGTAGTGAAGCAACAGAAGGAGAATCAAAGAATACACAAATATTCTTTCCCAAATCCTTTCTTCTTGGTGATAATGAGGGCTTTGAATCTAATTCAAATGATCAATTGAACATAACAAAAGAATGTGAAGACATAATTAAGAAAGATGTTCCTGTGTTTAAGGAAATGCCCAGCGACCAGTCACTAGTGGTGTACACTCCACCATTCCATGTGTCTTTTGATGCTGAACCCTCTAGCAGCAGATGTACAAGGGGTGAACTCTTGTTAAAGCAGCCATTTTGTAACAGTGTTTCTTATGAAAAGCCTTTACCACTAACTCCCTTGGAAGGTGATGAAGGCATCCTAATGACCAAAGAAAATAGCATCGAAGATCAGGTGTCTTTACCAGAGATCCTTCAGAAGAATCGCATGTCAGAACCTTCATTCTTAGAGTCCCAAGAAGCTCTCGGAATTTCTGTGGTTTTGAAAGAAGCAACTGATCTCCACTCACCGCCAGGTGGAGATAAAAGATCACCTGCTGGTAAGAAAACAAGAAAGAAATGTCTGGAGTATTACTGCTGAATGTTCACATATGTGTCCCCTTGATGTACAGAACTCTGCTGTTGGGAGTAGTTCTAGCATTCTTCTTCTAAGCATGTTTAAACCTTTTGAACTTTCAAGTTGGGATGTTGTTTCTGTTGTTTGTGCAGCATCTAAGGGACACTGAATCATTTTTCCTTTAGGAGTGATTATGGTGTTAATGTACAATCTTTAATAATGATTATGATATTGTAAAATTCAAGTACACATTAACAGAGTCTGTCAAAGAAAACTGAAAGGAACTTTATCTTACAGTACTGATTTAGCCATGGTGACTAAAACAGTAATTCAAAAACTAAAAAGAATTTCTGTTTGTCTGTTTTTTTAGAAGCTGGTGCTACTTCCGTGCTTAGAAGAGAGAATAAGCCAAGAAATTCTTCTGAGAGCCCTGAACTGGAAAGTGCAGAGAGTAAGGAGGATATGAGAATGCAGGTTCACAGAGATCCAGCTTCAGTAGAGATGGATTACATCCTTGTTACTGAGGAAGAAAATATGCCTTCAGCAAGGGACAGTGATTTTGTGTTTCAAGAGGCTGTTGTACCTGGACAAACAGAATCTAATGAAGGCTTTTCACGAAGCCCATTGGATACCTTTCAGTCAATCTCCATAATAAATGAAAGGGAAGACCAATCTGCTTGTGGGGCTGAATGGGACTTAGATGAGAAAAGCTCTTCTGTTGTTGTGCCTCAAAAACTCGAGGATGAAAGGGAATCAGGAGAAAGATTTGGGCAAGATGAGGGTTGGATTATATTGGGCCAAAATGAAGTCTGTGATATATCATCTGGGGAAATTTCTGCTGAGTCAGAGATGCCAAAATTTGAGTCTGGACATTGTGGCAAAGTAGCAGAAACTGCTGGAGGGCAGGAATCAACTCCTGAAACTCAAGTAGAATTTCAGGTAGAAACTTCTTTTACAAAATCATTTGAACACAAAAGCTGTGCTTCCTTCGATGCGCTGTCTATGACAGTTTGGATATCACAAGAACACATGCTTTTGTATTGCAGGAGGATGATGGTAATGGTGCGTGGGAAACAAATAATCAGCAGGAGCTTGGGAATAACACATTCACAGAACAAGAACTGAAAGAAGAGTCTGTGCTTCTCAACAGTGAAAGAAAACTGAGTGAGAAATCAGGGTAAGAAAAAAAAAAAACTATCTGTTTCTTTTCAAAAGTCTTCTGTTCTTTAGTTATCAGAGTTATTAAATTCTGTGAGATCATTAAGAGACGTCAAGACTTTCAAGTCTGAAAGTTTTATTTATGTGATTTAAGTATCACTGTATTCCTCACTGTATCAAAACAGAATCTTGATTCTTGGTTGCTTGAGTTTGAATCGAATTAGGATTCTTTTGTAATGCTGGAAGATCGTAAATCCACTTCCTTGCAGAAAAAATCTGCCTTTGACAAGGTCCAGTAGACTTCATAACCTACATTGAAGTCTGAAACAGATGTGGCTTGGATATCTCCTGGGCTAGGTACTGGTGGTAATTCCCGTATAAATGCAGCGCAATGCCAGTGATGAGATTATGAAGGCACTGAAGTGAAATATTATTTCTGCCTTGTGGAAAAATGTTTGGAATGAAGACAGGAAGCAGTAGACGTGTAGGGTCAGAAGAAGATACGACTTTCAGAAGAAAGTAAAGGATGATGGAAAATTGCTATCCTTGTAGTTATTTTCAAGCTCTAATCAGATCTGAGCAGCATTTTTCTCTGTGCAGGCTTGCTTGGTTGTTGAGACAGTTTTAGTGTATTTGCATCTCCCTTCAGGTGAATGTGCAACCTCTGTGTCTATAGCTTTAGTGACTTCCACCAGACAGATAGAGGGGTGACTGGACTCCATTTACTGGACCGTTTTAGTGCTTCTGTTGTTGTCTTGTCTTTTACAAGCAGAGATTGTAACTGATCTAGTGATGCAAGTGTGGAAGTCTGGCTTCATTTCTCCTGGACTGCAAGGTCTGCAAGTGCTAAGGCTTGCAATTTTACATGATGGAAACTGGCTTGGTGTTTATATAGTGAAATTCTTGTAAGCAACAAAAGAAAATTCCCAGTAGAAAAGAGAGATGTCACTTCTTCACACTTCATTCTCCTTTTCAGTTGCACTTACCCAAAACAGTGTGTTTGGTATGAAATGTGGAAAAATGCTGTTTTTCTGAAATACGTGACTGATTTTCTATTCCAATTTTTCCTAAGCACTTCAGTGTAGACATGTGACATCCACAACTTCTGTTATCAAGTTCTGACTTACAATTTATTTAAAACATTTTTCTTCTTGTATTTTCAGTAACAATTTGGCAATTTTAGAAATAAGCTCTTTTTCTCTCAAAGGTGTCATGGGTGTCTGTGATATTGTGATATTGCTAATAGCAAATACAAATAGTATCTGACAGAAAAGTGCAGCTTTTTATTAACCCAAACATAGCACTTCATGGCCTATTAACATTTCCAAGATGATGAGTTCAGTAGCTGTGATTTTATCTTCCCCCAGATTTGTTAAAATACCTCCCCTCTAAATATATTCGTACATTTATCAGTGTGTGTTAATAGCACAAGATCAGACACTGTAATAGCTGAGCTGTTTTTAATATAGAATAAGTGCTTTGTTATTCTAAACATAATTTCAGTCTTAGTAAAAAGTAACAATATTTCTTGCAAGTTTAAACTTTATCATCTTAGGTTGTTTTAACACACAGTATTTTGAGTTTTATTCCTTACAGCCCAGCACTCTCCCTGGCTGAAATTTCCTCATTTTCTAAGCACAAAACTGGAAGAATATATATGATGAGAAGGGCAATGCTTCTGTGGAGCAATGACAACTTTTGATGGTGCAGGTTAGCATTAACTGTCTTCAAGAAAAGAGCAAAGGAGAAAGAGTGGCGGGAGATACGTGCCACTGAATTCTGTGTAGTCTGAAGTAAACTAAATGCTGAGTGCTTGACCTTGAAATCATCAGAAGTAAAACTAGTTAGCATAAAACATTTTTGTTGCAAGCAGTACACCAAATTTTTAACTTATATTCTAGAAGGAAAAGCTGAAATATTGCAATTTTATACAAAAGAGAAATCTGGAAAAAGCAAAACAACCCAAGTCTCTAAGCAGCAGTTTTGAATCCACATTATTGTGTGGAAAAGTGTCTTGGGATTTCTTTATCTAGAAACACAAAACATTCCTTGGCTCTAACATGATCTGCTTGTTAGGAATAGCCCTGGAAACTTTCCTCACCACTGTCTTTGCTGGATTTCACTGGGAATTTATCTTTTCTTTTTTGAAACAGGCAAGTAATTTCTAATGAAAAGCTTTAAAACGAAAAAATGCTTATCACCTCTGCTCACAAAAAAACAAACAAAGGAAAACTAGGTAGGAAAGGAAAGAGCAGGAGTTGTTTGGAGGCTTGCATGTAGGCTCACAAATCTCATATGAACAAATTGGCTGTTAAATCCTTTGTCTTCCACAAAAAAAAAAATTAAATTAAAAGCAGCCAGATGCTGACCCTGCTTAAGTCACACTGACTAATTGCATGTAGGCAGCATCCTGGGGTTTGAGTTGCCATGCTTACATGCTGGTGATGCTAATGTTCCAGAGAGGAAAAAAGAACTGTTCCAGGTGTCTGCTTTTAAATTACTTTTTAAATCAGCTGAATAGAGTTGAGATTTTGAAACATGAAGATACCTCGTGAGATCACTCAAAAAAGCCTGTGGTTTTCACATTTATAGTGACACAAGAGAAATAATCTTTATGGCCATGGATAAATAGGTATTTTGCACTTCTTTTTGCTATAGTTTATTGAATCCATTCTATGAAGTAATCTACCATTATTTAGGAATTTCTGTAAAAAAAGTAAAAACTTGAATCTTTTATACAATACCGGTTTTTATTCATCCATATTTCAGATGTAGAATATTAATTATTCTTATGGAGTAGTATACTCTTTTCAACTCCTTCCTCAATTAAAGTCAAAACCATAAAATACCATAATATTTTCTCTAAACCACTAGGAGTATTTTCACTTAAATGTGTGGTGGAATGCAGTGCATCCTGTAAGGAAAGGAGACAGTGATCCTTGGTGTAGAAACTTTGGAAATTTCCATTACAGGATCTTTTTTATCTGAACCAGCAATGGCTGTTGTGCATAACAAATGTATTTTCAGATGTAGCAGTGGTTGTTTCTGCACCTCTATTCCCCAGGGGTCAGTACTGGTGCCTGTCCTGTTTAATATCTGTATTGATGACCTGGACGAAGGGATTGAGCACACCCTCAGTAAGCTGGCAGATGACACCAAGTTAGCAGGAGGTGTCAATTTCCTAAGGGAAAGGCCCTACAGAGGGATGTGGTCAGGCAAGATAGCTGGGCTGAGACCAGTGGGATGAAGTTCAACAAGACCAAGTACCAGGTCCAATACTTTGGCCACAACAATCCCAGGCAATTCTTCAGGATTGGGGCAGGGTGGCTGGAAGACTTTGTGGAAGAAACAGACCTGGGAATGTTGGTCAACGCTCGGCTGAAGGTAAGCCAACAGTGCGCCCAGGTGGCCAAGAAGGCCAGTGGCATCCTGGCTTGTATCAGAAATAGTGTGGCCAGCAGGAGCAGGGAAGCAATCGTCCCTCTGTATTCAGATTTGGTGAGGCCATGCCTCAAGTATTGTGTTCAGTTTTGGGCCCCTTACTACAAGAAAGACATTGAGGCCCTGGAATGTGTCTGGAGAAGGGCTGTAAAGCTGGTGAGAATCTGGAGCACAAGTCTTGCAATTAGTGGCTGAGGGAGCTGGGGCTGTGTTGTATGGAGAAAAGGAGGCCCAGAGGAGACCTTATAGCTCTCAACTACACTCTGAAGGAGGTTGTGGCAAGGTGGGGTGGGCCTCTTCTCCCACGCAACTTGTAATAGAACTGGAGGGAATGTCCTGAACTTGCACCAGGGGAGATTCAGGATGGACGTTAGGAAATACATTTTCTCTGAGAGAGTGGTAAGGCACTGGAACAGGCTGCCCAGGGAGGTAGAATCTTTGTCTCTGGAGGTGTTCAAGAAACAGTTTAGGTTTGTATTGAGGAACATGGGTTAATGGGGAAATATGATCTTGGAGGTCATTTCCAACTTTGGTGATCCTATGATTCTACTTAAGAGTAACGCAGCTGAAGCCAGAGAAATAAAGAAGAGCAAATAAGTCATTCAGCATCTGCATTAACAAATATTTATGGAGGCATAGAACCTTTGGTTTTGCATTTTGTTGCTAGCTGTTACGTGCTGATAAGGTACAAACTCTAATGAGAATACTTTTCACCGTTACTATTATTCCTTTTTTATGAGAATTTCTTACAGATAGAGATTGCTTTACAGTGCAGTTACCTCCTCATGTTCTCGTATAATTTATAGCTGATTTTCACTGAACTTATAAGATGTCAATCGGTGGTCAGTTAGATAATGGCTTCAGACTTTTTAGAGGATTGAACAGATACACGCAGGTGACCCTACAGGTACCCAGCAGTGTGGCTGTAGAGGCTTTGATTTGCACAGCTACAGTGTGATGTTGGTGGGCTACAAGCTTTTCAAGAAGAGATTGTCAGGGAAAGAGGGATGAGATTTCCCTCTACATTAAGAAGAGGATACATTGCAGAGAGCTGCCTCTGAGAACAGTCATGACCAGGTTGTGAGTTTGTGGATAAAAATCAGGGAGCAAATCAATTAAAAATATTTAGTGCTCAGGGTCTACAACAGGTCACCTGAACAGAGAGATTGTGTGAATGAGGCCTTTTTGCTTCAACTGCAAGATTTTTTATGCTTGCAGGCTATAATTTTGGTGAGAGTTTTCAACCAGCAGAATGTCTTCTAGGAATGCCATGGGCTCCAAGCAATCCAGAAGACACCTGAGTTCACTGGATAGCTTCCTGGTCCAGCTGTTACACAAAACAACCAGAGTTGAAGTGTCACTGAACCTGGTGCTCACTAATGCAGAGGAGCTCATTAAAGAGGTTAAGATTGGAAACAATTTGAGCTGTAGCAATGGCTTGGTTGAGTTTCTGATATGAGGAATACGGCCGTGGCAAAGAGCAAAGGTAATTATTGAGTGAGATTCTGTTGGGGGCTTTTGTCAGGGATGAAGGATTGGAGCAGAGATGACATTAATTTAAGGAAATAAGGAAAATTAAGAGACAGATTGAAGTCTTTGTGTCTACAGATCACTGCTCCCTTTGTTCTGATGTCAAACAGAATAGTGTTTGTTATATATGTGCTGTATATGTGTGCTATATATGTGTTGGGTGTGCACATGTCTTGTCCATAGGGCTTGTATAGCAGTGTTGATAGCACAACAGTGTTCTAGTTGTTGCTGAGCAGTGCTGCACAAACCCAAGGAGATCTCAGCTTCTCACACTGCCCTGATAGTGAGGAGCATGGAAGTATGCAGGAGTGAACATGGAGCTGAGTGGGTTCAGAACCAGGACAGCTGACCCAAACTGGCAAAAGGAATATCCCATACAATATGACGATGTGTAGAAGTGTAGAAATGGGAGGAATTGGTTGAGGGCAGCTGCCGCTAGGTATTAGCTTGGCATCGATCAGTTAACAGTGAGCAATTACTTTAAGCATCTGTTGTTTTGTGTATTCTATTATTATTATTATTACATTTTCACTTTCTCTTCTATCTTAGAAAATAATCTTAATTTCAACTCATGAATCTTACTTTTTTATTTTGCTTTCTCTCCCATCCCTCTGGAGAGCAAGGGGGTGAGGAGTGGGCAAGTGACTATGAGATATTTAGCTGTCTGCCAAGTTAAATACAGCAGCAGGATAACATACTTCACTGCTGCTGTTACTGGAGGTAGGAATAAAATTTACGAACACTCAAGGTCATTTTGTTCCTAATAGAAAGCTAGCATGTCTTACATAACTCTATAAAGCTAGATGATGACGCAGTACTGGAGCGCCAGAGGGAGAATGCTAGCTTTTACATATCAGCACACTTCTCACACTGTGTTTGTGGTTGTGTATAACCGATCATTCTTGCTCTTATCTTTGCTATAGGAAAGGATTATTGTTTTGATTTGTCTTCAGTTGGAAAAGTTAGAAAGAACTGAGGGAAATGCTGTGAACTAGAGCAGTAGGAAATAGTGAGAGTGCTAGAGATAAGGGCTCTACAGTTTGGAAGGTTTAGGGGAGATTTTGGAAAGCTGGTGGCAAAACTGAGCAACAGGACAAATAATTTCTTTTTAACAGCTGTCAACATCCATTTAATCTACTAGAATAAATCTTCCACATAAAAATATAGTAAAAAAAAAAAAAAAAAGAATTTATCTTTCAGGTAGCATGTTTTCAAAGAAGCAGGAATCAATCTCTTCTGCTCACTTGTGTAGTAACAATTTGTTTGCAGACTTTAGCCAAAAGGGCATCAACAGACATTAATGATTCAAGTCCAGGATCAACAACCAATACTGCACTGAAACAATGGCAAAATGGAACCTGTTAAAAGAAAAAAAAATATTGACTCCAGATGAGCAGGGATTTTTGTTAGTATTTTCCATTATTTTCTCAAAATGTCTATATTATCACCCCCAAACCAGGATGAGGTAATGAAGTAGAGAGCCCAGGTTTGCTCCTAGCTTTAATGATCAAATCATGCTGTTATTTTTAAGGAATCTGAAGGACTGAAAATCTGCAGTAAATTTAAGAGGCCACATGTATCACTTCTCTGTGGTTCCTGTTTCTTTTTTCTCCCTGTATACCAGTAGATCTGTAATCTTTCACTTCTACCATTGGTTTATTAATTGGCCAAATTCACTAGAAAATGATTCCAGGCACTCTGGGAACTAAGCATGCTGCTTCAAGGATGCTTCCAACTCCTTCTGACCTACGAGATGATGGGCTTGAAATTTCTTGCTTGGCAGTACAATGTGTGACAGTTCACTAAGCACAAAGAGCAAAACCTGTGAAGGAAAGTCCATGCAAATAAGAACTTAATGCCCTGGAAAAAAAAAAAAATTAAAAATTAAAGATTCAAAACTGAGGTAAAGTTTTGATTGGGATGAGGCCAGTCTCTTAGGATTTCAGGCTCAGAGCTTGCTACTTTGGATGGGAGCTGTACTGTTAATATATGTTACACTATTATGTCTTGGGTCATTATCATCACTGTAATAATATACATTGCATATTTGAAACTACGTGTCATGCATTGTCCTTTGTGAAAGTGTTGCTTCTGTGTAAATAAAATAGTCACTAGGACATATTCAAAGCAGAGAAATTTCTGACAACATAGCAGTAAATTAAAACACTTTCTTTTTTAAAAAAATTAATTACAATCTATTGTAATATCAGTGAATCTCACCACTAACCTTATATTTAAAGTGATGGAAGTAATAACATATGTTGTTCATTCATGCATTTTTGTAGCACCATTTCTTTCCCTGTACTTGATTTGGTCTATGAAGTCATGACAACCATCTTTTTTGTTATCAGTGTTGGGGTGATACAGTATTTTCCATCACCATCTGGAGGTTGAAAATTAATTAAAACTAAAAACCCAGTTTTCCATTGCAGAGCCAGCTGTTAAACAATAGCAGCAGCCAATATGGTGATGATCTCATTTTTGTAAAAATAGCGTTAATATTTACATGCAAAATACCACGTACATTAAAAACTTTTTAACCTTTTAGGAGGACGACAGTGCAGTGATAGAAAAAGAAAGGTGTACTTACTGTTATCCACTGGAGATCCTGAGAGTTTATTAAATTGTGAGGTACAGCTGATAGATCCAATTTTTAAACCGGAAAGACCTGGACTGTGTTTGTATGGTTTTGTGATCAAATAAAAAAATACCTGCTATTCAAAACTCTACCTTTTTCTGAGTTAATTCACTATGTATTTTTTTAACCTATGCAATCAGTGACAAAATTCAGCATTAGTGAGCTTTCAAGCTTAATGCTGTTGACATAGACTTGTCTTTGACAGTGAGCTGCAGTGAATTTTGTGGGTCCCAGCAGAGACTCAAAATCTCAAAGACAATCTGTGCCATTCTGAGCACACAGGTCAAAGCTGCAGCTTCCACTACTTTTCCAATTTCATTCTGCTAATGACTTATATAGTATAGAAATACTTCATAGTTCTATTTCCTGTGCAGTTTCTGAGTGCCTACACTTGGGACTTAAAATAAATTAAAAATCGTCCAATTGAAAAAGTGCTAAAAATTATCCCCATATTTGATAATTTTACTTATTTAGGTGGCAGTAACATCAAAGATCACATTTCTGCAGCAGTGTCCTCTTTAGAAAGTGTATTTTAATTTTAGTGATTATTTTTGTAGTTCTCGATGTTGGTCTGCTATTCTTTAAAATGTTGTGTGAGGACTGATTTACTAGAAGATCTGCAATAGATGTTTTCCAGTAGAATTACTAACATAATGAAGAACAGGGTGAAAACTACTGAATTTTTATTTATGGTGTTCTGTAGATGTTCACGGAGATGTAATGATAAAATAAGGTTGGAATTCTGTTTGTTTTTGAATGCTTATGGTTTAGAAATTTGATGTGGAAACATCTCCAGTTCTCATCTTCAAGTAGGGAACAAACTAGCTGAAAGTTAGGCAGCCCTAGGGCCTGCTGCCTTTCTGTTTTCCTCTGCAGGACTATAAATAAACAGGATTTAAAGTTTGTTTTAATTTGGCTTGTCTACATCCAGAAGGCTTTCATGAAGGAGACTGTGGGACTATGCTGTGTGAGAAGAAGACCCCTAAAAAGCGCAGTTAACAGCCCAGGCTATGAGCATTGCTTCTTGGTTTGGATGTGGTTTTACGTTGCCAGTGTTCACCCAGGTTTGTGAGTTGTGCTTAAAAAAAAAAAAAGAAGAAAAAAAAAGATTTGTATATGCATTTCCATAGCTGAATTTCAAACTAACAAATTATGTAAAGCATGTTTGAATATGCATGTGCTCTATAACCATCGATGCAAACAGAAATGAGGGCTGAGACGGGTTGAATCCTTAAGAACTTTTGTCACGCAATCTCTCATCTGAGGCTTTCCTCAGGCTCTGAAATGAAGCAGCAGGGAGCTTTTCACTGCAGCCAGCTGACTTGCCGCGTAAAGTTTGGAGATGCTATGACACAGCTCCGCAGGGAACGTGAAAAAGCTGTTCCTGCAGCTAAAGCACTGTTCTGTGTTCATTTCAGTGCTCCCTTACCCAAAGCCCCATGGTAGCTGGTTCATACAGCAGGCTATTTGAAGGCAGGTGATCACCCTTATTTAACAGAGCCACTAGTCACGTGACAAGAAAATGGTGGAGGATCTGTATTCCTAGTAAACTGCTACAGAAAGAGGGATGCTGAAGTACAGCAATAAAGCATCTGTGCTATTTTCCCTGTAGAAAGGCCTCTTCAAGTCTTTAGAAGGTAAGCGTTTCTTTATACCGAGAGGCTGATACGCAGGTGTTCTGATTAATGTCTCTATTGTTCCAGTTTCTTTAGACAGAAAGGGGGAAATGTTTGTTAGCAGGATGCAAAGCAACCCGGACCTCATTACTGAAAATCAGGCAGCTGCACTTTAATTCTACTGCAGCTCTTCATGAGAGAAGCTTGCATCAGTTCAATGGGATTTCTTTTGTCTGGGAGCAAGCACGGTATTTGTAATTAGGAAACAAAACTTCACTGTGCAATCACCTAGCACTTTTGATTATTTTTTGAACAGCTTGTTTGTCTGGCTCTGAGGATGTGGTGGGAAAAAAATGAATGTTGGGCTTTGTCTCTGGATAACTTGCTTTTTAGACTGCTTAATTACTGGCATAGTAATTATTTGTAAAGCTCACATGTAGACTACTTTATAGTGGTATTGATTTCATTTATTTTTATTGCTATCAGCTGAAATGCGACTTTTAAATTTTTTTTGCAAAGTCCTAATATTTTTGCAAGGAGCAGTCTGTATCTTTGAAGGTTACATGATAAAGGATCCAGTAATAATCTCATTGGCAAAAGGACTGAAACATTTCTGTTGATTTGTACAGGCATTGTTTTTGTTTAAATTCAATAAATGGAGTTTGATTTAGCTCCATTCAATCATTTCCATCTCTGTCTGCAATGGAGGAATGAAAATAATGTTCATTTTTAAGTGTAATAAGCAAACAAATGGTAATGATTTATAGCGTGCATTGAAAATTTACAGATGTCTGAATATTAGCTACTTGGTGCAACACTGAAGGAAATGTTAGCAGGTGTATTTAGCTAGAATCATTCTAAGAGAGCAAGGGGCAGGCAGAGATGTCATTTTTATTAATATCTTCGGGAAGCAGAGCTATGCTGAGAAAGAGAATGCCCCGAGCTCTAGCAGCACTGTCAGGAGGCATTAAAGCAGCTGCAGGGGGGGGAGGAAAGAACATGCACAAATCTTTGTCCTTCCAAAACACTTTTTTCCAAGACTGCTGTGTTCCCCTCCTACTCTCTCTTGGGTGACAGTGGAGTGCTGGGGTCAAAAATAACTTATGCCTACCTTTGATGAGTTTGTCCATTATTTGGTCTTGTGTATCTGGACAGTAATAAAATTTGCATAATCACAGATGAGTCTGGCATCGGCATATATTCAGTGCTAAAAAAGCACAGATCCTTCTACAAGCAGTTTGTTTTGTTTTTATGGCATCATCATGATATTTCGCAGTAACAAGTAACAATGTTATTTGTTGTCTGGTACTGCACATATGTACAGATTAGAGGGGAAAAAAAAAAAGTGATCTTTAAGTCACAATTCTTTTGTTCACTTAAAAGACACATCAATCAGAATTATGAAGAAATGCTTTGTATGTCAGAATATGAATCCATCAGCAATTGTAAGCTATTTCACTGTAGTGTCCTTGATATTGGAGACACTTCCTATGAGGCCCTGCACAAATGTCCAGGAAAACATGGTGGTACTGTAATAAAATACAAGATTGACTTAGAGAACAGCTGTGAGAGGCCAGCTGCTTGACAGATTTCTTAGTGTACCTGCATTTTTTCCTTTGGATGTTGACAAAGGTGGCTTGAATGCTATGGAGTTTTATGAATTAACTCAGATATTACTGACTAGTTTTTAGTATGTCCTGTAGACTCTGTGGTGACTGCAGCTGTGAAAACTAGACAGCATAAGATAGATTTCATGCTACCAGATGAAAATTGACTTCCTACAAGAACAAGAGTCTTCTTAGCAGAAAACACTGGCAGCAAACTCTGGAAAGCTGTCCTGTTGGACAGTAGCCTTTGCCGGATTGTCCGAAAAGGCATACCATGCAGCTAGCCTTGGCCTTGTATGTCCCAATCTGTAGTGTTTGAGGAGTGCTTTTTGAGGAAAGGAGAAACCCCATTTTCTCATGTCGTTCTATACAATACTTCTTCTATCTGGCATTTCTTGTTGCTCTTTCTTTTGGATATGTCTAACAATTACATATCTCCCAAACTTAAATTGATTTTTATCTTTCTGGTGTTTCTGTGGCTCTTTCAACACAATGGAAGCAGAGTTTTGCTTCTGATGAGAACTGATGCCTTTCTGCTTATTCCACCTCCATTTGCATGTGCTCTTTTGGTTTCACTTGCTGCAAAGCCTGACAGTATCCCTGCTGTAAGCACCTTCTGCTAGTGCAAGACTCCAGAACTGGGGTCTTTGGCAGTGCTTTCACTGCTTTAACAGAGCTTATGCACCCTGATTAGGTACCTTCTGTTGCTCATGGCTGGACTTCTCCTCTCTTTTCCCAAGTGGCAAATCATATAATTATAGAATGGCTTGGATTAAAGTTCCCTAAAGTTCCAAGCTCCCTGCTGTGAGCAGTGTTCCCACCCACCAGTTCAGTCTGCAGGGTCCCATTTAGCCTGGCCTTGTATGCCTCCAGGGATGGGGCATCCACTTCATCCACTTCTATGGAAAATCTGTTCCCAGTGCCTCACCACCCTCTCAGTGAAAGATTTCCCCAGGCTATCAAATCTAAATCTCCCTCATTTTAGTTTAAAACCATTCCTCCTTGTTCTGCCATTTCTGATGGATAATAACATTTTAGTTACTCCCCTTAAGATGTTTCAGTTTTAATCTGACTGGTTAAAATTCCTATTCTGTAAGTGGCTGGAAAGCTGCCTGACAGAAAGGGACCTTGGTGTACTGATGCACAGTTGGCTGAATATGAGCCAGCAGTGTGCCCAGGTGGCCAAAAAGGCCAATGGCATTCTGGCTTGTATCAGGAATAGCGTGGTGAGCAGGACTAGGGAAATAATCCTGCCCCTGTACTCGGCACTGGTGAGGCCTCACTTCGAGTCTTGTGTTCAGTTTTGGGTACCTCAGTACAGAAAGGACATTGAGGTGTTGGAGTAGGTCCAAAGAAGAACAGCAAGGCTTGGAAGGGCTTGGAGAACATGCCCTGTGAGGAGTGACTGAAGGATCTGGAGCTGTTTACCTGAAAGGTATTTGCAGAGGGAGCAGCGTTTCTCTCTTCTCACTGGTGACAGGTGACAGGACGAGGGGAAATGGCCTTAAGTTGCACCAGGGTAAGTTTAGGTTGGATATCAGGAAAATCTTTACATAAAGGGTTGTCAAGGACTGGAATAGGTTCCCCAGGGAGGTGGTTGAGCCACCATCCGCGAGTGTGGTGCTCAGGAACATGATTTAGTGGAGAGTTGTTAGAATTAGGGTAGTATGGTTAGGTCATAGTTGGACTTGATGATCTTTATGGACTTTTCCAACCGAACAATTCTATGATTCTGTGATTCCATGTCAGTGACCATTGCAGCTTTAAGGGGGACTGTAATTTAACATCACCCTCCTTAGTGCCTTTAGTGCCTTTTTTTTAGATTAGTCAGGTGTTTATAAGCTAGTTATCTGCTACCACAGACAAGGTGGTTCTAAGTTACAGTAATACGGGTCATAAGTTGTGAAATCACGGTTGCATTAGGAAGGAAGAATGGGAACGTGGGTGTTCTATGACATAGAAATTAAAAAAAAAAAAAAGAGGAAATGAACAAATTAAAAAAGTTTAAGGTACCGAAGGAGTATAAATTTACTAAGTGAAAATAGGACAAGGATAAAGTAATAAAGTAATAAATAATAAAGTAAAAAACAGGACCTGAGGAAAAAAAATAATTAGAGGGAAAAAAAAAAATCATGGTGCAAAAAGTGTTGTCATGTATCTTTTTGTATATATCTGCATGTTGTCAATTGTGCATGGGCTAAACAGGAAGTCAAAGAAATGCTATCAAAATCTGAATGCTTTAATAAACAGACCAATAAAAGTGACATGAATCTGTAGATATTGTTGTTAAGTGAGTTTTTAGGGCTGACAGCTCTGAAAATTGCCCCCAGATGTATGCAATTAGGAGGGCAAGACAAGATTAATCTCTTCTAGGACCCTTCATTCTAACATTTGATTCCATTTATTCAAATTTGATAAAAAGTATCATAATCACTGTACATATTGTTGTTCATAAGTTCATGGAAATAAGTGCATAATGCAAAAGTTGATAGTACTACAGAAAATCAAAGAAGAAAAGAGTAGTTGCTTCTATTATGGAACTAGTGGTTATTACTAATGGTTAGAGGCATCCGAACATGTCTTCATTTGAGAACAAATGTGTTTAATAAGGTGTAGACTGTAGTAATCGTTGAAGGGTTGTTTCCACAACTCCACTGATGAATCTCAGTGGGGCATAAAATGTACAGCTTCCTAAAGATTGTCAGATTCTGACCCTGCAACATCTGCCTACTCTAAAAGAATTAGCATACTTCCTGGAAGTGCAGATGGCTGCACTGGGTGTAGAGTGCATGCTGTTTTTTAAGTGCTGTTCATGTGCCAGTTACATCATTTGGAATTGCAAGAGTTCTGAGGAATGCTCTTGACAGCACAGTTTGCCAGGGAAATGGTCCCCATGAGCTGCACACTGCAAGGAAAACTGATTTTAGAGTGAGAAATGAATAACCTAAAACTGATTATTTTTTTTTAAGGAAGAATAATTATTCAATGCTAGTGAATGTCAGGAAACTGGTCCTACTTTACATGCTTCTGCAAACAAAATACTGAGTGAAGAGAATATTATTAAAACAACTAAATTAGGAAATGCCTAGCAGGCTCTGCTGTCTACAGTAAGAAGCATTGCTGGAGGTAGTGCTATTTCATGTATATAAGCAGATAACTCTTCCCTGAATAATTAATTGTTTTCTCTTCCTGACTGTGCTCCTGGGTTCTTATGTGGTGCAGAGGAGGCCGCTAGCAGTCAGCAGCTGCTTGAATTGCACATATCGTTCTCCTCTGACCCCTGTCTGATCTGTTATTTTTATGGATGCCATAGCAAAGACACTGGGTCTTGAGTGTATTGATCTTTTTCAGAGGCAGCTTGTCAATGAAAATCTTCAGTGGCACATAGAAGATGTTGTAAAATGCTACATACTTAGAAAAAGAATCTCCAAGGTTATTAGACGTCATATTCTTGGAGCTGCCAATAAATGACAATTTCAAAGTTTCTCTTCTCAAAGTTCTCCTTCTACTGTAACTGAATAATTTCTTGCCCTTAACTCATAAATTTGTTGTTCAAGGAATGCTAGTGTTTGGAAATGCCCAGTACTTGAGTGATTAGCACCTTTAAAAAGCAGTAGGAAGGACCGATCATCATGTCTTTAGAGCAGTGTTTTCACAGTGTGCAGTAAATGTTTAGGAATGTATAAAGGACAAGATAAGGTGTTCATGCTTTGTACTATTTCCTGGAGCATCCTGTAACCTGCTGATGGCAGACTCCTAGAAAGGGACTCTGGGGTGGTTCTGGGCAATGCTGCAGACAATGTTGGCCTGGCTTCCATTCCTAAGATCTTATTTCAGTAAGCCATCCAGGTTTGGAATTTAGATCCAGTTTTTATCATTCTGTAGATGCTTTTTATTTTCTCTGTCTGGAAGTCACAGAAAATTAAGGAAGCCTGAAGCCCTGGATTCCTTCCATGAGCCTTCCTGACCCACAGACATGTTTATAAGGTTGTTAAAATAGCCAAGTCAGACACATTCTCACTCACTTATTTCGATTTGTTCCTCCATGGCTCCCTGCATCCATCCCTAGCTTTGGCTTCCTCTCCTGTACTGTGAACAGAGTGAGAGAGCTGGCAAGGAATCAGAACAGACAGCCTGTGGCTGCATAGCAGCAGTGAAGGCAGTTGCATGTGCTTAAGAACAGCAGCTTTTATTTTTACCCGACAAATTGATATGAGCCTATTAATGTCAGTGGCTACCTGGAATAAATTGAGGCTTGCAATCCAGGGCTAGGATGAGGAGTAAGGAACAAAACAGATAGATAAAGAGACATTAAAACCTGAATTTCTTTGGAGACCATAAAACATTTTCATGAAAATGGCTAAAAAAATTAATTGGCCTAGAGTCAGAAGTTTAACATAATTCAGTCAGCATATAGAAATGAAAACAATTTAAGGCTTTTGGCTAACACACAGGATTTATCTGCAGAAAAGACAGTAATTCTTACAGACAAGTTTGGCTTTTTATCCAACTTTGATGCTGAGAATGAATTTAAAAAAATGGGATGTGGAAAACATCAGCCAACAGCACAGTCAGTATAAGAAGCATTATAATTGAAAAGTAAAGCGTGAAGAACTAGCAAGTTACAAGTTTTTAGCAATTGTTTATTCCATGGCTATTGAGAAAGTGAGTGACTTGTTTTTCTATATGGTGGGAATATTAGCATGTTTTTATCTACTGTGCACCAGCATGAAAATGATTAGTTGACATTTGCACAGATGCTTGATAAAAAAAGCTTTTATTTCAAACAAGACAGCACAATTTTTTGGGTTTTGGTTTGCATCCCAGAAATGGTAATAAATGTCTCATGCTAGGCATAGATTCCATCATTCAGATTAAAGACTTTTCCTGAACAAATTTGTGATTAAGAGGTACCAAATAAATAGCAATAGAAACTGTTAATTTAGTGTACTAACATATGGTTGCTAAATGCGACTTTCAGGAGGTTATGAAATCAATCAGTTTTTACAAGTAACCTGTATGCAATGATTATTTTTACACAGCTGTGATTAAAAGTAATGACTTTTTTTCTAGTTTTAGATATCCTGGAGTTAATTCCTTCCAGTATGTTCGTTCTTTTGGCATGTAGATGTAGCTAACGATATCTGTGACTGATACTTACTGAATCCTGCACAGTGTATGACAGTTTGATTTGTTGGATACTCTGCTATAGTTTAAGTATCATTAATTTTGCTGAAAAAAAATTACGCTGCAGTCTCCTCTACATTTGAATAGTCACCTGCTGAAATTTCTGTTTATTGTCTGGAAAATTTGTAGCTAATGTCTAGTTTCAGGGTGAAGTTTTAAGATTTCCTTTTAATGAGTGCAAGCGTTAATAGCTTTCTTCCTCTTTTCTTTCTTCTCTTACTGCATTGTCCAGTTAGTTACTTTGTGGCTAATGTTTATGGCATCTTTGTGCATTTCTTTCTGTATATTTTTGTAAAACTTTTCTTAGACTACAGCCTGTATTTTATCATTTTTTTATTTTTCAACTTTACATAATTGCACTTTTTTTCCTATAGTATCTTCTTTATGATGTAGGCACATCTGTTAAAGAATTATGTCCAAGAGTTATCTAAAATTACTCACAGAATGTTTCTATCCATTCTCAGTGGATGATAAGAACGAAAATGCAAACGCACGCACATTAGGTTAGGATCTGGTATTAATCCATTAGCAATAAAGAGTCTCTGAAATAGCAGTTATATACACTTTACAGAGTTCTTTCCGTAAGCTGAAGATTCATCCTGTTTAAAATGGAGGGCAGAATAACTACATTTTATCTCTTCTGTTCCATTTTTGAGCATTCCAAGATAGAGAAACAATTTCAGAAAGGGTATTATTTTAAAAGACAGTATGTGGCATATGAGAAATGTTTTATTTGTATATAAATTCAAAATTGTTAAGGAAATAGTGCCAGGTGTTTAATTGTAGGAGTTGGAATAGAATGGATTTTGCTGTTATTTTGAGTGGTGGGAGTATGATGGGTTATCTGCAAAAATGGGTGACATCAAAACACTCTTTATAAGTCAGCTATCTGGTAAAATACATTGGATGCCTATAAAAGCAAAAGTATTCTGTTCAGTAGTGCAGAATTGTAAATACAGCAGTTAAAACACACTTTTTCTCAATATATCCTTGATATAAATTCCCATTTGTAAAATGCTTAAAGATTTCCTGTAGGCTCTATCTCAGAGTCTTTCTATTCTGAGCTGGGGAAGAGCAGCATTGCTAACTAGTCCAGAAAAAGCTACACATCATGCTGTTGGAGCAGCCTGGATGCTGCCATAGCCTCTCTGAGACTGACCAAAACAATGCACTGTGTGCTCTGGCCATGTCTGCAAGGCACTGATTCCTGCTTACCTTCAATCCTGAGTGCATTTCTCTGTTGAGAGCCAGTTGACAGGCGTTGCTGGATAAAAGCAAAACTGGTAGGGGTTTTTTTGTATATTTTATGGAAAATACTGGACTGTCATGTCCAGTCTCTCACATTCTCATTTCTCACGATCTGATTCCCATGTCTGTGTACCAGCAGAGCTCCAGTGAGAATTGCTTTGTGCTGGGTATCATCTGCAAAAGCAAGTTAGGGAGGAATGGAGTTCTCTACCCTTGTTTTTTGTACCTAAAATTTCACAGTTAGTACATTGTTCTTCCAAATAGATCAATTTTCTATTGCAAATCAGTGAGACAATGGACTGTAAGCAAGACTTTTATTTCATCTGAGACTGGGCTATATCTGAATGATGTGTGGAATTTGAGAAGGCAAAAAAAAAACAAAAAAAACAACCCAAAACAAAATAGATGTCTGTTGTCTGAATAACCTTTTTACTGTACTTTGTCTCCCTTCCTTCCATTTACTTTCCTAAGCAAGCATGTAGTAATATGAGTTAAGGTGATTGTCATTCCTTTTACTAAGCCTTCAGTGTCTTTTGAAAATCTTAAAGTCTTGCTGAGTATAGAGGGAATGGCAGGGATGAAACATGATTAACTCAAATAGGAAGTGTTTTGAGCAGTCAGTTCCACATCAGATAAAAAATTTTGTTTTGTTTTGTTTTAAGTTGGTAAGTCCAAGATGTCTGTAAGGTGTATAAAATGTAAAGTTTGAGTAGCACACAATTTATAGTGGATTGGAGTGGAGGGATTCACTATAAAAAGGCTGCACTACTGTTTTCTCTTGTAAATCACAGGTGTTCAGAGCAACAAGTTGGAGAGATAATTCATTTTAGACTAAAGAATTCAACTTCTTGATATGTAATAGCCACAGAACATCTTGGGAACTGGTGATATATCACATATGACAAAGGATGAGGCAGCACAGCCCGTAGGGATTATGACATATTGCTGTGAATATTCAGAGCTGCTCTTTCCAAAATAGCCAAATGCTGTTCTGTCTAGAGAAGTCTGCACTTCTTAATGCCCTCTCAGTATTCCTCAGAACAAAAGAGAAATGCTAGCTTGAGAGGGCACTAAGAAGTATTTACAGATTCTTAGTTTATTGAGCTATAAGAATGACAGATTCAAGAGCAGGGAAAGGATTTCAGCTTCCACTCTCTGTCTGCTCCCTCCTTAAGAATCTGGTATCTTGCTCTGGAGCACCTATGAGAAATAAGGTTTTTCTGGCTACTTCTGAACAGTGATGCAGACCTGAGTTATCAACAAAATATGCAGTAACTTAATTCCCAGTGCAGCTGATCCTTAAATGGCTGGCCTGTGTGTGACATAAAAGAAGTCATTTATGACACAAAAAGCTTATTTTACTTCGACCTCTGTTCTGAGGTTCTGAAAGATCTATTTATTTTTTTTTTTTTAAATCAATCTGGTAAATCATACCTGATTAGAATGGAGATTTCTAAAGTGCTTAATTTACTTCTTCAACAAGGAACATTCTCAAAAAGAAAAAAAAATTCATTTTCTAGCACTTTTAGCCATATTGTCTGTACCATCAACTGCACTTGTATGAGGGGCAGGGAATTTGGAAACTATAATTTTGGGAATATGTAAAGTATTCTTTGGGTAAAGAAAAAGGAGGTAGCTGTTTAACTGAATTTCTGCATTCTATCCCTCGTTACCTGAGATCTATTGAGGCCTGATGCTCTCCCAGCTTATGCACACCCAAAAATTCCTCTGCGAATTATTGCTTTGTGTTGATATACTCAGAACAGTGAAGTGTTGATTTACCAGAACAGCATGCTCACAAAACCTGTCATAAAATAAGCAGCTTTATCTCTAGAACAAACTTCGTGCTTATTGCGCTTGTTTTCACCATGGTGGGCAGTCTGAAGAGTCAGACCAGTGGTACGCACTGAGATAACATTGTGCCCGCTGTTGACTAAACCTATCAGATTAACCCACTACTAATTTTTGACTTAACGAATACTAATTACAAATTAATTTTTAAAACATGAAATTTCACTGAACATGGACTATGCATATCTGGCAAGGAATCTTTAAACTGCTTTGGTAATACATAAGGGGGCTAGGAAAATGGGGATGGATCTTGGTCCACAGCAGCTTTTCTCTTACCCTCTCTGAAAAGCCTGTTCACTGTTCATTTGGTGGTAAACAGGTTCTTGCTTTCCTAATCAATATCCCAATAAGAATGGTACAGACTATTGACATTATGTTGATGACATGGCATTTTCACAGAGATTTTCAGGGAGGTTCTCATGCTGTTGGCTTGTAATATTCAATTATTTCAATAGCAGTAGCTGTATTTCAGCAGAAATTCAAGCCAAAAGACATGAAACACGTTTATATTTTGATTGACCAGAAATGTAACATTCTTGTAAAGATGTTCATAATAAAAATTATCTGTTTTAGACTCCATTGTAGCGGTTCAAGTGAAAGCAGAAAAACATTTGAAATTAATTCTGTGAAAGTGTAAGATATTTTATAGAAAACAGTAATGCCTATTCCAAGTATGTACACTTAAAAAAAGATAAATCAAGATGCCACAAGGAGAAAAGTAGTCTTGAGGCAATCCTAGAAATGTCATGAATTATAATAATTCTCTCCCAGATATTAATGCATTTCTAGGCAAGTCATAAAATTTTGAATGAATTGTAGGAAATTGCTATTTCAAATGATATAACCAGTTTCTGTAAGGATGGCATATTCAAACTGCAGTCATGCCCTTATTGTACAGAGGAGAAGATAATCTTAATTTCACTTAAACATTTTTATAGGTTTTTGCATAGAACACCATCTGATTGTAATACAGAAAGTAAAAAATAATCACTGTCTTCCTGTAGCTTGCTCGTCACAGAACTTGCAATAAGTACATTTCCTTTCAAATTAGTTCCTGCAGTGATTTCTGAAGCTTGCTCAGTTAGGAGTTATATTTTGGTGCGGTGAGGATATAAGACAAAACTCCGTACAGGTCAGTCGGTATACGCACCCTTATGGACCCACGAGTCACAGAATCACAGAATCACACAGAATCACAGAATTGTAGGGGTTGGAAGGGACCTCCAGAGATCATCGAGTCCAACCCCCCTGCCAAAGCAGGTTCCCTACAGCAGGTCGCACAGGTAGGCATCCAGGCAGGTCTTGAACATCTGCAGAGAAGGAGACTCCACCACCTCCCTGGGCAGCCTGTTGCAGTGCTCCGTCACCTCACTGTAAGGAAGTTCTTGTGCATGTTTGTGCGGAACTTCCTATGCTGCAGTTTCCAGCCGTTTCCCCTTGTCCTGTCTCCACTCACCACTGAAAACAGTCTGGCCTCACCATTCTGCCCCCCACACCTTAGATATTTATAGACCTGGATCAGGTCCCCTCTCAGTCTTCTCTTCTCAAGGCTGAACAGACCCAGTTCACTCAGCCTTTCCTCATAGGAGAGATGCTCCAGGCCCTTCACCATCTTCGTGGCCCTCCGCTGGACTCTTTCCAAGAGATCCCTGTCTTTTTTGTACTGGGGAGCCCAGAACTGGACGCAGTACTCCAGATGAGGCCTCACCAGGGCAGAGTAGAGGGGGAGGATCACCTCCCTCGACCTGCTGGCCATGCTCTTTTTAATGCACCCCGGTAAGCCATTGGCCTTTTTGGCTACAAGGGCACACTGCTGCCTCATGGCCAACCTGTCATCCACCAGGACACCCAGGTCCCTTTCCGCAGAGCTCCCCTCCAGCAGGTCATCCCCCAACCTGTACTGGTGCATGCAATTATTCCTCCCCAGATGCAAGACTCTACACTTGCTTTTGTTAAACCTCATCCGGGTTTTTTTTTGCCCAGCTCTCCAGCCTGTCCAGGTCTTGCTGAATGGCAACACAGCCTTCAGGCTTGTCAGCTAATCCTCCCAACTTCGTATCATCAGCAAACTTGCTGAGGGTGGCCATTATCCCCTCATCAAGGTCATTGATGAAGATGTTGAACAAGACTGGACCCAGCACAGACCCCTGAGGAACACCGCTGGTTACAGGCCTCCAACCGGACTCTGCACCACCAACAACAGTCATCATCTGAGAATTCCCAAACTGAAGCATTATAGGAAATTCACATAGTTTTTACAGTTAGTAAGCTTAAAAATGGATTAGAAGTATTCATCCTTCCCCCACTTTGTATCCACCTCTACGATTTCTCACCTTACTCTTCTGGTACAACATACTTGTCATTAGAATTCAGATTTGTCTCTGCTGAGTTTAGGAGAATAGAATAGACTTCATTATTCATATTTTACTGCAAATTGAAGACAACGAAAGAAGCCAAATAGTCTAATAATTTATTTACATTTTCTAAGTAAATTGTGATGCTGTTCTGTATATCGGTTTTCCATACTGCTTGTGAACACAGAAGATATTAAAAAGCAGAAAGAAAAAGGAAATGATACTTTGCAGTCAGTTTATGCAGTTCATTTTATCATGAGCAGATACTTGCTACTTTTCTATTTCTTTGCTGTTCCAAAATATATTTAAAGAGAATATTGCAAGCCTTATTTGACAGTAATTCTACATCTTTCAGAACTGCTGTTATATGGAGATCATTAAGTGTTTAATCTGTATTTCTGAGCAGATCTATTCTACGGTAGCTGAGGATAAATTAGAAGAATTATCTATTCGTCCATTTTAACTGTGAGACAACTCCTGGTCATGCTCTGAGAAGCATAAACATAGCCCTAACCTTGTATTGTCTATAATCTGTGTAAGCACTTATGGGAAGAATGTGAGTTCACTAGTTTTCCTATCTGTATTGGGAATTGATGATACAGGGCTTGGGGTAAAGATCTTTCACAGTTTTGAGCACAGTGAAGACTTCACCTTACTTTCAGCCTATTGGTACACATTTATATATAAACTTACACGAAATTAAGAAGGGATGGAAACTATATTCATACGCTGATACAATGATTGGCCAGAAGAATCTTGTCCGCACACAGTGAAAAAGTAAGACTAGTGCTAATAGGGAAAGTGAGTAACTGCAAGGGAGACAAGGCAAGGCTATTTAGACCCATTCAGCTGAATCAAGCAGAACAGAGATAGCTGTACCCACTACTGTTAAAAAATAGGAATATAGAAAACTGCTGTAATTATTTAGGTGAAGTTTTTTTATAGTCACATATTTTTAGAGTAAAAAATTTGAAGACTCTTAAGACTTGTTTCATATCAGATCATCCTCTCAGTAAGCGTTTTGTAAAAAGACTGAGTAGAAAGTGAATATGAAAATAGTTCATGAAAGATTACTTTAAAAACTGAAAGACCTTTGGTATAATTTTCATCTCTCAATGCCTTTTACTTGTTGTATGTAAGTATATCAAAGATAATTTCTCAGTGTTTTCCCTGAATGTAGTCAAAATAGTATATTTTGCTACATTTTAGTCTCTGAAAATCAATAATGGAGTTTTGGTGTCAATTTTTGTGCTTCCTCTAGTCTTTCAATGCAGGACGTCAATTTTCACATGATTATGAAATGGCTGATTTGGGTCAGAATTGCTTTCAAGTACAAATTGTGTCTGAAGGATGAAAAAGCTGATTTCATCTGAAGGATGAAAATGTTCTGATTTTTGCTATATAGTAACCACAGGTACAGAAAAGAAAACATTGTTGTGAAACACTTGCTGTGACGTGCAGTTTGCATATAGTAGTGGAATCTTACCAAAATCCTGCATTCTATTTGGCAGATGACAAAAGACCAATTTCATTTTTATAAAATGAGAAACATTGCTGTTTGCCAGCATGTTACTGTTCACTGCTATGTCTTTATCTAAATAAAAGTTGGTCTGTGGGTCCTACAGTCTCTGAAGGCTCTACATACACACGTAAATAAGTGGTAAGGACTGCATAGTAGAATTACAGCATTTGTGTTTGGTTCTCATATAATATGGTATTAGACTTCTAAAATGAATAGGTAGAAAATTGTGTGTGTTATCATGAGAACATGATCAACCTATGCATCTCTTTAAGATTTTGATTTTTTTAACTTCTCAGGTTGATACAAGATAATGTAGGAATGGATATCTCCTTTGCTGAGGGTGTATTGAGCCCCAGTTCTACAGAGATGAGGCCTGGTAAGAGAAGCCATTGCTCATTTTCTTAATTATAGCTTAGTCCCTTTAATTATGTCATAAGAAAGATGTTTCTGTGCTGCTAAAAAAATAACGAAATAAAAAATGTTAAATTTGTTATCTAGTCAATTATTTTCTTCTTTACAATTATAATTGTACTATGCGCTTTCCTCTTGTACGTCATTGCCATTGCTTGTTTAGTCCTTGCAGTGTTTAAGTAGCTGCTATTATTTATCTTGTATGTGAATACTATAACTGAACTAAGTTATTACATAATTGAACTAGGAATATTTCAAGTACACCTTGAAATGTGGCACATTATGCAGTGGCAAGGGGCAAAGCTATACCTAACTTCTGTTTTATTGAAGACTACTTTTGTTTAGGACTAGACTTGAAAGTCAGGGTTTTATTTGTTTGTTTGTTTGTTTGTATTGTTTGGTTATTTTATATTTAGTTATGTCTAAAGACATAGTTCCAAGACATAACTAAAGACATATATTTAGTTATGTCATAAAGGCATACTTACAAATCTTTACCTCTTGCATAGCAGAAGAGGCATAACAAAACAGGCAGGAAATTTTATCTTTTATCATTTTCATTAGGATTCAGCCACGTGTTTGTGATTTATATATTTTTCTTTTAAATTTTAAACCCTGTGGATCAGACTGTGTGCAGAGCTTGAGTTTTGGTTGGTAACTCTAAAATAGTGTACCTGGGTTTCACATAATTTAAATGCTTCTAGCTACATCTGCAATCCCTGTACACGCTTGTTGTATTTTTTTAAATATTAATGTGTAATTTTTTTGTGTAGTAGTAGTAGTGATAGTAAGTGGTCTTTAAGTGGGTTGTTGTTTCTAAAATTATCTTTCCCAGTGTGCTTGATAGTGATTCGTAAGTGTGCGGGAGACAAATTTCACATGGGAGAAATAAAGTTCTCTTTTTTCTCTCTTTTTTCAGAACCTCCCAATTCTCTCGATCTTAACGGTACCCATCCCAGAAGGATAAAGCTCACGGCTCCAAATATCAACCTTTCTTTGGATGAGAGTGAAGGTTCTATACTTTCTGATGATAATTTGGATACTCCAGATGAAATTGATATCAATGTGGATGACCTTGACACTCCTGATGAAGCAGACTCTTTTGAATACACTGGGCAAGGTAGTTTTCTTGAATGTAGATGTAGAATACATCTCTGTTTCTTCGTTTACTGCACTCTTGTCCATTGGGCTATCAATATGTTTAGTGTATTTTAAATAGAGTTTGAGGTTTCCAGATATTTTTTTCTGCTATTTTGTTCTCCTGTGTAAAATAATGCATTTGACCAATGCAGACTGTGGAAAGAAATAGTACAGCTAATCAAGTGACAGTATAAAATAAGAGCTTTTTTCAGAGTACCGGAAGAACCATATAGGAACTAAGTTCCTATAAAAATGTAAAAAATCATAACTTTTTTACAATTTACAACAGAAAGAAACTTTAAAAAGAAATACATTTAGATTTTCCCTTGCATTTAAATTCTTTGTTGCTAGTTAGGTCACTATTATTAGAAAACTGTAGCTGTATTAGTTTAAGTTGTGTTGTTGAAGAGGCTTTACAATGTAGTCAGTCATGCAGAAGCATCTCTAATGTCATTTCTCATTAGAACACAAATTTCCTCATGGGTAGATGCAGAGGATCTGATGAATTGTTAGATGTTTGGAATATTCTGCACCAAAGGATTGATCTAACACACGCACAGAGTTTCATAGTGTTGTGACCAATGTGAGAGCCAAAATCTGTCTGATGTGTGGCACATTTTGCCTTTTTGCAAGGCCTGAAGTAAGCAAATTCAACTACAGTGATTTTGGTGGAGTTTATATTTATTGAAAGGATTTATCCCCAAATTTTTTTTTATATTTTCTAATTGTGATTATTGGTAATATTTTTACAGTTTGTGCAGTTTGACTTTAGATATTCTTTGTTGGCAAAGCATCCTTCAATTACTTGAGTCACAAGATAATAGAAAAGGAGAAAAACCACATATTTTATTAAAATAAGCTCTTGATAAAATGAGGAGGTTATGCATTATGGATCAGATAGCTAACAGTAGCCATAAGGGCTAGAGCAGAATGGTTCAAATGCATGGTAGCTAACCTCTGTTACAATCGTTTTCCATTCTGTCACTCTAGTGTAACCAGTACATGCTGTGCTGTTACAGCTTTCATGATCTCCCCCACATCACTGTTTCTGGAATACCGTGACAAATCCATGTAAATACTAAGAAGACATTGCTGTTGAAACTGTAAAGAACAGTGACTTTCTAGCTTGTTACCCTCAAACTGCTAAGGGCCTGTTTGAAATGTAAAAGGCAACTGAGAAAAGCAAGACTCATTGCTGGAAAACTGATAGTTCTATAGAACAAGAAATGCTGAAACCCCCTAGTGTAAAAGAATGATGAAAGAGTCAGTACATGCAAGAAGCTAGATGAAAGTGGAAACACTGAAGTCTTAAACTAAGTAAGTCTTAAAACTGACTTACTTAGGGATTGGTAAACATCAGTTTCACAGTTTTGTGACATCTGAACCAAGAAGAAACTGTGCTCAACATGTATCTTTTGTTCTGGGGCGCATTGTATTTCTATCAAATTTTGCGGAATTGCTGAGAAGTTTTATTGCAGAAATTGGTTTTACAAATTAATAATCATTGAATATATATGTGTATTTATGGGTAAGCTTCATGTGTGTTGACACATGGTTTGCACACACAGTCCTTTTATTTCTGGCTTCATAAAGATTATTTAATTCATATGACAAACTTGTGTGGTTTAAGGACCACGTACTTCTATTTGTGTATTTATATGAGCAGCATTAATCAAAGAGGAATCCAAAGATAAAGCAGTTTGTAGAAAGATTTGAGGGCTTTTGTTAAGAATTGTGTTCTTAACATCTCGTCAAATAACATATCATCCTCTAATTAACTACCAAATCTTCTTGTGAATCTCTTTCAAATAATATGTCACATGTGTCACAGTGCATTTCACTGTATCTTTACTGCTACCTTATTTCTTGACTTATGTCTTTAGAACCAAAATGGTGCTTCATAGATAAGAGTTCATTTCACTGGTTTATTTGAAATGTATATGAAGGATAAAACATGCAGGATTTTTACTGTCTTTACTGCTAGAATAAATTATTAATAAACCAATAGACTGACTAATACATGTTCTTCAACAGGAGTAAGAGAACAAAAGAATATATATATAAAATGTTTGGGGTTTTTTTTCCTCACAAGAAGGCACTATGTTATAATAATTAAAGGATTACATGAATTTTTTTCTACCTGTAGACAGAACCAGCTCGTAACTAGCTATTAAGACTGAAAAACTGGAATGAGGTTAAATTTATTGCGAGAGCCACCTTGTCAGCATGCTATGGAAGTATAGGTTTTGTTCATAAGCTTCAGGGTTTTTCTGAAGCTAAGAGTGTCCAGCAGAGAGGCTATGCTATGAGACTATAATCTCCAGTCAACCGAACAGTTTATTTCTTGTGATCTTTGTGCTTGCGGACACTATGCACTTTCATATGTCCTGGTATGAACAGGCCAGATTTCCTGGCTGCTTCTTCTCTGGAACAGAACTGAGAGGGAATTTCTGTTCAGTCTTTCACATCCTGGAAGGGAATTCAACCTCGGAGAAGAGATCCTGAGGGACATGAATGTTGCATTTGAGGCATGCAGGTAGTCATTACCTTATGAGAAAAGCAGAGGAACTCAGATGTACTTATGGCTATTGGATGCAAAGAGATTGGAGGAAAGCTGGGATGGGATGGAGGAACAAGTTCAAAAGCTGTAGCTCTGTAGTAATTCCTCTCTAGACAGGAGACATCACTGTGTTCGTTTTTAGTTCCAAAATTTTGCATTTTAGCGTAGTTCTCATGCCAGCAACACAAAGAATTTTTAAGATCTGCAGGTCAATACCTACAGTAAGCAGCTGGTGACTTGTATGTACTTACTGAATGTTACTGGATGTACTTACAGGTGTATGATCAATGAATATACAGATGTTATAATTATGAAATATACAATAGAGTTTGGCTAAGCAGGTTATTACACCAAAAAAGAATAGATAGAGTGCTTACCCTTGTCCTAGGCTCACTGTAAAACTCCAAAGGAGGAATCTCCAGAAAGAGATCCTTCCCCGCTTGTAGTCAGCTCTTAATTGTGCCTAGGAGAAGTGGAGCCAGCTCCATCTCTTCCAGCAGCACAGGTGAGTTGCCTTCACTTGTGCTCCGAGGGCTGACTCATTGCTCACCTCAGGTGATGAATCGGAGGTTCAGGCTGTGATTTAGCAGTTCCCATACACCAGGCAAACACAAAAATTCACTGCTGGTATTGTGCACAGTGGTTATTGCTGTTATTCTTTCTACTGCCATAATGATGAAAAGTTAAATAAAAGCGGAAACATCATTTACTGACTGGTGAAATTCTGGTATTCTTACAAAAGCACAGATCCAGGCTATAAAAATCCAGTTTATACCAATTATCTACTTCAAATGAATATAAAAGGTAAAATATTTAGAGCCTGTACATGAATATGTAATACATAAAATGTTATTTTTCAGAAGAGCAGAATGCTGCTAAGGATGCTTCCCAGGAGGAGTCTGAATCAATTCCAGAATACACTGCTGAGGAGGAGCGAGAAGACAACAGGTTATGGAGAACAGTGGTTATAGGGGAACAAGAGCAAAGAATTGATATGAAAGTCATTGAACCCTACAAAAAGGTTATTTCACATGGAGGTAGGAAAAGTTGGAATGTATTTTTTAGATTGATGTGAAAAATCATACTTTGATAATCATGATTTATTTCTATTTTATTTAGGTTATTCTACTAGCAATGAGATTTTATTTTTCAGCCATGGCTATTAGCGATTAATTGGCAAACTCCGTCAAATTACAGAAGCGTTATTGTGTCTTACAACCCATAATGTTATCAATAACAAATTTCAAGCTTCAATTGGAGTAGTAAATGAACTACTGACATAGCATCAAAGTGAGCCATCCTATTTTCTGGTCATTCGATGCTGATTCAAAAAATAGTTTGAGTAGATATTATCAGCTGGAGACCCCAAAAGGCCTTCAAAAGATCTGAAGTCTGTTACAACTTTTGGAAGCCTAGTGGGAGAGTATTTTCAGAAAAATAATATTTATCCTTGCAAGTCTTTCCTACTCAATTAGAAGATCAGCCAGTGTTTATTTCACACTTTCCTGCAGTTGGCTCTGTACCTATAAAAGTGGTGACTGACACAGGAAGACTGTAACCTTCACAGATAGACCTGGTCTATATGTGAAGCACGGAGCTAAATTTTTCTTGGAAGAGATGGACAGCCTAATTTTGATCTGCTTTACATTTCTATTGGCAGTGACTACATAAGTGAAACAAGTAACAAAGTCAGATAATAATCTGGCAATTGATACTTCAAATGCAAAGCACTTTCATATGCAACAAATAAACTGAGATACATGTGCCAGTAACAGTTTAGTCATTGTCCTACAGATTTTTTTTTTTTTTTAACTTCATTTTCTTGGTTGTAGCATACTTACTATATCAGAGAATCACAAAATGGCCCGGGTTGGAAGGGACCTGAAGGATCATGAATCTCCAAACCCCCCTGCCACATGCAGGGCCACCAACCTCCCCATTTAATGCTAGACCAGGCTGCCCAGGGCTCCATCCAACCTGGCCTTGAACACCTCCAGGGATGGGGCATCCACAACCTCTCTGAGCAGCCTGTTCCAGCACCTTACCACTCTCATAGTAAAGAACTTCGCCCTGACATCCAATCTAAATCTTCCCTCCCTTAACTTAAAACCATTTTCTCTTGTCCTGCTGTTATTTACCCTTTCAAAGAGTTGATTCCCCTCCTGTTTATAGGCACCCTTTAGGTACTGAAAGGCTGCTTTTAGGTCACTCCGCAGCCCAGCTCCCTCAGCCTGTCTTCATAGGGGAGGCGCTCCAGCCCCCTGATCATCTTTGTGGCTTCCTCTGGATCCTCTCCAGCAGCTCTCTGTCTTTCTTGTAGTGGGGGTTCCAGACTTGGACCTAGTACTCCAGAGTGTATGAATGTATGAAGAAGTATGGTGCTCTATGATTGTAGATACATAGGTCTAAATAATTGGAGTGGCAAAAGAAGAAAAATAGTTTTCCTTTGGATTTCTATTGCCATGGTAAAGATCCTTGTGTTATTTTTCTGCCATTTATAGTCGAAGCACAATATAAGTTGTCTTGAAAGTCTTCTAAGGATTTTTAATCTATGTAATGGTAATCTCCTCTGTGTTTGTAAGGCATAGGAAAAAAGTACTGCCTTATTCCATAATATTTTACCAAAGGATAGATAGGTTAACTCAGTGCTTTCTCTTTGAAACTGCGTGGGACTATGTCAGAAAAAGAAGACATAACAGAGACTTGAATTAAGGGGTGAGTGTGTGAGGTGAAATCTAGTTTTCTTCTTTATATTTCTTTTAAGAAAGTTTTGAAATTCCTACATGTCAAGCTCTTAAAAGGTGAAAGAGCTGAAAAGTGGGATGGAGCTTCCTCCCCTTCCCTGCATACGTCTATGCTGAGAATGTGATGTTACTCTCCATATTTGACCTTAAGATCTTTGCTGTTACACAAGTTCAGTTAGCCGTATCTATGTCTAATGCAGTACTACTTGTTAGTACTGCTGGATCCTAACATCAGTTGGAGCTGTGCCACCTCATGCCATGTCACATGCCTTAACGTGGTTTTACCTGCATTCTTCTTTGGCTTGAACTCATTTGCTAATTCTCAAGCTTTTTTCCCTGTCTGTGTTTTCCAAAAAGATGGGGAACAAGGCAATAGTGTGGAACTGCAGAAAACAGTGGACTTGCTGGGTTGCTGTTGTGTGGTGGCTTCTGTACCTGCAGAAGCATATCTATAGATTAAGTAACCTCTGAGACCAGTGAGATATTACTGCACAGAATTAGGACATCCCTTCCATCTCAGAATTATGGAAGGAATGGAGTTTAGGCTAATGATAGGAAGCTGTCTTCAGTGTACAGACTGTTCTGAAGTGGATGAAGTCTTGGTTTGCATTCTCAGCTTGATGTTAACAAAATAAATAAGTACTACTAGCTTGTCTAATACATTATATTTACTCAAACCTACCAAATCAAATCCAGAAGGAAAGAAGTCTAACATCATCCTTTAGCAAGCTGCTTTACCAAATCTTCTAATGAAGTAAAATGGCCAAAGGCTTATTTCTGACATGCAGGTTTTTGCCTCAGGGGCTTATCCTTTCTTCCTCCTCTTTGTAAGTGTTGAGGCAGTGGTGGTTTTCAGTCCTTTGAGAAACAGCTGAGGGTTCTGAATGAAGAGTGCCTTTGTGCTTCTTTATGGGTGGGATGGTGTCAAGACTAAACAGCTGTAATTCTCTTTGACATGCTCAAGGAAAGACCTCATGGGCATATGCCTTGAGACATTCATTTGGTCTGGGATTATGCATTTTCCAAAGTCATAAAAAAGTGACTTCCTTGTCATCAATGTCATCTGGTTTTCCTACTTTCAGCTACTTGAGACTCAAGTGCTGAGTGATAAAGGAGAAAAAACAGTCTCTCAGTGCTTTCCCAGTTAGTGCACACAGACAGTGTGCCTTTCCATGAAGTATTCTGTTTTGTTCTGCTGCTGCATACATCGAATCATAGAATCACAAGGTTGGAAAGGACCTGCAAGATCATCTAGTCCAACCGTCTCCTCATCACCGTTGCTAGCACAAGCTACTAAATCATATCTCACAGCTCCTCATCCAGACACCTCTTGAACACTGCCAGGGATGGTGACTCCGCCACCTCCCTGGGCAGCCATTCCAGTGCCTGACCACTCTCTGAGAGAAAAAGTTCTTCCTTATATCCAATGTAAATTCCTCTGGTACAACTTGCAACCATTTCCTTGGGTCCTGTTTGTTGCCTGGGAGAAGAGGCCAAATCCCTCTTCACCACAGCCTTCCTTGAGGAAGTTGTAGAGTGCAGTGAGGTCTCCCCTGAGCCTCCTCTTCTCCAGACTGAACAATTCCAGCTCCCTCAGCTGCTCCTCATAAGGTTTGTGCTCCAGACCCCTCACCAGCTTTGTTGCCCTCCTTTGAACACGTTCCAGGGCCTCAATATCTTTCTTGCAGTGAGGGGCCCAAAACTGGACACAGTACTCGAGGTGCGGCCTCACGAGTGCTGAATATAGGGGAACAATCACCTCTCTGCTCCTGCTTGTAACACTGTTTTTGATGCAAGCCAGGATGCCATTGGCCTTCTTGGCCACCTGGGCACACTGTCGGCTCATGTTCAGCTGAGCATCAACCATCACCTCCAGGTCCCTTTCCTCTTCACACTCATCCAGCCATTCATCTCCAAGCCTATAGTGCTGCATGGGGTTATTGTGCCCAAAGTGCAGGACCCGGCACTTGGCCTTGTTGAACCTCATCCCATTCACCTCAGCCCAGCAATCCAGCTTATCTAGATCCCTCTGAAGGGCCTCCCTACCCTCAGGCAGATCAACACTACCTCCCGATTTGGTGTCGTCTGCAAACTTACTGAAGATACACTTAGTCCCCTCATCTAGGTCATCAGTAAAGATATTAAGCAAGATGGGCCCCAGTACAGACACCTGGGGGACAGGGACACCACTTGTAATGGGCCACCAGCTGGATTTAACTTCATTAACTACTACCCATTGGGCACAGCCCAAAGAACTGCCTGTCCAGGCCATGGACAGCCAGTTTCCCAAGGAGAATACTGTGAGAGACCATGCCAGAGGCTTTGCTGAAGTCTGGTTAGATTGCATCAACAGGCTTTTCCTAGTCTACCAGTCTGGTCACACAGTCTTAGGAGGAGATGACGTTGGTCAAGCACAACCTGCCTTTCATGAACCTGGGCTGGCTGGGCCTGATCCCCTGGATGCCACCCACGTGCCATGTGATCTCACCCAACATGATTTGCTCCATAACCTTCCCTGGTACTGAGGTCAGGCTGACAGGCCTGTAGTTCCCTGTATCCTCCTTACGGCTCTTCTTGTAGATGGGAGTCACATCAGCAAGCCTCCAATCCTCTGTGAGCTCTCCAGATATCCAGGAGCACTGGTAGATGGCTGACAGCGGCTCAGCAATCACCCCTGCCAGTTCCCTCCTCACTCTAGGATGGAGCCTGTCCGGTGCCATGGACTTGTGACAGTCCAGATGGAGGAGGGGCTCTCTAACTGTCTCCACCTGAATCACCAGGGTGGTATTCTGTGTAGCATCCCAGACTTCCAGAGCAGGGCATAAAGTGCCCTGAGGATAACTGATCTGCCTATTACAGGCAGATGTAAAGAAGGCATTGAGGACCTTAGCCTTCTCCTTATCCTCAGTGGTCACGTTCCCCGCTGCATCAAGTAAAGGATGGAAATTCTCCTTGGTTCTTCTCTTAGTATTGATATATTTGTAAAAGGATTTCTTATTTTCTTTGACAGCAGTGGCCAATCTGAGTTCAAGTTGGGCTTTTGCCTTCCTGATTTCTTCCCTACCTACCTTAGCAACTTCCTTGTAATCTTCCCAAGTAGCTTGTTCCTTCTTCCAGATTCTCTTTTTCTTCCGAGTCTCAACAATAGTTCCCAGTTCATCCACACTGATCTTTTTTCTCTACAGCTCGCCTTACAGCATTCAGGGACAGCCTGTTCTTGTGCCTTTAAGATTTCCATCTTGAGGAGTATCCAGGCTTCCTGGACCTCCTTACCCTTAAGGAGCAACTCCTCATGGACCTGTGCTACAAGCATCCTGCACAGGTCAAAGTCTGCCCTCTTGAAGTTCAAGATAGCAGTTTTGCTAGTCACCCTTCTGACATCTCCAAGTATACAGAATTCTACAATTTCATGGTCACTCATTCAAGATACAAGGTGTTTTGTGAGTATTTCATTGAGTCTTGAGTGCTATTCACTAGTATCCAAAAAACACTGTAAAAGTTTTCAGCGTCTTATGAAAGTGGTGCAAGGGTATTATCCTGGAATTTTCCTGGGAACGTGTTTCTATCTCCAAGGAGGTGCAGAATTTCCTCCACAAACATTGTCTCCTTTGTGGTTAGTTTTTCCTAGCCTGTTCTGAAAACCTTTCAAATCTTCTTTCTTAATATATCCAGCCTTTATTTCTGTATTTCTTTAGTGGTATCTACACGCAATATTTCTTCCAAATCTTCATAGATTACTTTTTATTTTCTCTTATCTTTTAAATAAATCCCAGACTTTCAGCTGAAAAGTGCAGAAGTACTTTATGTCTGTTTTGCAACAGTATAGCAACTGAAAAGAACTGTGAAGGAGATTGACCGGTATTAATATATCATGAAAAATAGCATTTTTTTTTTCAGGTAGCAAGTAATCACCCAGGAGCACAGAAATGTAGCTGTAGTTGTAGCTTTGAGAGGTTATCATTAGGCAGTGGTGGAGACAGGAGAACACAAGTACAGGGCAATTGGAGTATCCAAGATAAAGAAATACTTTATACAAAACTTGCAGCAAGGTATTTAACTGATCCTCAAGAGTTCTTTAAACACAGTGTCATGCAGACATACCTGTAATATCCCAAGGCCTTTGAAGCTGCACAAGCCAGCTGAAATTGGATTTCAAGTCCTTAGTAGTCATTATAGTAAAGATGCAGGATGACAAATGGAGGATGTTTTCTTTACTGCTTTATTCCTAAGGCTAAGGTGAGCATTCAGCACACAATTGCAATTGAGATGTAATGAGCCAGGAGTGCAGGTAACATTGTATTACTTACAAAGTAGAATGATGTTTTTTTTCTGGCTCTGTTCTATAAAAAAGTTTGCTTGTAGTTGTGTTAAGCCTGTGTTCCAGGAATTAAATGTTACTGATTATCCTTCATTATCACTTGATAATCATTCATTTATTTTGCATCTTCTTCAGCAGTAGATATAATCACTCTATTCCAAGACTTAGAGATTTCTTTTTAAATCTATCTTGTTAGGAGCCTTTGACAAAGATAAAAATGCCTTTTTGTTTGTTCCACAGGCTACTATGGTGATGGTCTGAATGCTATCATTGTGTTTGCTGCGTGCTTCTTGCCAGACAGCAGCCGAACTGATTACAACTATGTCATGGAAAATCTTTTCCTGTGAGTGTTATGTGTACAGTATGACAGAGTCGTCTCAAAATTCTGTAGTGAGAGATAACCTGTCTTTAATGAAGTGGTAATGTGGGTCATTAGAAGAGTGTCAGAGTAGCAGTTTTAGATAAACTGTTACACTGTGTATTATTTTGCTACTTTTTATCTACTCACCCTCCCAAATTTGGGCGTATTTGTCAGAAGTAAATCTGACTGTAGTGTCTTCCTAGATGTTAATGAATACAGAATCTCCATCTTCTTGGAAGAGCTTCTTGGACATTGCACTGTTTTACCAACTATTTCCAGTCCTTGTAGAGAACTGCAGGACCTGCAGGGCCTGAGAACTCCAAATTGGCTTTCATTGTTTGTTTTTTATTATGCATTGTCATGATACATCATTGTTATCATATTTTTAATACATACTGTGGCTGTGTTTAGGAGTCACAGGCACGTTTTCTGATACTTGTTTAAAAAGTATGCGGTGAATAACAGTTGCTGACATAAACAGCATAAACTTTGTTTTTCTTACTCTAGCTGTTTCTGATTCAGCTACAGGTGGTTTCTGTTGGACAGAGCATGAATTTGACCAAATAAACCCACATTTATCACAGTAGATTACTCTTAATAGCAACGTAGCTTGGTAGGCAAAAAATGTGACGGTGACAACTTTCCTAAGTGCCACCAGCTAGTTCCACTTACAGTTGCTGAAAAAATAAATCATTCCATATTATAAAACCCAATCTGTCAGTTCCACAGCCAGCAAAAGCCTGGCTTTCACCATCTGCAGCTTACAAGGCACAAAGCCTTGCACAAGAGCATAAACCCAAGCTCTGAGTTCCAGTCCTTGAAGATGCACATGGTGACAGCCAAAGCCTTCAAACTTTGTCAACTTGTGAAAAATTAGACTGAGTGCTTTTGTTCTAAGTCAGACAAATTTTCAGCATTTGCCAGGTCAAACTTCTCATAATCTACCATAACTGATTTACACTGCGCCTATTGGTTTAGATGGAAAGAATGACTGCCGTTTGATATCTAGTGCACAAAGCTGACAGTAACTGTGGCTGACATTAAACAGTTGCCCTCTGATGTCACCCAAAACTCTTGTCATAGGTAGAATTAGTAGAAACAGAGTTCAGATTGGCTTCAGCTAACTTTAAAGTTTAGAGATTTTTATTCTTTCTCACACAGTCAGAACAGGAAAATAGAAAGTCAAATCATCCTTGTTTTTCCTTTCTTTATTGGCCCATTAATTGCGTTTACCTAAAGGATACTTGACAGTTTACAAAATATCCAGTAACTGAGAAGTTTAAGTATTGGGGAACTTTTCACTGTTAAGTCACAGGGGTATCTGGATATACAGGCAAATTATTATTATTATTAATTCTCTGTGTGTGTGTGTGTGTCATGATTCTGATAGATGATTCTGCAACTGCGGTATATAAGCCACCTCTAGTTTGTGATTAACAACTTTCAAATGTTTATGGTTTTCCAACTCCTTTCTAGTCTGTATTCACTACATATTTCTGGTTACTTTTCCTCTTATATATTACCTTAACTTTTCAAGCTGTCTTCGAAGAGTAGAGTTTGTGCCAAATTCTGAACTTTGAGATTGAATCTTCTCTTTTGAAGCTAACTGATATATTCTAGATAATAAATTTTATAACAGAATCACAACTTGTAAAACTACGCTTTGAAAGTCAAAATAAACACTTTTTGTTTTCAGGCAGAGTGAATTGTTTTATTCTGTGAGGAAAATTCTGCCCATCTTTTCAAACAGTGAAGAAATTGCCATTATCATTAAATAGTAAGAAGCCAAGTTTCCAAGAGACCGTGGCATGCCTAAAACAGCAACTGGTCTATCTCAACCCACAGTGAATAAGAGCTGTTGTGGAAAAGTACTTGAGATAAATGAGATCTGACTAAAATATCACAAAAGCTTCCTTCTTGTTGCAATATTTCTCTTTATTCCTAATTATGAATGTTCATTATTGTAATTGTTCATAATATTCATAATTTCCTTGTGGCTGAGTAAATAGGGGCATAAACATTTGTCAGATTTTTTACTTCAACTTTTGTCTCTTTTACTTCAACTAGAAGGGTGGTAGTGTTTTTCCAAAGTACTTTCTTTCTCAGTACACTTTTCTGCATGTTTCACTGCCTAGATTTGTTTACAGCCCAAGAAGTTGCCTTTTATGAGAAGGGCTGACTTCATAACCTGTCAAGTGGTCAGTAGATTCATTTAAATTTAGTGTTTTTTTGTGTATGTGTTGTGCCCTGGGCAGTGGAGAGCTGTGCTGCACAGTGAATCCAGATTTAACCCTGCACATGCTGGACCAGCTGCATATTGCTGCTTGTTGGTAGGCCTTGTTTTTCTCTGCATCAGCTATGGCCTTGTTTGAACAATCCCACTCTTTCATACTTCAGTGTAAGGAGGCAGAAGTAGCAAATGCACTAATGGCAGGTGGGAAAGAGCAATGAAAAGCATTTAGTGAGAAGTAGTCTAGATGGATTTGTCAAATGCATGACACTATTCAGTCAGTTGCTGCTTACTTCCTGTCCAGTTAAAATATTATCCCTCTGGTGAGAACCAGATTTTCTATTCTTGTTTTGAAGAATCTGAATTGTGAGGAGTTAAAGGGTCAGATTAGATCATGAGTCACGCACATATACCTGATAAAAGGGTATTGTGGTCAGCGATACAGCTGCCTCTTACAATGAGAACTCTCAGGCATTCAGTTTTCTAAGGTGTGTCTCAGTATTTTTTCACTGTAGTTTTTACACAAACATACCTTGAGACTGGCGGGCAGAAAGTTCAGTTTGAACACACAAGTGAGGCTGGCAGTTCTGAAATTGATCAGAATATTTGCACGTGGACAAGAATTTAATGCTACCTTTTCATGTAACTCAATAGTCTGCTCTTCTGGTGGGGTGTATTTTGTCCTAAGAGTAATGGTCAGTCTAAATACACTTTGCAGACCTGATAAATTTGGTATTCAGAGTGCTTTGCTCACAAAATGCAAGAGCTTGAACTGTTCTGTCCCATCTGAAGACAGATTGACAGTCAAGTTCTATTAGCTCTGAGAATCAGAAGGCTTGTAGCTGACAGTCACAAAGATTCAGCACTGGTAATCTGAGGATCGTAAGAATTATAGACAGGTATTATCCCAACCCTTTTAATTTTGCATTGAACAAATGTGGTGATTAGTACTGAAGAGATATTTCTCAACAGTTAATCTTATAATGGCCTGAAATTTCAGTCAGTCCATCCATGCTCTCCCTCACAAACTCTGTTAATTTCAATATGTATTAAAAATAAATAAATAAATAAATAATTTTTACTCATAGTTATAGTGGTAGCATTGCGACCAGTTCTAAATTTCTGCTTTAGGTTTAAAAGAAAATAAAACTCTGTCTATAAATTACTGGTCTGTCTTAATGTATTCCTAATAGATGTTGTTTTACTGTATTTAAATAGATAAATATGTGCTCACTTACTTCTATTCTTTTACCAGGTATGTAATCAGTACCTTAGAGCTGATGGTAGCTGAAGACTATATGATTGTATACTTGAATGGAGCTACACCAAGAAGGAGGATGCCTGGGCTGGGTTGGATGAAAAAGTGTTACCAGATGATTGATCGTCGGTGAATAGTATTTTTCTTTCTGATCCACAGTCATTGTTTTAAGCACTGTTCATTTCTGTTGTTCCTCAGTATGATAGTGTTCATTATATATTATTTTTGTGAATGGTTTTCTTTTTTTATTAACCTTTTAAATAAACTTTTTTTTTCTTAGTTTAAGGAAGAATTTGAAATCGTTCATAATTGTTCATCCGTCATGGTTCATCAGGACAATTCTGGCTGTGACACGACCTTTTATAAGGTATGTAGTGAACACTAGTTATTTGTTATGTCCCAGGAATTCAGAATACAGAAAGAATACAGAAACAGCCTAAGTAATCCGAAATGGTTGTTGATCTCTCACTGATACAGTTCAGTTGAAGATGACTTCCCTACAAAGAGTGAGAAAAAAGTTTATTTATTTATTTGACTTTTCTGTTGTTTAACTATATATGCACATGGAATTCTGAATTTTTATTTATTTTTGTTTGTTTTGTTTTGTTTTGTCTGAGCCCATCAGAAAGGCTTGAAGGAAAGGTTCTGTGGACCCTTTTCACTTTGTGGAAAAAAAACTTCACTAGAGGAAAGATTAAACTATTGTTCTGGATTTAAAAAAAAAATTTAAAAATAGTAGGTGCTTATTCAAGAAGACTGCCCTGAGATATTTGAGAATGTAGGAGAGTTGTTTCCAAAAAAAGTTCTCTACCACCCAAAAAACTCAAAAGAATTGTTAGACACTGAAGACCTTAAAAATGGGCAATTGTATGTCTGGAACCTGGAGATCAGGAGCATACACGGTCAGACATGAGAAAGCATTGCTCCATGCAAAAGAAGAGGCATCTTGTCTACAGAAGCCACACAGGGAGTATGTCATGACAAACTGGCCCTAGACTACAGAGGTGAATGCTGAAGATGTCTGTCCTATCAGAGTGTTCTGTCCTGACAGAGTAATCTTGAAATGATGAAGGAAATTACTTCTCCCATTGCTGCCAAAGTGTAATAGATTGAGCACCATAGCAGAGCTTCTTCCTTCAGATGTGATGATTTTAGTAGAAAGTGATAACTGAAAATACCAGTGTGACATGGAAACAGTGCTTGGAATTGTCAGCAGTAATAATAGGGGATTCACTAAGTGAAGTACCAATGGGAACTGAAAAAAATATGGGCAAGACGTAATGTTGGTGCAACTTTGTAGAATCACAAAATGGTTGAGGTTGGAAGGGATCTGTAGATCTCATCTTGTCCAACTGGTCTTATTCAACCTGGCAACCCAAAATATGTTGCCCAGGCCCATGTCCAGGCAGCTTATGAAGATCTCTGAGAAAGGAAACTCCAGAATATCCAGGCAACCTGTGTCAGTGCTCCATCACTCACATATTAAAAAAACTTCCCAATTTGTAGATAGAACCTCTTGTGTTCCAGTTTGTCTCGTTGCCTCTTACACTGTCTCTTGATACCACCGCAAGGAGCATGGGTATATATACATATACATGGTGTCGCATTGATGATGTCTCTCTCTGAGCCTTCCCTTCTTCAGACTGAACATTCTCAGCTCATTCAGCCTCTTCTGCCTTCATCTTCTTGATTGCCGTCTTTTGGACTCTTTCCAGCATGGCAGTTTTCTTCTGTAGTAGGCAGCCATGAACTGGACTCAACACGCCAAGTGTGGCATCACTAATGCTGGTAAGAGATGAAGCATCATATCTCTATCTCCTAGTGATGCTTTGCACAATCAAGCCAAGAATACCATTAGCCTTCTTAGCAGGAAGGACACATTGCTGGCTGATGTTCAGCTTGTTGTCCAAACTCGTTAACTTAGAAGATGAGTTGAAGATAGGAGAAAAATGAAGCCGTTTGGTGGACAGAGGAGCACTGTGAGAAAGTTGGGTAAAAAAATTCTGGGAGGAATAAAAAGAGACAATCAATTCAGTAAAAAGCAATGTAAGGAGAAATAAACTTGATAAACTTGATAAGGCTGATGGATATAGCTCAGTTTTCTAGCCTAAAACAGTTCACTGAATGACTGGCAAGTGCTTTGAGAAGTTCGGATGGAGAAGTGAATTGGTCCCAAGGCAAGGAGAAAATGTCCCAAGGCAAGGAGTAAATGTCCTAAGACAATGAGATAGCTAAACCATTTAATTTTGATTCCAAATTCCATTCCAAACCTGATCTGTACTCATCTAAACAAACGTGAACATTCAGTTGTATTATGTTTGAGAGTCATAGTCGAATATAAATGCCAGTTTGTTGTGATTACAAGGGTAGATAGTGATGGGACAAAGGGGAATGACTTCAAACTGAGACTGGGGAGGTTTAGGTTAGATATTAGGAGGAAGTTTTTCACACAGAGGGTGGTGACGCACTGGAACAGGTTGCCCAAGGAGGCTGTGGATGCCCCATTCCTGGAGGCATTCAAGGCCAGGCTGGATGTGGCTCTGGGCAGCCTGATCTGGTGGTTGGTGACCCTGCACATAGCAGGGGGGTTCAAACTAGATGATCATTGTTGTCCTTTTCAACCCAGGCCATTCTGTGATTCTATGATTCTGCGATCACATGATGTTAATTTATTATGATAACTTTAATGAATTCTTTCCATATTTTTATATGTATTTATGCTTTAGAGAGTTTGGTTCTCTTTAGAATTTTTATACATCTCCTTGAAACTGTAGAACTAATCACATTGCTTTACAGTTTTACACAGCATTACAGTTTATGATACAGTCTTAAATCCTATTGTGCTTAGCCAGAGGACAGCAAAATGTTTAATCTTGATTTCAGCTTCATTAGAATTAAGGTATGCTCATGGCCAACCAAACTCTGTAACTGAAATATAAATAACCAAATGATATATAGTTATTTAATACATTAAACAAATGCCTTCTCTCCCTCTCTCTTTAAAGTATTGTAAAAAATATTGTGAAAAACGTCAATTAACACATGTTTCTGTGTCTCAGCTCTAAGTTCAGCAGTAAGATACAGTATGTCAACACATTGGCAGAGCTTCGTGAGATGATTCCAATGGAATATGTGCACATACCAGAGAGCATTGTCAAGTAAGTGATGTGCATAAAATGTGTATTTGGTCTAATAGAAGTAATTTTACAAACTAGGAACAGTGTTTCAATGTCTGTAAGAAGAATAGAATACCTCTACCCTATACTATTTAAGATGTTTATGTGTTGTTCCATAAGAACTCCACTATCAAACTCTGAGGTAGGAAACAGTGTGTTTTTGAAACACAAAACACAGTAAGTATGTAATCCTAGGGGAACCAAAGCTTATAGGAAGAAGATTTTGTATTGGACCAAATGATACAATTTGTAAAATGAAGACGATCTTTCCATCTCAGTTCCTTCATCATCATTTTTTGCTGAACAAAAAAATCAAATGATTATAAGTGTGCCCATTGGAGGCAAGTATTTTTAAGATGGCACAGTATGAAGCAGACATGTACTCAAATCAGTGGAAAAAGAGCAGATATGTTCAGCTTCATGTTGAGAAAGATTATTGTAGCAAAAGAATACCAAATGCCACTTTAAGCAGTCCAGTGTCTCCACTAGCAAGAACAGAAATACCACTATGATCATGAGATGTCCCACCTGCAGCAAGCATATAGATTTGTGCCAGGATTTGGATTATGTGATTGTTCGGTAGTTTTTACTGAAGTGAGATACAATGTGCCAGCTGTATCATATGAATGTGTATGTCTTTTCTCTTCCTTCACCCACTCTTGTAAGGTATGATGAAGAGAAGTGTATTAAGAGAAGAATGAGGTAAAATTTGCTTTCTAGCCCATGCTGCAGCTTATAGCGGAGTAAACCTGTGTGACAGCCAGTCACCAAAAGGTGACCTCAACAGCAGAATGGGAGAGGCCTTGCAATGGTTTGGTATCCTGCTTTCCCCTTCAAGCTGTTGAGATCAGCCTTCTTTGCCAGCGAAACTTACCTATCTATAAATGTCCTTGATTTGGCCCAAGCTGCAGACAGTTTAATTCTTATAAGCAGTTGTATGCTTTCAGCTCTATCTACTGGGCATGCCTCAGATCTCTGCTGCTTTTATGTTTCTGCCTCCAAATAATATAAAAAATGAGCTAGATATTAAAGGTGAGTTGAGAACAGGCATAAGTATTACCATAATGACTTGAAGAGCTTTAGGGCCAGTGCACAATACTGTGTGCCTATTTTAGAAGCATGTATTATATTTCTTCTTTGCTCTGCTATTGCTCTGCTTCTCTCTTACGCTCTGCTTGCTTCTTTGTTTCTTTATATCAATAACTTTTACTCATGCAGACTGGATGAAGAACTGAGGGAAGCTTCAGAAACAGCTAAGTAAGATAGCTTTCTGCTGGTTGCTGGCATTGTATTTATTTGGTTCACAGAGATGGATTGAATGCTGTAGTATGTTACATGTTTGGTACAGCAGTCTGTTCATAGTTTCAAGTACTGTGGAAGTTGCCACATTTGTGAATTGACTTCCCCTCTCACTATAGGCAACCTGCTATATCTTACAGTCTAAGAAGTGATACTCGTAGACTATAAAAAAAACCACATTTTTTGCTACTTTTGTAATTGTTTCCATAGTCATGGGGAAGACTAAAGTTACTTTTTTACACTGTCAAAGATTTTTATTACATATTTTCTCTCCTTTGTATGTTGGATGATTAATATAAACTTGGGAAGATAGATAAATCTTCTTTAAAACTTGTTTTACAATTTATGAAGGTAATAATAGCTATTGTACTTATTCCTCAGCTTTTTCTATATCTTTTCCTGTCTTCCTGCTATTGTTTGGAAGGGCTGGTGGATTAATGCTTGATAATGTTATATCACTATAAGGTACCTTAACAAGTCGGTGACAGATGATGATCAGCTATTTTAAACATGGAACTGTACTCCAAGTTTGAGATGCTAAGGCAGCACCTTGTAAAATATCTTAGAAATCTTTTATGTGGAAGGACACAGTCTTTGATTCATTAAGCTGAACTTACAAACAATTTGTGCATTGTACTTCTTCCATGTGTGCGTTGTACACGACATACCAGAGAAGGGAGCTCTGCCAATCAGTTCAAATATGGCATTTTTCCTATAATTTTATAACAACCTTTGGAGGTTTAATTTCAACCTCCTTCTTTTAAATTATGGACTTGAGAATTTTCATCTTACAACTTCTTCATTGTGTTTTCTCTCCTTTTGTGTGGTACGTATTTTCCTCAACTTCTCCTCAGCAATGTACTCAACTTAGCTTTTAAAATGACTATCAAGAAATGCTACAAAATCTTGCAAATAGAATCTTTTTGATTCTAGCAATTCAGCTGCCTCAGAAGCAGTACATTTATGTAGCTAGTTATCTGATATCTGATATCACCTGGATATTTTATTAAACAAAAAAGCACGCAACTGCTTTCTATTCAATCATATTCAAGTACACTGAACTGTGATAACTGTGGTGAAAAGCTTATTTCTTGTTAAGCTTCTGATTTAAAACAGTGCAGGCTGCAGCATAACAAGTGAAAGGGGAACTGAATACTCACACGAGGCAACACTTGCTATTATTACGATTGGATGTACGAGGTAACTGTAGTGCTTTTCCCCTCCCCAGCTTTAATGGCTTAAAAACTTAATACACAAACTGATTGGTGTTACTAAGCTCTCTAAATTTCTATCAGTAATGTTTTTGTGTTTGTGCAGTCAAAGTTGCTTGCTACAGTTAAGTCATTACATCCCCTAAATTTGTTTTTGTACTTAAATAGAGAAATAAACACAGAAGAAATGTTTACTGCTTCCTCTTTTTCCTTGTGCCCAGAACTAGCTGCCTCTCAAATGATCCAGAAATGACTTCAGTGGAGCAGGAGTAAGAATTTATGTCTAATACAATCATTTCATTACAGCATTATTTCACAACCATGCTTCTAGGAATAGAGACTGGGTAGACTCCATAAAGTTTTCTGGAGAACTAAATCATTTTACATTTATTTTCAGGAACTTGATTCAATATATCCAAGTAAAAAAAGCACCACAATTGAGATTTTTTTGTTTGCATTACAGATGTCTTTGAAGTGTTCTTGGCCATTTTCAAACAGAGATAGATGTAGTCGTTATCCTGAGGATATTCAGGTTGTGTGAAAGACTGAAATAAGAAGTTCAACATGATCAGGGTGAAGTTGATGTCATGCATTCTTCTCAGTTAAAGGGTGATAAAATTGCCTTTCTTACTAGGAAGTTTGAAAAGTCTTAGTTTTCTCTTTAATTTCTGGATTATACCCTCAATACCTTACTTGTCTTTTCTTTATGTGCTTAAAAGCTTGCTTCCCTGCCCCCTCCCCCCCCGTAAAGTTATTTCCCTAATGACATCTCCATTATCTTCATTTTATTAGTTTTCAAAGCCAAAATGATTCCTTTGGAAATAGGAACGTGTCTGTCTGTCCTCTCGCAAACTGTTCTTCTGTCTGATGTCATGACTAAACATGCAAGTGAAAAACCCTGTACTGTTTTACTGTGCAGTGGTGGGACTGTTTTAGCCATAGCTGGTCACAACGCACGAAAAGTTTGTTTGATTGGACAGCAGGAGGACTCATCACTGCAGTAGTCTGTACATTGGTGATGAGTGTCTCCACAGAAGTGACTTGACTTTGCTGTCCCTACCCCTGTGTCCTGAATTGAAATACTGTTCAGAAAATAGCAGGCACCTAACTCTTCAGTAAAAGATCCCATCAGGAAGTAAATTTGAAGTAAGCAAGCAATTGACTAGAAAGCAGACACATAAATAACATGGAGCTTCTTTTGTCTCTTTTTTTTCAAATAAAGTTGTGTGTCAATCAATCAACCACCACAGGTCAGAACTATAAATTAACATTCTGATTCCTAGAGCAGTTGACATAAGATCTCTAAAGATCTTTTTCCTTTTCCCCTCAGACACAGTTTATTCTGTAATGAGTCAATATGAGAAGCATTTTTTGTAAAGAGAATGGAGAATAAATAACATACTGAAGACTGTATTTATGACTTAAGCTTTTTGATGGCTTGAAAAAATTTTCTTCTTCTGAGACTAGAATTTTTACTTAGCTCAAATAAATACAGTTGAGACTGAATTAATGCTAGTTGTTTTCTCTCTCTAAATATGCATCCATTTTCAGAAGTGGCAGTGATTTCTTCTGCAGTCGTATCACTCATTTGTGGAGTAGTTTCTGTGGGAAATAAGATTATCTTCACAGTGATCATGGCAGTTTTACACAGCTTTTTGTCTGTATGCTTTCTGCTGAAATCTCTCTGGAGTCTGCCCAACTATTAGTTTTCTTCTGCAGCCTTTTTTTTATGTTTCTTGTCATGCTGTGTGCTATTTTGTTTTAACATCGTGCACTGCCTCATGACATTTTTTAAAATGTGCATTATGAAATATTCCACAGAAAAGAATTACATGTGTTCTCTTCCCAGGTGGTGAATATTCAGAATGTTGTTTAAATAGTTACACATTCTAAGAGGGAAATGGTGTTTGCAATATTTGTGATGACAACTTTTTATTGTATAGAAAACTTCAAAAGAATTTGATGACGTTGTTTTTACTACATGGCAAAAACATAGTTCTGGAGATGTGTTTACAGGCATCCACTTCTTACCATACAGTTCTGTCATTCCATCAGTGTGTATTTCCACATCACATGTCCAGTGCTACTCAGATTGAAATTGCTGGAATGTAGTTACTGACAGCAAGCTAGCAGTAGCAGTTCCTGATGTACTTTCTACATGAGGCAGATAGGATCTGTGTAAATTGACACTGACGCATTTAATGTAAATGAGAGATGAGGATGCCCAACGTTTTATGGGAGCTTACAATTGCAGAAATGACCAACCATGTTTTCTATCCTACTGATTTATTTTCTTTTTCATTTCTTCTTGTTTTTTAACATATAGGCTTGACATGACCCTGAAATAAAAAGCATCACTGCCAGATCTTTGAAGAAGAGGACTTTCATCGCTCAGACACTCATGATCATGGTGTACAATAGGAAATTTTATTCATTTTGCTTGTGATATAATTTTTTGGTGCCATTTAGCAATCCAAGAAGATGAAACAGGCCCATTGTGTTGCCTTGGAAACAAGAAATTTGGAGCTGGCTATTTTTTTATTTTCAGAAATAGAGTTTTTGTTAGAAAAGCTATAACATCTAGTATTGGTTTCTGTAAGTGTATGCAAATTCTGTTTCAGATTATAGAATTTTGCAAACATTATGCCTCATGAATGAGTCAATGAGGACATAGATTTTTATTTAATTTTTGTCTTCAGCATAGTACTGTTTCTGCGTAACAGAGCAAAATAGTTATTATTACAATAAATATTAGCATAGTTGTTTCACACAGCAGCAGCAACCTTATTGTTCCAGAGTGATTCTAAAAATGAAGCAGGATTTTAGTGAGTGTGTTTTTCTCTTGGTGTATGAAAAGTTCTTCCATATTCTTTTAAACCTAATGACTTTTTATTTGGCCACAGGAAAGCCTGTGTACTAAAAATCATAAGTGTTTAAAATGTTTCCCAGATCAAAAATTGCTGACAAAAATTAGTTTCATTTTAATAATTTTGTTCAGTGTCTTTATCTTAAGGACAGGTTTTACAGAAGCAGCTAGTCCTTTAGAAGTTTATCAAATGATCTAAGATCCTTGAAAGATTGTTTTATTATTGTTGTTTTTTAAAGCCTGTTTTTCCAGAACATTTTTAAGTAATGAATCTCCAAATGGCATCCTATCTGGAATCACAGCAGTTGCTAATGCTATGAATACAGAACAATTACTTAGTACTTCTCACAATTATTTGTTAAGAGGAGATGTCAAAATATTATTTGGAGTCTATTTAATATCAAAAATACTTATTGCAATGCCATTTGTTGTCTGTAACACCAGTATAAACATGAAAAGGAAAAAGACCCAAGCATTTCATCTTTTGCTGCTGTCCTGCGTACTGATATGAAATGCACCGCATGAAGTTCTGACATTCAAATGCAAAGCAACTTCAGTGTCTCAGACTATTCCCCTGCAGAAGAGTACAGATCAATACTTGAGCGAATACCGCTTGTCTGCTTTTGAAAGTCAAGGGTCAAAAGTATAACTGATGCTTTCTTGTTCCCAAATGGACATATGCATGCACTTGCCAAACCTCCTGACTCAGTTTCCTTTTGAGATTAAAAGTAGTTTATCATCAGACTTTCTATATGAGCGGATAGTGATAGGATATAGGGGAATAGTTCTAAACTAAAAGAGTGGAGAGATAGGCTAGATGTTAGGAGGAAATTTTTTCCTCAGCTAGTGGTGAGGCGCTGGCACAGACTGCCCAGAGAAGATGTGGCTGCCCATCCCTGGAGGTGTTCAAAGCCAGAGTGAGGGGGGGCCCTGGGCAGCCTGAGCTGGTGGGGGCAGCCCTGCCTATGGCAGGGCGTTGGGGCTGGGTGATCTTGAAGAACCCTTCCTTAAGATCCCTTCCTTTCTTTGATTATATGTGCTAATGGAAGTAGCAGAATTATGTACTCCTGAGCTACTGTTCTCATCTTTGAGATTTTCATGCACCCGAGAATTGTGTCTTGCATTTGCAGAAAAGTGGTCTGCAGGGAAGGGAGCAGATGTATTCATCACAACATGCAGAGTTGTTCAGCTATTGTAACAAAGAGAGACTAAATTGTCAGAAAGACAGGAAGTTGCCAAATGCTTACTTATCTGCCAGCAACTAAACTGAATTATCTGTAAAGCTACAGTCCTTCTCAGTACTGACAGGCTGTGCATCATGTCTGTCATTCTGGGTACCCTGTTTTATCACATCTTTCTGTCAGTTCCCTCTTTCACATTTGAGCAAGGGACAGATCCTGCTGACTGTTGTTGCTGCTCTATATCCTGATCTTATTATCATTAGGATCTGATAGGTTTCACAGTTTCTCAGATATTTGAATCTTGGCTTGTGTCTGCCTTATAAGTGCTGTCACTTAGAATATTGGGGATAATGCTTTATGTACAAATAAATATTTGTATTACCTTCCAGATGCTATTTAAGCTTGATCTAGATCTGAAGAGCATTTTATAGCATGAAGCCACATCTTCTGTAAACTTGTAGTTCAAGCGGTTGACATGTATAAGGCTGTAGATGAGAGAAATGCATCTCTTTGCCAGAAGAGACATTCACTGCAAAGCAGAGTTCAGCAGAAATCTTCATGTCTTTGACATGTCTTTGATATGTCAAAGACATGAAAGATATTATGCCCCATTCTATGGTAGATGTCAGCTTGGAGGTGAATTTCAATTTAAAGACTTTATATAAAATCATTAAACAGCAAAATTACATGTGAATTAATTTGATTAATGGTGGTAGACTAATAATGACAACCTGAGACGGTAGAAGTTTGTTTAAGCCAAATGTCAAATTATCAATGTGATATTGCGTAAATGATTGCAAGAACAAGATGTGGTTATCTCTGCTTATTAATGTATTTTAAAAAGTTTTTTTAATGTTATGATATGGCAATTATATATTATTTAACAATAATAAACCAATATTAATAAACGAGTAGTTTGTTGAGAAGGAAACATGGTACATGTAATTGCACAGATATAGTCTTTTATATGCAGATCTTTTCTACTGTATACGAGAGTGCTCACATAAAATATAAATTAATAGTTGCAACTTTCTTCTTTTTTTGTTAAAAGACCTATACTGTCTTCAGTTATAGATTAAGCAATACAAAGATATCTGATATCATTGTATGCATATATTTATGTGAATCAAAAATAAAGAACTGCAATCTCCCGCTGGAAGTATGTATTTTCAGCTTGAATTTTTTTTTCTTTATTCCTTGGGCACATGGAAACATTTGACAGTTTCAATTCACAGTTCTTTGCATAGTAATAACTATAACTATAACTATAACTCTATATATATATAAATGTACTGCTTTTACTTGTTGTTTCATAGCTTAAATTAAGGCAATCCTATTTCTCCTGACTTTGCTCTCTACCTTCATGCATAATGTCTTTGCTTTGCTGATAATAGTAACACAGTTCTTGAAAACATCTATGAGGACCTCCTCAAGTTGCTGTCTAGTTTGTGTCTGCACTATTATCTAAAAATCAAATGCATGAATAATCTCATTCCATCCTATATGATAGACAGAAACCAAAACTATATCAGAAATGTGTAAACTGTAGCACTTCAACAAACTTTTTTTACTTCACATTGGAGGGGGCAAGTCAGGTAGAGCTGATGACTGTTCAGTCCTCCTACCTAGCTGGTCTCATACAACCATTCCTCTCCCAGTCTATTTAAATCTCAAACTGGTCATTTTACACTGTCAGTACTTTAGAGCCTGGTGACTATTTTTACAATTGGATCAGAGCACTAAGTGGTAATTTGCACCAGGTAGGAGCTAAAAGATGATAACCTATGGCTTCTTAATTGCCATCCACCTGCAAGCAACGCTATAAATGCTCCTATAGACTAGGCTATTTCACTGTGAAGTCTTTGATAAGTTTGAAGAATTGCTAAGTCTGAGGATTGATAATTTAGTGCTTAAATTGGACATCAGAAGCAGGCTTAAGTACTTCCATGTCATACACAAGAGTTGCTAGATTTCAAGAATGTTTGCTTGTGTTTCGGGTTCTATGATCTTTCTGCAGGTACTTCCAGTATAATTCAAATGCACCTTAAATGTTTTGTTCTGGTTATCCCCTTTTGTCATTTGGAATCTATTTATACCCTAAACTGTGCAGATTTAAATGGTTGCTCTTAGTTCTGCTGTAGCACTGTAGCTGGGAGAGCTGTGGGTCATCCTAATACCATCAGTCATTGTTGTCAGAGCAGTCTAGCAGCTGAATGGAAAATACATTGCTGAATGGTAAATTAACATTGCTATTTTCCTGAATTTTTCACTTTCTGCTTCCCTGCCTCTCAAAGATTTATATTCCTGTTAGCTCAAGCCATCAGAGCTAAAACAGAAATTGATGTTGTGGATTGTTTTCTGTATTAGAGAACTAGTTTAGTAAGTTAGTGAAACTGTGTGTAAGAAGAGAGCAATGGCTATTGTCTGCCTGGACTTCAGAAGGAGTGATGATTAGAGAGCATCCAAAAGATGGCAGTGAAGATGGTGAAGGGTCTGGAGGGCAAGATGTGTGAGGAGTAGAAGAGGTTCCTGGGTGCGTTCAGCCCACAGCAGGGCAGGCTGAGGGGAGGCCTGATGGCGGCTGCAGCTCCTCACAGGGAGCGGAGGGGCAGCGCTGAGCTCTGCTCTGTGTGACAGCGGCATGGAGCTGTGTGAGGGGAGGGCAGCTGGGGGTTGGGGACAGTTCTGCACCACAGGGCAGTGGGCATGGAACAGCCCGCCCAGGGCAGTGGGCACAGCCCTAAGTGCAGTAGATTAAGGAGTGTTTGTATAACGCTCTCAGGTTTTGAATTTTGGGTGATCCTGTGCGGAGTCAGGAGTTGAACTTCATGATCCTTGTGGTTCTCTTTCAATTTGGGATGTTCTGTGATTTACCAGAGAATCATGCTGCTATTCTGAGAGACCTGGAAAGGTTGGAGGCATGATATGATGATAACTTGGGAATATTAACAAGGACAGTGCATTGTCCCACACCTAAGGGAAAGAAGTCCCAAGCAACTGTAGATGCTGAGCCTGCCCAGAATGGAAAGTAGTTTAGTAAAAAAGGCCCTGGGATATCCAGGTGGATGACAAATTGAACACTGGCTGGCAGTGTACCCCTCTCACAAAGAAGTTTTATAATATCCTGAGACGTATCAAGCAAGGTATCACTAGTAGGTGGAGGGATGTGATCCTTCCCCTCTGCTCAGCACAGGTGAGGCCACCTGGAGTCCAGTTCTGGGGTCTACAGTACAAGAGAGACATGTACATATTGCATAGGATCCAATGAAGAGTCACAAGAAGGTTTAAGGGACTGTAGTATTTCCAGGAGATGTGGATAAGCTGGCTGAACTGTTCAGCCTGGAGGAACCTAGAGGAATATTATCAGTGTTTAATACCTGAAGGGAGGGTATGAAAAGGATGGTGCCAGAATCTTTTCAGTGGTTCCCAATGGAACAGAGGCAATGGGCATAATCTGAAACACATGAGGCTCTGCCTCAGCATTAGAGAACACTTATTTAGTGTTCAGATGACAGGGTACGAGCACGGGTTGCCCAGAGAGATTGTGGAGTTTCCCTCTTTGGAGATCTTTAAAAGGCTGGTCTTCAAAAACGTGATCCTGGGCAACCTGCTCTGGGAGCTGTGTGTGAGCAGAGAGCTTGGGCCACATGATCTCCAGAAGTTCATTCCACCTTCAATCATTATGTGATTCTGTAAAGCTCAATTAAGGTATAATGACAGATGATTTTTTTTTTTCCCACAATCTCAATTAAGTTGTGCTCACCTGCTCACAGGTTTCATTCACCCAAACTGTCATACCCATATACACTCTTAGCTTTCATTCACCCAAACTATCATACCCATATACACAAAAGTACCAGGATTTATGTACTGAGGTGTTCTAATCATGAACAGTTGTTTAAGACAAGTCATTAAGGCTACCAACTCCTCATTATGCTCCATTTTTGTTATAATTTACTTTTTTATTACTTTATTTATTTTATGTTTACTTCAGAGGGCAAACTAATTTCTGAATGTGGTGATTTTGACTCATCTGTACAGTTTTGGAGTCAATAGCCATTAGTGTGTGGTCAGTCTGCCCTGTGAAAAATTTGGGATGTTAAAATTGCACCTCTGAGACTTAAACATGTTAGTACTGAGGGCTTGTGGCCTTGCTAGCTGCGTATTCTGTGAGAAATAAAAAGTCTACAATTGTGGATTGATAGGTTTGTAGTTTCTGACTGTTAGAAGTCCTCCTCAATTTCCTATTAGTACCACTATTAGGAATACAAGACAGGTCCCACATTCTGATAGCTGTATCATCATATGTAGTTATTTCTTTAAAAAAGTGTGCTGCCACTGTTGAAACCAACAAGGCAAGAGTCAGAAATTTTGGGTTGCAGTCCTTGTTCATACAGCCCTTTGGTGACAATGTTTGCATTGCAAAATTAACCTACCCTGCAGACAGATGCTGATAATTAGCTAAATTTACAGACCTTTAAAATAAGGCTCTAAGTTCACCAGGAAGCTCATAAATCCCTCTAATATCTGAAGAACTTACAGAGGACTTCAGATCACTGCAACATTACTGAAAGCATTTAATATTTTTTAATCCTTTCTTTGATGCAGGCTTGCCCTTTACTGCATCTTCTCACTCGTTGGGCTTGCTTTCTGTGAACAAACACTTTGAAGTTGGTAAAGACAAACATTTATGACTTTGGTGTTCTGTTCAAGCTTGTTTTAATTTCGAAACAACAGCTAGTGATTTCCTATCCAGCTGGTTATCTTGGTTATTGTAATGCTTTCATTTAGTGGCTTACTGGGAGTGGAAACAAAAAAGAAAGGAAGAAAAAAGAAAGGAAGAAAAAGGCTATGTAAAAGACAGAATTTCACTTTCAAGATCTAAAATGAAAAGAAAATTTAAAATATAATGATTTTGGCTTCAAGAACTATAATAGCATCATTTAACTTTCATTTAAAAATTACATCTTGGTAGAAACCAATATCTAGTAGGGCCCATTTTACTTGCAGATTCTGTTCTGCATGAGTAGTTGCCTATGTGCAAGGCAAGGCCAGAGAAAGGGGCTACACAGATAAAATTTTGGCTGATCCTGTTTGCATGCATGGTTTACAGTTCTGCAGTTCCTGCCTTGACAAAAGTCCTTCCACTGCAAAATATTATCTCTCACTCAGAGAGATTAAATAGCTAGTGAGCCAAAATGAGTGAAGTCTCCCTAAAAATCCTGTGCTCTGTTCTTCCCATTGTTCTTTTTCCTTGAAGGATCCATGAATTTGAGGAAGAATAATTATGTGCTTTTTGCAAAGACTAACTTCTCTGACAGAACCTGTGATAATTTGTGTTTCTCAATTCAGAGACCAGTGGAGTTTGCTGCACTGAGTACTGCCAAACTTGACAGTCTGAAATGAAATACAGCCTGAGGCTGGTGCCTCTTTTTCATTGCTTTGCTCTTCTTAGCTCACGATAACTTTATTTAGTGCACCTTTATTCAGAAGTAAGGCAAAACACTGCTCAAGGCTGATAATAGAAAAGTAGGACAGGCTTTTTGCTAGCTCCTTGCTGGATGTTTCTTAGTGATAATCGTTGTTGTAGAAAAATACATGGGGCTTGCAATTTCTTAGTTTCTCTTTGATATGAAAAATCAAATGTCTGACTATTCTGGAATGAATAACAAAGTAAATTATTATTTTTTATTTTTATTTTTTGAAGAAGACTGTAAATCAGATTTCATCTCCTTAAATAAATGATTTCTAATAGACATTTCATGAATACTATTAGAAAAGATAATTTCTTTAGCCAAGGTGCATGTGTTAGCACTACTATCTCTTAAGCTTGCATCTTGTCTGGATTCTAAGGATGAATAACTTTTGAAATGAATATTTCTGCTATGAACAAGCAATTTGAATCCAGCATAATGCCTTTTATGAATGTTTTAAGTGCCTACTGGCCACATATCTACAGGCTCATGTCTCTGCTCTGTCGTTAGCTAATAACCCACAAGCAGCCTTAAAGTAAATGTCAACCTCAAAGAATGAAGTTTCTTTTGTGTCTGAGGTGAGTAACTGCAACTTCTGTGGTGAGCTACTGCAGAAAAAAACGTGTTCTTTGTCTGCTCATACTGCAACTAATCTGTCAGAAAATGCATTAGACTCTAGAGTTTTCAAAGCTCACTATTCAAAGCAATAAATTCAGATGAAGAGGCTCTCTTGCTGATATAATCTGTGTAGCAGGCACACAACTTATTAAAAAAAAAAACCAAAAAAAAAAAAAAAACACCACAAAACAAAACAAAAAAACAACCCAAAAGACAACGGAGCAGTTAAAAAAAAATTTAAAACAGAAATCTCATCTCTTTTCTCCTCTAGTTTGTACTTCAAGAGGCAGCAAGCAAAGCAGCCTCCAGCAAGAACAAGAAAAAAGTCCACAGAGTATTTTCCGCTCTGCTCCCTGAAGCCTGAAATGTAAAACAGACTCCCTCTGTGAGAAAGTGACTCAGAAAATGAAGTGCTGTGACAGGCCTGTGTTAAGCCATTGTGACTGTAAACCATCTCCTCCTCATCCCTTTGAAGTATTGGTAGTGTTGCATTAAACAGTCAACCTAGGAAGCACAGAGCAGATGAATGTGAAATTTGGGCTTTTTAAAAGGAAAAAGGAAAAGGAACAAGCCAAAATTATCAGTCTGGCAGAGGGGAAGGAACAATAGTTCAGATAAATGACTAAAAGTTAATGCTACAGACATCCTTCTGCTTGGGTTTCCAGCCCTCTTCCACATGCTGGTTCTCCTTAGGAAGAGCTCCTAAAACGCAGCAGTTCCTGTTTGCCTACGAGTCTGGAGTCAAAAGAAGCGCAAATGAGTTCTGTTCTAAATGTTTTCTCCTCCTCTAAAGAAAACGATCCAAACTGTGGAAACAAATCCATCTGACCTTCAGCAACTCAGAACTGGGGAATATTGCAGAAATTTCAAAGAAAAAAAAGACAAGATACTTTTCTATTTCCCAGTGACTTGCATGGAAAAAGCATGAATCAGAACATCATAGGAATTTCTAATTCAGCTAATAAAATATTGAAAGAGCAAGATCTAGTATGGAGTCAGATGGAAAATAATATTTCACAGGAGAGAAGAGATTGAGGAAATAAATGACGGGACAGGAGATGAACTATACCAAGGATGAAAAGAGACAAGAAATTCAGTGTAAAATGAATAAATGGTAATTTTTATGGAAGAGAATTGCTGTGATGTTTAAAGGGTTAACAACACTGCTCAGTGGAGAAGCTGCCATCTCTTGAAGGTGTCTGGTGTATGATATAAACATATTCAGCCATCAAAGTTCTCAGTTTGTCCATTCACCCATTTCTGCCCTGTCACCATGGGAAGAGGAAAGAAAACCAATGTGGGGGAAGCGGTGGTGCAAATCTAGGAGCAAGCACCAGAATAAGTAAGACCTCATTCTTCCACTAAAGCTCTCCTCTCAGCCTCTCCTGAACTAAAATAATAAGTCTTTATAGTTTTATAGGAATTCCCGCATGGTGATATTTCCTGAACAGTCACCATTCTCAAAACCCAGCAAAGTGACACAATTGAAGAGGTCATTGTATTCCCAGGGTAAAACAATCGTAGGTCCTGGACATTGACATTTTCTTTGAAAACAATTCTGTTTGGAATACTCATCTTTGCTATTCAGTTGTGGCTTCGGAATCTCTATTCTGTCTCCAACCCTGGAAGGATCTTTAAGAAAATATTCTCAGCTTCCTACTTTTCTTGTATCTCACAGAAGAACAAATCCAATCTGCTTTTAATAAGTATAGTTTTGACCTACCATACCTCTCTTCAGGCATCTTTTTCTTGAGGTGTTCTGCTATACGTGCAACAGCAATCAGCTAGACAGCGGACTAAGTGCTGTTGCTGTCAGTAGACATTTCCAGTTTCATAGGATGATTGTCAGTCAGGTTCAATACATGCTGCACAGTGCTTTCCCATTTGAATAATTGCAAAATGAGAAAAAATGGATGAAAACAGTGACAGAAACCTCCTTCCTTCAAGCAGTGTGGTTACTAATTCAGCTAACTTAATTGCTAGGTCACTTCTAACAAGAAAGAATAAGGCAATCCACTCTTTTTTTATTTTTTTCCAAAGCTAAATCAGACAGGGACAAACCAAGGCAAAGTGCCCTCAGAATCCCCCTCTTGAGACACTCGCAAACTCATTTCATTTTCCTCTATGAATTCAGCCTCAGCACTTCCCACAAAACCAGTACTCCACTCCCTTCTGTTTTGAGCAGAAACTGGTGAGAACAGGAAAGAGAATGAGATGAGATCAAGAGCAGGGCTTTTTTGTCAATGCTGAATGTAATGAGAGAAACTGTTTATCCTCAGTTGCATACTTCAGATTTTTGTCTCAAGTTTCTTTAGCCTGAAAACCTCTTTTAAAAAAAAAAAAAAAAAATCTGACTATTGCAGAGTAATTGTTATCACTTCTGAGTAACCATTCTGCAGCGCTTCTTCCACTGATAAACTGTCTGAAATTCATCAAATGAATGGTGACTATTGATGAAAAGGCTTAGTCTTTTCATGTTTTTAATTCGAACAGTACTGTTGTGAATTGCTTTTTCTTTTAAGTAGGAATGTGGTTCAACTGGAATGTAAGGAGAGAACAAGAAGGTTCTATGCAGTCTTGAATCTCTTCGGCCTAAACAGAGGGTGAGAGGGTGATGACAGCTCACCTGGGTGGGCAGATGCATGTGTCAAGTATAAATATGCAGACAGTCGTACGCACATATATGGAGAGATGCCTAAATGTCTAAGAACAAAGCCAGAACTCAAGAATATTGTGTTATATTCAATCTTTTTTTACTCTATTGCCTTATGCTGTGCTGGCTGCTAAGTTGACTGGTTCAGGGATATAACAGTTAAAACATCAGCCAGCCTAAACTGCTTCCTTGTACAAAGTGTGGATTGTTTTCTGGTGTGAAGATACAATCAGTGAGTCGAGAATCTTGTCCTTTGAAGTTACAATGTCAAATCTTGTTGTGAGGAGACAAGTAACAGCAAGTGTTTGACATCTTAATATTATTCACAACCCCCTTAATGTGTTCCAGTATTTAGTTACCTGAAGGAAAATGAAAAAAGAAAAAGAAATCTGTGTGTAATTCTGTCTCCTATTTTAAATTCTCAGGACTTGCCTTCTTTTCACATTTAGCTGAAGCACTGAAGCTTTACGTTATTCCAGAGTGACTTCTACTCAGATGCACAGCTTTCTGCTTAGCTATGGTAATGCTACTCTTTACAAGTAGTGCAAGAGTGGGCTGGTTAAACCACAAGTCAGTACAACTGATCAGTTGCTGACAGGACAGTTTCAGGATGCAGTCACGGGACAGGACAACTTCCATGACATAGAATCATTAAGTCATTAAGGTTGGAAGACATTTAAGATCATCTAGTCCAACTGAACTCTCCAGTGTCTTCCCACAGGTCTTCTCCCTACAGAGGGCCTAGGTAAAGAATTCAGCATCTTATTCTGTATCTGTACAGCAGGGCTTATAACGTGGGGATTTGTACATTTGTTGTGTAGTGAAGGGCAGTGCAGAGATGTGGTAGAAGAGCTGTGAAATTGCTCTGCAGCTGATACTGAACCTGACCTCTGCCAGGAGAGCATCCTTTTTTTGCCATTATACCCCACAGGATAAATTTATACAGCTCTTTAGGTACATGGCAAAAATGCGTGTTCTGAGGTTTTAGTTCTAACATCAACTCTGACAATTCACCATCCGGAAAGATATCTCACTGCTACTAGCTGTCTCTTTAGGAACTATCACTGCATCTGCTTAAGTGATTTTTTTTCCCATCCGGTCTTTCAGTATACACTTTCCTTCTTTTCTCTTTACTTGCACTTGCTAAATTTCATGCCTCACTTTGCTATTTCATTCATTTATGTCCGTAAGGAGCATCACTTAGTAACAGTGATTACAAACTATCTTTCATGTATTTTATTATACCTATTGTGAACTATTGCTCTGCAGATAGTGTTGACAGAGAATATAGTTGGTTAAAGCTATTGGCACAGCATCATTTTCTGATTAGTGCTGTGAAACGTTTGCTCTTCTGTTTCTCACGTACGCTCAAGGCCCTTGCTCAGGGCCAGTTTTAGTGTAGCATATGTTTTGTTCCTCCACTAGCTACTTTTCAAAAACAATTTCAGACAGGAGTCAGCTTTGTTCTTTTTTTGTTGTTGTTTTATCTCCTTCTTTTCTATATTAGTGGGAATAGTTGGCAATATGCAATAGTCCTTGCATATGAGGCCAAAAATCTTTGGAGGAGATTGGCGTTTCCACACAATGAGATCTGCCCATCTGGTGGCCGTGAGGTGACTGGAACTCATTCTGGTGGGAGGACAGGGAGGAGGAGGAAGTCCAGCTCCTGCAGTTTCTGAGAGGCTGTCACAAGGAATCTGCCTCCTATTCTAGCAGCTATTACAGCCAGCTTGACCTTCATACCACTAGGATTTATTAAGCAGATACATGACAATTGACAAACACTCAAGGGAGGGGAAAAGAGAATATCTTCTCAGATTTTCCATGTTTCCACATGCTCTTGTATCCCACTGAGTGGCCACCTAACCCAAGCAGTGAACTGCAGTGTGTCATCCTGGACAGGAACCATATGCTATAAATACTATTCCCATCTCTTTAGAATTTTGTTAAATTATGTGTTATCGCTAAACTAACTCTCAACCTGTGTTTCTGGTATGTTTTACTTGATATCCTTGTGAAGGATTCAAGGTCTGTGTGAGGAATATTCTCTGTGTGCATGAGCAGCAAAAATGCTTAAATGAGTAAAATAAATAATACTATCCTAATAATGGCAGACTAATAGCTCTGCTTTTATGTATGCTCTTACACTCTTACATTTTCACTAAATACTGTCAATAGAATGAAAAAACAAAACATGTTTTGTTTTCGCTCATAGGGCCTCAGTAAATAAACAAAGTTTTGAAGTTCATTCCTCTTTGTTCAGTATAGTTGGGTCCTAATTAGTGGGATGAACAGGTGTCTCAGTTTCAGAGAACTGGTGCACAGTACTCCCTTTGGTAAGGACTACTACCAAGTATAATAGCTTGTTGGGCAGTAGGTTATAACTGAAAACAAATAATACAGATATGTGAGTGAATGGGAGAGAAAATATTGAGCTATGCTGAGCTACTTTTACCCAGGACTTTGTTTTTGCAAATTGCTGAGTCTTTTGGGTGCCTGAATACTTTCTCTCAACTTAGAAATGCAAATAAGGAAGTAAGTGCAAGCAGCTGTGACAACACCTCACAGAGAGGATGGAGGAGAGCAAACAAGAGTAACTGAGAAAGAAGGAGCAACTCAGAACATGTTCTTACTTAAAAAAAAAAAAAAGAAAAGAAAAGAAAAGAAAAGAAAAGAAAAGAAAAGAAAAGAAAAGAAAAGAAAAGAAAAGAAAAGAAAAGAAAAGAAAAGAAAAGAAAAGAAAAGAAAAGAAAAGAAAAGAAAAGAAAAGAAAAGAAAAGAAAAGAAAAGAAAAGAAAAGAAAAGAAAAGAAAAGAAAAGAAAAGAAAAGAAAAGAAAAACTGAGGTTACTTAAAGATCCTTCTGGAGTTTTAAATTAAATACAAATGTTTGAGCTACCATAAAACTCTACTGGTTTTGTTTGTTTGTTTGTTTGTTTGGTGTCTTTTGTTGTTGTTGTTGTTTTGCAATAAGTTCTGTCCAAGAAATTCAGCAGGAGTCCAACAACACATTTCTTTGAACATTTTTTGAAGTTGGAGGTGCTCCTATTCAGTGTCTCTGTTTTGTTCTTGGAAAGTAGCTCTTAGTGATGCAGGCTGCAAAGCTGAGATTTTCCTCACTATGAACCACAAGGATGAAGATCTCATCTTTTTATTTGCCGGCAGCAACTTCATTTAGAAGAAGACCAAAGTTTAAAAATAAGTACATGTTCTAAATAAACTTTTTTTTTTTTTTTTCCCCTGTTCTTTGGGGTACAAGGACAGATCTTTTTCTGTGTGCCTGTATGAACGTGCTGAACTTGGCCCTCAGGACGGCCAGAAGTGTCTCAGGCAGCCAGAAACCTTCCCTGATGCTGCTCACCAGCAGCAAACCATGCACAGGTCTTGCTACTTATGCTTACCCAGGCAACAAGTGAAAAGGCAGCTGCTCGGAGGAAACATTTCATCTGAGCACCACCTTCAACAGTTGCTGGGCCCTCTCCTGCCTGTCTGCACACCTCTGGCTGCTACCCTACCACCACTATGTGCTGTGCTCTCCTTTGGCCTCCTGCGTGTTCCAAAAAAATGATTCCTGTCAGGGTTACCCTTCTTTTCCCTCCTTCTTGCAATCTGAGGTTGCACATAGTGGGTTAGCATCAGTAAAAAGTCACTATTACAAACTATTAGCATCAGTAAAAAATGTTGTAATGCCAATATTATACATCTACATTCGCTGGCCATGTTCACAGCAATGCAATAGACCACTGTGCTGATAATTAACTATAAGAAGGACTGTAGCCCTGTTCCCTGTTACTGTAAGGTTCCTTCAGGAGAAAACTGCTAGCAGATACAAACTTGTTCTGGGCTGGTCTGGGTGATACAGATTTAGGCTGCTACCTGATTATTACTGCTACAGTAATAAATGTCGATGCTTTCCTGCACACCTTCACTTGAAATGTTACCCACTATCTATCAACTCCTGTAGTGAGCTCAGGAAATAGTATTAATAAAACTACCCAACCTCCTTTCAGCTTACAGTTTTGCTGAACTGTTTTTCTGTCTGGAGTCCTGGGACAAGTAGGTCATTATGAGGTGGGAAAAAACAGCATGTAACAAATCTGAGGTAGCTATTGGCAATGATGTTGAATTCAGACTCCTTGGCTCAATTTCTGCAGCTTATACACATCCCCCAGGAAAAGTCTGGTTTGAAAAATTTTCTGCTCTTCTCTAGTGAGACTGTTCAGTTTCATACTTCTCCAATCTCAATACTGACTGTGCAGTTTTCTAACTACTTGATGAGTTGCTTTCCCTTATGCTTTCTTTTTCTTCCCATTTAATGCCTTTCACGGATTCTTTACTTCTTCCAATGTGAGGAGAGTGGTGGGAACAGGACTCCAAAAGCCCCAGCACTGCTCAGCCTGAGAAGTCCTCAGGGTTGATAAACTTTGACACAACTGGGAAGGTCTGTAGCTATTCTAAGCAAAAGGTATATTTAGTGTAGCACACAGAGTAGCACACATTAAGACAGGGCCTGACAAACACGACCACACAAAGGCCTTACGAGCCTGCTCCAACTCCAGCCTAGGTGAGGCACATGGCAGCCTGCTGCTAGCATCATGCAGACCACAGTCTGGATAAACACCCACAGGCTGCTCACTGTGCTATCCCATTGGAATACTTACTTCAGCTCGTTGCTAAAGAATAAATTTCTGAGTTGGAAGTAGCGCTCAGACTTGGTTAGCAAGAAGGAGAATTGTATTGGCAGTTTTTTTCCTCCTGGTGCCATTGCAATCCCCTGATGGTTTACTCATTATTATTTTTATTATTAATCTTCTACCTCGGAGGCAAGGATGAGCCATCAATTATTGTTTTTATTAGTTGGCTCAATGTGCTTAGAAATGACTTGCAAGTATTTCTACTACTGGTATGTGGGGAGCACCCTGAAAAGTAGTGAAAATGAGCAACTGGATACTTGTCATGGTTTTATGATTTTTGGTCATCAGTATTCCACACCATAACATCATGTAATGCACTGGGGGTGGGGTTTGATATCTGCCGAATGTTCGTCCGACGGAGAAGAACTACATTTCCCCAGGAGGCTTTGCGGTCAGCAAGGGGATATAACTCCATGCAAGGTCACCTGATCCTTCTTCTTCGCCTGCGCTTCGCTGTCTGCGCTTCGCTATCTGCGCTTCGCTGCCTGCGCTTCGCCGCCTGCGCTTCACCATCTGCACTTTGCCGTCTGTACTTCAGTCACTCAACTGGACTGCACTTCTCACCCCAGCATTGTGGTGAGGTCTATACAATTCAAACAGACTCTCTCTCTCTCTCTCATTGTATTTTACTAATACTATATTTAGTAAAATCATTTGTTCCACCTCAGATTAGTGCTGTTGTTTTCAAGTATTTTGGGGTCCCCTGCTTCCCCTTTCCCAGAGGTGCGGATCCGCAGATCCCTCCGCCCTGCTGGTCACGGAACTGGGCCAGACCAGCCCATAAACCGTTGACAATACTCATCTTGACAAAAACTGTCCATAATGAGTCAGTGCAAATGTATACAGCTGGGAGCACCCAGCTAATATCTCCTGCTTTCCAAAATCATAGAATCATAGAGAATCATAGAATGGCCTGGGTTGAAACCCAGGATCACAATGATCATCGAGTTTCAACCCCCCTGCTATGTGCAGGGTCACCAACCACCAGACCAGGCTGCCCAGAGCCACATCCAGCCTGGCCTTGAATGCCTCCAGGGATGGGGCATCCACAGCCTCTCTTGGCAACCTGTTCCAGTGCGTCACCACCCTCTGTGTGAAAAACTTCCTCCTAATATCTAACCTAAACCTCCCTGTCTCAGTTTAAAACCATTCCCCTTGTCCTGTCACTATCCAGCCTCACAAACAGCCGTTCCGTTCCCCTCCTGTTTATATGCTCCCTTTATACCGGTGAGTAGCAGCTGTCTGTCTGAATTCTACAGTGAGGCTCTGCTTCACAGTGTACTGCACTGATCATGTTTGTAGTTCATCATTCAAATAATGAACAAAATTTAACCTGCAACCTCAATATCCATGAATATAATTTCATAAGTACTGAAATGGTCAATTTACAACATTTGAAGTTTCCTAAACAGCAGTGAATACAAGTGAAAATTTAAATCTATATGTGAATTTTAGTGTATAAATTTTGGTAAAGTTGTGCCTGTGGTTTTGTTCTTTGGTGTAAGTGGGATGTGGATGGTACGAGTAACGTGAAAACAAAGCTACACAAAACAGTTTAGGGATTCAGTACAGTCATGGGAGACTTTTTGCATGGGCTAAACAGTGTAAAAAGGTTCATAAAGATTAAGCGAGCATAGTATTGGCAAAGTATTAATATCCTCATGCTATGATGTACTATAAATTTCTTTTTTTAAAAAACAGCAGCATTGTCACAAGCACATGTGCTGGCATAGGATATAAGCTGTGGCAGGAGTGTGAGCCCTGGCATCATGCTGCCCAGCACAGAGGCAGCCCAGGTGTCTGACATCTCAGAACATCCAGCCAGAAGGCCTTGGAGTGCAATTGTTTTCACTCACGTGAGCCAGTTTTCTCTGCAGAGATTTACTGTTTCTGCTTGCTGTTCTGTTAAACAAATTTGGAAAGTATTTCTTCAAATTGGCAGATGTAACATCTTCTGAACTCCTCTTCTGTTGTACTCACATCCAATCAATACACAGCACTAATCACAGACTGGCTACAGCCTCTGCCTGTATGTGAACAGTCATAATGACTGCCTATTAGGAGTGCTCAGTTCTGGTGAGAGCACCTAATATTAATTTGGCTGAGTATCAATTTCAGCCTCTGCAGTCTCAAGCTGAGAATAAAAGCCTCATTCACTCAGATGGTCTTATTTATTGGCCTCTTAGAAGTTTCCACAAGTATGTACTCAGGACTTTTCAACAGAATAGTTATTTTTATTCAGTTTTAGTCCTGTTCATATTTATTTAGAGAGGAGGAAAGTCTGTGTCATTATAGTCAGGCCTATCTAGCTGTTTTTATTTATTTCAGATATAAGTAAATAAAACTGACTTTAGGATCAAAACGTAGTCAGGTGGGACACTCTTTAAGTTTGGTGAGTGCCCTTCGGGTGAATACAGATGAGACTCAGCTGGGCTAGAGATTCAAACATGGAAGTGTTGGGGAGCTCAACAGTGTTAAGCTCTGAAGCTGACTGACTCTTAAGAGGCAGACCAGAAACACTGGTGAAATTCCCAGATCTATGCGATGAGGGCTTTCTGCAGTTCTCTGCTCTTGTGCAGCTCGCTTCCTGTGGAGCAGGGTGTATTTCCAAGATAAGGTCATCTTTCTTCCTGAGGGGATGGGGTGTGGAGAACCTATATTTGTCTAAAACAAGCAGAAAAGAAAGTTAACTATATGGTGTTTCCTCCGTTCAAACAGTAGCTCACATTTGTGTCACTCACACGTTTCCTTGAATTATTCACAATCACAGCATGTGGCAAGAGTCTGCAGTGCTATGCCCAGAACAGCTTAGGAAACACGTGCAGCCTGATGACTCTGATGGAATGCCAAAAAGATTTAATATATCATATTAAATATATTAATATATCATATATTAAGATTTAATATATAATACAAATATATTATTAAATAAGAATAGGGTTGATGGCCATTTTTTCCTTTGACTACTCCCTTTCAGGGGAAGTAGTCAATAAAGCTGTATTTTCCCTCTGGGAAGTTACAGTGCATGAAAATAGACCTGACAAAATAATGGGCAGCCTAGGGCTTAAAACAAAATTAGGATAAGGTGCTCAGGAAAGTGTCTGCACAGATACAAGTTCAATTATTCAGAAAGCAGAGAAAAAATCTTCAAGAGGCTCTGGAGACTCAGCAGGTGGTCCACAGAACTGTGGTTGTTCAAATATCTACATCCTTAAGGAGCACAGTGCTTGACTCTTGTTCAGTGTAATTGCAACAGAAACAGTTGCTAGTTGCTCTAAAACAGCTCTTTCTTGGCATGTTTGAAACCAGTACTGTAATACATTTTGTTGCGCGCAATTAATTTTAAAACCCATTTGAGACTTACTACTTGGTGCCTGTGTTATTCTGATTATAGGCAGACTCCAAGCATCATTTCACACTCAGGTTCAATTTTACGTCTTCCAGGACACCTGTGTTGCTGCTGCTGTTCCCCTCACCACTGGGAGAGCACCAGTGCTTGTCCAGCAGCACCAGCGTCGCTGATCCAGCTTGCCTGCTGTACCTGGCCTCAAGGCTTCACAGGGTCGGGCTGTGCTGACAGCAGCAGTGCCAACGGCTGGGGCAGCTGGAGGGCCTCAGGACAGAGGAGCCCGAGGGCAGACAAGGCTGTGCCCTGACACTGCTGTTTTCAGGACAGGAGGGGGAGTGCTGGGTGACCAGAGTTCACCATTAACCGTAATAAAAGGAAGGCATTGAGTGATCAGTGTGTGCGAATCTCTATTTGACCTGTTCCTTAGGTGTGGTTGAAATAAAAACTGAGGAAGGGGACCATCCATTCCATTCAGATAATACACCTCCTTTGAACACAAGATTCTTGTCAGGAAGTGGACACCAATATCTAACACCTCTAACAGGGCTACTGTAGGATAACTTTTTGCATGTGTGTCTCTTTTGTTTTCCTTTTGTATGCCACTTTGTAATCAAGATGATGAAGTAAATTGCAATGGCTTGCAACCATGGCTGGCAAAACTCAGACCCGGTTGTACTTCAGCTAGCATGCTTTGCAGCATTCAGAAACATTAACTGCAGTGCTTAAGTATGGGATAAAATGATCTGTTAAAGCTGGCCAGTGCTGAGATTAAGCCTATCACTAAAGCAGTTGATTTTCCTTAGCAACATATATCAAGAATCACCTGAGAAAGACAGAAATTCCTGCATAAGAAGTTGCATCTATAAGATGTCTAAGAACACGTATGTTTTTCACACTGTTCTTCCGAAAATAAGAAATGAATGTTGATAAACGTGAAAAGTTACTATTAGTTACAATCCCGTTCAAAGTCAGTGGAGTTAAAGCAAACACACTGACCTTTCCTGTGTTCGTGGAACACCTGTGGAGCTGGAATTTCCGTGTTTGGGCTTGCATTAAACTGAAATTGAAATTTACCGAATAGTTTTGCAGGGATTTTTTTTTTCCTTCTCATTTTGTTTTCAAAATATTATCTGGTACAATTACTCTAAACTTTTCATATACATAAGTATATATTTAATATTAGTAAGTTCTCACCTTTCTTTGCCGATGTCTGTGCTAGCATGATCTTGAAAGAAGTGTGGTGACAGATTATGCTGTTGTAGCAGTTTGTCGTGCCAAGACAAACAATTGTAACTCTCTTTCATTAATGTGGTTAAATACAGGAATTTGTTTAGACAAGCCCTTTTCTGTTTGTGGGTGAAACGGTAGTGTAACCCACGGCTTGCTGCAGAGTTACTTTCCCTTTAAAATGAAGTCAACAGTAGGGAATGATTTCAAGAGTGCTGCTATAAATCTCCTCAGGTTCTAAATGAAAATTAAATAATCAAAGAAAAGACAATATAAATGGGAAATAAGCCGTCTTTTAAAATACTGACTGTTCTTATATCAAAATGCTTTTTTTTTTTCAGCAAAGGAATTTCTACTTCAGCAAAGAAAGAGTCTACTAACGATAAGATTCCAGTCAAAAAGTCATGGAATAATGAAGTAAGAAGAATCTGTAGGAATTCTGGATTTAGTTAACAAACTTACACATCACGACTGCCCTTGATTTGTTTGTTTTAAATTAAACTAGTTGCATTGTCATTATTTTCTGCCATTGTGTTCAGTTCTGCCTCTTTTATTCTCATATGAATAATTCTCTGTTTATGAAGTGAGTAAACTCCAGAGAACGCAAAGAGATCTCTGACCTTCTGTACACTACCCAGCTGGAACCCATGCAGGTACTGATTTCTTGTTCTCTGCAGGTGTATTTCTTCACCAAAGATTCAAAATAAGGTTGGGAATGCTGAATGTTCCTGCAAAGGAGAGGAGGGGAATTCTTCTCTGTTCAGCCTATTCCTGTGAGCATGAGATTTAGTGTTGAGCCCAGAAGGTCTTTGAACAAGTCATCTGTCATCATAACAAATTACAAGTGAGTAATATATTTGACTTAGGCTCCAAACGTCCCAAAGGTGTTGCAACTGCTGGTATGACTTCCCATCATTTATTACCAGATGGAGGGAGAAAAGAAGCCAGCAAGAAGCAAAAAATTGAGGAAAAAGAAATAAAAAATAAATTAAAAAAATTAAGCAATTAAGCTGTGTAGTTTTCTCTGAGGCTGCCAACCAGTCCCCGTAAAGACAAGCAAGGAGTTGATACAAAGCCGAAGTACTGCTGAAACAAGTGGGGTTGAATTGTCACTACAGTAGCATCCAGACCAGGTTGGCATAAAACTGGTATGTTGCACTGTAACCAGTCACTGTCACTTTTGGAGACAAAAACAGTATCTCAGGTGTCCCCAGCCATCCTAACGAGGTGGTAGGTGAGATGCTGTCTGAGATCAGTTTGTTCCAGACAGCTTGTTCCTGTGTTCAGCACAAGGCTAATATATAAAGAACTGCAGAAATACGAAAGGAAAATGTGTTTGACTGAAGTCAATGGCAGCTGATTCAAAGTCAACTAGGAAAAAAGAAGTTGTCATGCTAGTGCTTTTAGGACAATGTTTCTCCAGAGGACCATCAATCTAATCTTGATTTAATTTCACAAATGATATGTCCAAGCAAAGCAGGGTGTAGACATGCTGTTGAATGACCCCTGAACTCCAACATGTTTCTTTTCATGACTGCATCTCAAAAGGAAAACCCACTGCTCTGTTGCCACCTAAAACTACTCAAGCCTGAGCTGCCTAACATTTGTCTGTTTCTTGAATTCATCCAGGATGGAAACAGGCAGACACAAATCCTAAGGATGGATGCTTTCTTTTACGTTAATGTAAATGGTGCTTATCAACATGCAAGTTCTGTGAATAGAATATTCACCTGCCAGTGTCCTTTTCAGGCTCTGAGTGTTCTGCTTCATGTGTGATAATATCTGGCATTTGAAGGATTGTCCTGTTTGGTGTAAAGTACAGCACAACACCGTGTTTGTTTCAGTTTTTGTGTTTGTATTTAAGAATGTTTTGTGTTTACACAGTTAGGCAGCTAAATAAACACATCCTTATAATGCATTTCTTCTCTTCCACTTCTCTGTCATGAAAACAGATTTGGTGATTGAATTTATAATGATTGAATTTATAATGATTCAAGTATATAAATGATTATGATCCTGAGATAAATTTATGATGATAGTATATCTAAAATATTTTCATCTGAGAGTGCATGTTTTTTTTAAATCACCTACACAAAGGCATAAAAAAAAAATCCATTGTTTTTACATGTGAGAATAATTGATTATTGCATTTTAAAATATTAAACTTTTCATTGCTATGCGTGGGTCCTACCACAGAAAACGTACATATCCACAAGTGATGCTTAATGATTCTTCAAGGTTTGAGACAAAGATAAATGGAGGAATTTAAAAAATAAACTGTTGATGGAAGCATAGAGATGGGGCAGATGGGTGCTGTTAGCAAAAAGACTTCTGTTTAAAAGTTGCCTGGTACTGTTAGTCACACAGTATATCTGGTTCTGTACAAGTCAGTCAGCCCCCCACCTGCATTCCATCTTGTTTGACAGCTAGCGTGTTTGCTAAAGAAATAATCTGTGGTTTTAGTGTTTCCTTACCATGGTAAGAGGACTAAAGATAACGTTGTCCTATCTTCATGGCAATGCTACTGAAAAAAGTGAGCAGCCAAAATGAAAGACAGTAACATTTTGTTATGTAAAACCAGTGGCTGAATCTACCAGTACTTGCTGCTGTTAAATTTTTCCATTTCCAATAAACACAAACCATTTAAACACTTATGATAATTCTCAAGCTATCTAGTACTCTCTGATATATAAGTCTGGCAAGTTGAGTGCCTTTTCAGAGTGGAGGGAGGGAGAAGTAGATTGTAACTGTAACACCAAGTATGGTGCAGCATTGTGGCAGGGAAAAGTGGAGGTGCCTTGTTTACTCACTCACGTACCCTCCTGCCTTGACTAAATAACAACAAGCATTGTACATCTCTATCTGCTTGTCCCTCCAACTGCCAACGTTTCTGTATGTTGTTCCAGTGCTCACCAACCCCAGGTGGCCACCACTAATCTTGTGACGGGCAAAGTGCTAGGGAGCAGCCCCACATCCAAAGCTGCATGAAGATGCCAGATCTGCAGAGCTGGCAAGAAGGCAAGGGTGCCCACCAGCCTGACTCAGCAATCTCTTGGCTATGGCAAAGTATTTTCTTACCTGTACTCAGAAGGAAGGGCTTCTGAGACCCGGAATCTATTGCACTGATGCAGATTTTTTTTGATGCTGTTTTTTGTGCTCTTGTAATTCAACACTGATGGTCTGACACCTTAAGATCTCCTGGATACATAGAACAGTCATAGAATCATAAAATGGCTTATGTTAGAAGGTACCTTAAAGATCATCTGGCTCCAAGCCCTACTGCCATGTGCAGGGCTGCCCTTGAACAACTCCAGGGATGGGACATGCACAGCATCTACAGGCAGTCTGTTCCAGTGCTTCACCACACTCTGAGCAAATAATTGATTCTCAGCATCTAACCTAAATCTTCCTTCATTCAGTTTACAACCATTCCCCCTTGTCCTGTCACTACACTCCCCTCCAGTTTTGCTGTAGGCTCTATTTGGGTACTGGAAGGTTGCAAGTAAGTGCCCCCAAAGCTTCTCTTCTCCAAGCTGAACAAATCCAAGTCTTTCAGCCTCATTTTTTTCTCATTAGCTGTTTCTATCTTTCCAATTTTGGTGACCCTGAGATGATTTTCTTGAGTTGTGAGTACATAATATAATTTAAACTCTGTTTAGCATATATGAAGAGTCTGAAACGTTTTCTGATAATACTCATCCTGATGGTACTACACATGATAAAAAGCCTAGATTACAGTATCTCATAAATATCTAAAAACTAAAAACTCAATTTGTATTACAATTAAGCCTAAGGAACAGACTATGTAGAGTAGATAGATCTCTGTTATATGATGGTCACTAGATGGCTTCCTGCTATGACTTTGGCAATTGCAAACGTTTGGATTTTGTGTTGAGGGACATGGTTTAGCGAGTGCTATTGGTGGTAGGTGGATGGTTGGACTGGATGATCTTGTAGGTCTTTTTCAACCTTTGTGATTCTGTGATTCTGACAAACCTTCTGGCAATTCCTGACATCATTTACATCAAATGAAGTGTACTACTCTGCAGGCTGGAGATTATACAGAGGCTGCACCACAAGCAGTACCTCCTTCTTGATGTTAGCCTACAACATCAGAGATGGATTTTAGTGATATGACAGTAGGGGCTGAACCTTCTCAACGGTATTCCAGTATGTGTTGTTGCTGTGGAACAGATGGCAGCAGAGTGGCAGTCTGACAGAACAGTGTCAGACATGGAAGTATGTCTGAAGCAAAGGTGTGTCACTGAGTTCCTCCATGCAGAAAAAAATGACATCCATCAACACCTGCTGAACATTTCTGGAGATCAAAGAGTGGATGTGAGCACAGTGAGGTTGTGAGTGGTATGTTTCAGCATCGGTGACAGAGACAGTGCAATAGCCAACAGTCTTTAGGAGCAGACTACAGCTCTTCTGATTCTGCAACCTGCTGCAGCTTGTCCTGTGGCTATGGGACAGCACAGGTCTGCACACACTTGAGTTAACTGAGTCACTGTCACCTTGATGTATGATGGTCTCCCGACCAGGATCCATACAGCTCCTTGCTACCAAAAACTTGTAGTTTTCCCTGGATAATTCATCTGTAATAATGAGGCACGCCGGTGTACAGGACAGACAGAAATTGACAGAAAGAAAGGACAACTTCTTAAAAACTCAGAACCTTATGTCACCAGTTTCTTTCACCACATCCTACAATTTAACAATTATATGCCCTTCTACTATTCCCCTTTTTCTGCTCTATTTTCCTGTCTCTAGTTCCAATATATGTAATTTTACATTGTTTCCTCTTTTTACATGTCAGTGTAAAAAACACAGTCTTTATCTCACTTACCTTTTAGTACTTTGTCTTACGATTTTTGTGTTGCTGGTTCTTCAGAAAAGGTGGTCGGTCATCCTATTTGCTCACACAGTACTTATTATGGTAGGGCATTTGGATAAAGTTACAATACAATCAATAAACCAGTGATACTTGCTGCCTTTCATTTCCTCTAGGCAAGTTAATCTTTAACTCTAGTAACAGCCATACTGCTAATATTCTCCCCCTCATGTGTGCACTGAGTAAAATACTGTGCCCAGACTGCAGAAAAAAATGAATGATATTTTCTTCTCTGTCCCACTGCATTCCAAAGTTTTTTGTGGGCTTCTCTAGACACTCTCAAACACCTGAAGAAGGGAAGTGCTCATGCAAGCAGGATCTCATCGATGGTTTTGCTTTTAATAGCTTGTTAAGACTTTTTTCGCTCTATTAATGTTAATGCAGAGAATTCCAATTTGCCTAGAGAAGTCTCTGTGCTTTCTAAGTTTTGCTGATGTTCTTTGACTAATAAAAAATGTACCACAGGAACATGCTTTTGCTTTGCTGTAGAGTACTGTAACTACGTCATAGAGTAAGCAGCTGGGCTCCTTATGGCAAGAGTAAACTGACTAAATGGGGCTGAGCCGCTCTGCAGCAAGAACGTGTGGATAAACTGCAGCTCTGGACTTGATTCAGAGAGAAAAGGTGCCAACAGTTTCTTGAAAATTACTTACGTAGTATTTTATTCAACAACATAATCCTTTCCAGCAGATTGCCATTGAACACTCAGACTCAGATATTTTTAATGTATCAGCCATCTTTTAAATACATTTTCCATCTGACAATAGACACGAAGTAGAAAAGGCAGAGTAGTGTTTGGTTTTTTTTTTTCCTCAAGCTGAGGATCGTTTGTCTAAGAATTCTGAGGGTGATACACTTTTTTTTCAGAAACTGCTCAGAGCTAAGAGAACCATAGTTCTTATTGCTTTGTTGTGCTTTCTCAAGGTTGCAAGAAACTTGAAATCAGGCAGATATCAGAGTGGTGTATTCTCCTTTGGTGTTTTGGAGGGCTGGTAGTCTTCAGTATCTGCACACTGTAAACATCAGTGAAGGGGTACACATTGAGTTGCACTTACAGAAAGCACGCAATGTATTTTCTTCAAAAGGGCTTTGGAAGATCTTGCCTGAGACTTGCAACATTCTGGCCTTTTGTTACTGAAACCAATCCCTTGTTCAGAGCTTGTGTGCTCCTTGGCAAGGATGAACAAGAGGCACAGGTGATGATCAGCTTCATGGGGCAGGCCAATGCACAGCTGCCCAGAAGGGATTGTCTTCAACCAGCTTGTCCCTAGAAAGCTCTTCAGAGAAAAGAGCTGTTCATACAGAGATGTGCATTCCCCATTCTTTTTTTCTTTCTTTCTTTTTTTTTTTTAAGGAGTGTGTGGCTCTTGTAAGGCAAAGAGAGTGTAAGGGAAGGAAAGATTTTCCTACAGACATTTGTGCAGACTTAAAAATGAACAAGGCACTGAGCTTGGGCCAGTCCAGAAGGAAACATAGATTCACATCTTCGGGTGACGCATGAACGATCAAAGATAAGAGCTTGGTGGAGTGGAGAGCTTCTAACTTTATGTGCAGCTGGGCAAGGATGTCATGTGATCTTGGACAGAATTATTCAGGCTTTCACTTTAGGTGTTTGTTGTACTTTTTGAAAACAAAAACCAAAATACAAAATATATCATTGTAGTTTACCGCAGTTTAGACAGAATTACATATGGGAAAGAAAATTGGAGCTGCTGCTGTTAACTGAAAAAAGAAACCATTCTGTGGTCACTTTTTGTTACTGTTATTTTTTCTTCCATTACTCTTGCCAACAAATGACACAGAGCACCCGGTAGAATGTGAAATCATTTTGATGGAATTATTTTTCCTTTTTTCCAGCTTTTTTCCAGCAGTTAAACAGAGCAGCACTCAACAAATATTAACCACATACTGCCTTCTGCAAAAAAGCACTTATGCTACTATAATCACAATGCCCATATATAAAAACTAATAATTCCATTTATGTATTCTGATGTACCAATGCTAAGAAAAGCATTTGCATAGGACTGTTAGATACATCTTAGCTATCAAATATCCACTAGAGGTCTACATTGGGCGGTTTCATTCTAAACTATTACAAGTTCTTCCTATAGTCCAAAGAGATGATCTCCATCTATCCACTCAGACACATGCATACTTACACCAAATCTTTTTTCCAATACATTTTAAAGCATCATGCAAGCCCAGAACCATAGGCAACAGGCACATAGAATAGTTGATCCTCTGAAACTGTCTGTCATGGACAGGTGTCTTTACATCACACGTATTAAACAGCCTGCCCGTCTCAGCCTGCAATCTTTCTATTAATCTAAACAAACTTTTTACTTAAATTGCAGTTAGATGTAGCTGGTTCTTGTAAAGAAAGTGCTAACTTAAAAATAACACAATGGGTGAAAAAGGGGAACTACTTGGGGGTTAATTGGGGCTGGTATTTACAAAGGTTGCTAAGGGGATATGCCTAACAAGGAAGTGAGTTCAGCAATCCCCAGATACTACGTATTATTTAAAATATTTAATTCATAAGAAATTGGTTATGTGTCTCCAGAAATATTTTGTTTCATCTCTTATTCATTTGGAGTGATTTTATAAATGTACAACTTCTGGAGCAATAAAGAAAGTATTATTATCTGGTCAGGACCACAGGGGTCAGTCAGACCAAACCCCAGTGAAAGATAAGTTGACAGTAAAGACAGGCATGGCTGCTCAGGACTTTAGCTGGGGTTGAAACCTCCAAGGACAAAGATGGCACAGCCTCCCTGGGCAGCCTGTTCCAGTACTTACTTGTCAGGGAAGAATTTCCCCTTCTCTTAATCTGGAAACTCCCCACTTTCAATTTGTGGCTACCACTGGCAAAAGTTATGGCACCAGGTAACCCCTTCAGCAGCACAGAAAACATTTCCAAAGTGCTCTTCCCCAGCCTGGCTCCCACAACTTCTCCTCACAGCATCTGTCAAAGCCTTGCTGGTATGCCTCTAGGCAGTGACATCCTTCTCATTCTCATCCAGAAATCTAGACCTTTTATCACGAAAGGCTGTATGGCCACTTAGCCATGATAAATCCATATTATTTGGTAAGTCCAAATGATTTAGCCTTGGTGAATCATTCCTGACTATTTCTAGTCATCGTCTTTTGCCTCACAAACTTGCAGAATATGTGCTGCATCCACGGTTTTCCCAGAGGGCAAAGGTGAGGACAACCAGGATGAAGTTTATTATTCATTCAATTCAATTCAATTATTCATTCCTTTACCTTACTCTGAAGATGGGTGCAACATTTGCTATTCTCTGGTCATTGGGAACCACCTCTGATCTCCATGACCTGTCAGAGCTAATGGGCACTGACAGGAAATTGGCCATCTCAGTACAATTGTGTGCAGCCCAGTTGCCCCCAGGGGTGTGGGTAAGTCAAGAGCACCAAAAAAAAACTTCAACCTCTGTCATTAGATCATCCCTTCCACCATTCAGCAGCTGGCCCAGCTCTGCTGGCTGGAAGTATCTGATGACTAGTGCTGAACTACAGACTTCAGTCTCTCAGACAGAGCTACGTGAAATATTGTGACATGCTGAGTGTCATTCTGTTCTTCTCTGACTGTCACTTTCCACTATTTGTTGCTCATGAATATTTTCTGTTTTTTGAGGGAGTGTTTAAGCCTGCGTCATTCAACTTCAGTTTGATGAAAGACAACCTTGTGGAGGATTTTCCTTCTCATTTAAATAATGTTCATAAGTTACTGTTTTTAATGCTAGAAAGATGTTTAGTTGGTGGAAAATGGTGATAGTTTCATAAAAATGAATGAAGTACATGGACTACGCTGCAGAGCTGCCAGTCTAATGGACATCTTCTGAGTGTTCTTCAGGTTACTGGTAAAAATTCAGTCTTTGGAAGATGGGAGAAAGCCTATTGTTGACAATAGATTTCGATATATTCACAATAATATGACCTTGGAAAGAGATAAAGCCTCACCTGTATCTTGTTCAATACCATTTTAGTTGAATTTGGTAAATACTGAGACAATGTGGACTTCAAGATTTTTGAGACCGCATGCAGATAGAACAGAGACATTTAGAAACCGCTGTTATTTCCCAGAGCATTTATTTCTTAGAGTTCTAATGAAAAAGAACCTTGTAGTTGCAAAATGAGATTTTAATTTTAAAATAAAGCCACCAATTGTTTTCATTATTCTCTGCCAGATAAATGTCAGCCATGAAAAAACTATTATTCTTAAGAGAGCTTGAGATTCTGAATTTCAAAAAATATAAGGAACCAGTCAGCTGAAATCAATGTCACAGCTGAAATACATGATCCAATCCATTCTCTAGGTCCCATTTTCTCTTCACTAGTTTGGCTTCAATACCACATCCACCGAGAAATTAAAACCTGGATCAGGTAGAAACACAGAAATGATTCTGCCCATCCTTCCCCTAAATAAGCGATTGATTATGCCCCTCTGTTAAACAATAACACAAAAGTGACTGTATTCAATTGAAAACATTCCTCTTTCTTTGCTTCTTATGGAAGATCCTACTGAACCTAGAAAATATGTTCAAAGTGTCATGTTAAAATAGTGAGAACTGTTTCTAAATGATAAAATATAATCTACATTCACAATTCAACTTGCTATTTTATCCTGAATGTCAGGTTATCAATATTAACATTAAGTAAATTTATCAAAAAACATGATGCATGTAGTAGTTCTTATTTTGAATTCATAAAGGAAAGAATTGTATGTTTTCAAGTTTTGCTGATTTGGAGGAACCGAGAAAGATTTCAGCTGCTAGAAGAAAACATCTTTTATTTTCCCTGTGTGTCTGACTGCTATAATTACTTTAGTGGTTTATTTTTTTCTTGTTTCTTGTTGTTTGTTTGTTTTGTTTTTTAATAAAAGATTCAGTGCATATGTGAAATAAATTTTGACAGAAAATCCAGTAACAGATTCTTCTGACAGTATGTGCTTAAAAAGTACTTTGTATCTTATTTTCAACCTAGGTCCCCCTGTGACTTAAGGGATGGGAAGCTGGAGTTAAAAAAAAAAAAACAAATCCCAATGCAGTAAGCCTCAAGTAGGCTCTGCAACCCCATCTGAGCTTCACTTCTCCTTGTACCTTATTCAGCTGTACCTGAGCTGTGCAGTCTGGATATTATATTTTTGTTTTTATTTTTTCTGAATTCTTCCATTTTGTGTGTTGTAGATTTGTTGTCCAGTTCTTGTGAAGGAGTGGCTATGGGGCCATGAGCACCAAAGAGATAATTAGTTCTGGTCTCAGCACCCCAAAGTAGGTTTGGGGTTTACTATGGTGTAGAAACAAACCTCCTCTGTAGCAATGGGAATTGAGTGTGTCAGGATGCAAGGACTATAAGAACGTGACATTATTTCTAACAAGCATCTCTTTGCTCTGCTCAAGCGCAATGCAGACATGCTGTGCAGGTAGCTTGGACAGCACTGCCTGGTGCAGAACAGATGAGCTCACTGCCTCCTTTTGGGCTCAGAAGCCCCATGCAGGCAGGGGGGCAATTGGCCAGCAAGAACTGGTGTATTGTCAGCAGCAGGTCTGCTGATTTTTGCAGAGGGTACAAACAGGCAAGAATAGTGGCTGGGATTTAACTCCAGGTTAAGGAGTTTACACTCCTTCTTGTGGAGAAGGTATTACAACATCGTCCTGATAATCTAGTGGTTCTAACAGTTTATCAAGGTTTAAGAGCCTGGCACAGGTAGTGATCTGATTACTGTAACCAATTGTTTAAAAAGGTTAAGAGTATTACCTACACAGAGGTGGTGGGCAGTCCTATAGTGTTAGTCTTCCATGCCAAAAAAATGTCACATCAACACTGAGAAGTCTGTCTTTCCAGCACCACTAGTGCAATCCAGATAACCAGTGCCAAAACAAGAACTAACTTACAACCACTGATACTGAGCCACAGCTTTCCATTTCTATCATACACCAGTCAGTAAAATACAGTAAAAAAACTTAGAAGTCATATGGTAACTTCTGCTCCCCACCCAGACATGCAGCAAAGTTGATTGAAAGGAAGGGAGATAAAAGGGATTGCTTCAGGCAAATTAATATCGGTATCACTAGACAGACTGTAATAATTAAACATTTTCTTCTGCTATAATTTCTGAATTACTGCTTATCTTAACAAGAGAAAAAGGCTAAGGTCAGTACCTGATGTTATTACTGATGCATGACTGGATCTCCCAGTAGAACCTGGTTCACAGATCTAAAATAAATTACTTTAAGAAAGAATAATTAGATCAGTGTCTGTCAGAAGGAGTTCAAATATCCTGTTTCTTGGAGTATAGCACAGAGATTTTTAAGATAATATCTGCTTCTTGACATGCTGCTCCTAGCTGAATATTTTTCAGTATAATCTTTTTTTTCTTTTTTTTTTCTTTTTTTTTTTTCCTTCACAACATGTGCTTGGGGAAAAAAAAAAAAATTAAAATACCTCACCTGGACTTCAAGTGTTTGGTTGTGTTCTTAACTTCTTCATGTTAAGCTCTGTTAGCCAAATGAAAGGAAGTTAATTTGAGAAGAAAATTAGCTACTAGATTTCTGAACTTTTAAGCTGAGAATGGCTGGTATTGCTAATTAGTGGAAAACCATTCTACATAATACAGTTTCTAATATTTCAACTGACTGAGGAGATCCTCACTACTACTTGGACTTCAGTGTATTCTATAAGTGACTAAGTAATCCACTACTAATTTTTTAAGATTAAAATAAACTATTATTGGGAAACTGTGAAATATTGCGAGGAAATCTTGAATCACGTTCATTATTTTTATTGTTGCCATTCTGAGCTTGTAGCAGCACTGCATCTAGAGGAAGGGATTATATCCTTATCAGCACAATGCAAGGGACAACCTCTTCTTTCTTTTTCATTTTCTAATGCATATGCATTGCAGTTATACGTTATAGTCCAGGTAGCTATTGTTATTCGTCATGCCACTTAAAAATGCACCAAGTCATGGCAAACTGGTGGTTAATTTGATCATAACTGCACTGTTCAGCTCAAAGTTTTCCTGTCACCTTCTGATGTGCTAACTAGGCAGCAGTCAGGCAGCCAAACACATCCTTCCTGTCAAACCAAACATAACACAGGAAGGAGGTTTTGGATGAAAGCGTAAGTAATTATGTTTCTGGGACAAAATCAGCGTTTGAGCTTGAAAATTTTTGGCTTAGTGACTCCTAGGAATAAGGATACTTGGTTACCACAATTACTTAACTGTATGTGTAAAGCAACAAATTTGCTATTGATGAGGCCACCCAAAATGCTTACGTAGAAATTTGGGACTGGGGCTTGTTCCATTTTTATGGCTGAACCAGAGCACTACCCCCAGTTCACTAAGCTGTTCCGGAAAAATCAGGAATGGAAAACTGAAAGACACAATAAGAGAATTTGAGAAAGGCATATATTTCTCCAACGACTGTTCATCTGGGTACTCCTTACATCACCTAAAATCTACTAAATTGGAGCTTCCCTTCTACAGTTTAGTTTGAGGGTGGTTGTTTTTGTGGTATACGTTCCCCAGGAGAAAAAAAGAATTCTCTGTACTGGAGAATTCATGCTAAACGCTGAGCAGTTCTTGCATTTTTCCTTCTGTATAGAACATACCACACCATGATTATACACAGGATCTCTCTTGACACTGTCCAAATAGTAACGCTTGGAGTACCTAATCAAGTACAGTCTGCACCGTCTACAGTAGCAGCATTGTTAGAAGATAGGCATTGTATTATACATGTTAGTATATGCAAAACACACTGCAACAAGTGAACAAGCTGATGTCTGGAGGATTTCAAGCAATTAAATACATCCATGCTGTGCTGGGAACTTCACTATCACCTTTTCCATCATTTTTGAACTATGAGCCACAGTGTCATAAAAGCTATTTATACAGTTTGTCTTTAGGTAGAAATTCTTAAAAAAAAAAAAGAGCTGAAAATGAAATTTCCTGACATTTCCCATGACTGCACAGTGAAGTTCTTCCTTGCTGTAGCTTGTGCAAAGGTGGTGAAGCACTGCTGTCTGTTAAGACCATTCTTGTTTGAAAGCCAAAAGCTGGGGAAGACAATTTGGGTTACCACAGGGTATTTCCCTGCTGTGCTCATCTCCCAGGCCACAATTACATGCACCAGGTAATTATGCACCAAGGGAGCGTCTCTGAACTCTTCCTGAACAGCTTTCAGGTGGTTTTAAAGACGGGGTTGAAAAGAAAAGGCCTCATTTAAGATTGAATCTGTAGCGCCCTTAAGAGCTTATATGATCAAAGGGTAAGTTGCTAAGCTGCTCATCTTGTTCACACCTAAATATTTCCCAGAAGAAACTTCATGACAAACTACGTTTGTGAGAAACTTATACTGCCTTCACAGCAATCCAAGAAACACAAACAACAAAAAGATGCGGTGTCTGCTATGTCACTTGGTAGTGCTAATAACAAATTCCAGGATCAGATAGTATACCTGACAGTAATCATGCATGACGAACTAGAAGTCTATGGAAAGAAATAAGCAATAGTACCATTTCTCATGCTGTCCTGTTCACTGGTTGCCATGCTTCGGTACTGTTTGTAGTACTTGTGCCACATCTCAGTAGCTAAGCCCTGTAGGGAACTAATCTGAAGCTCTTACAGATTTCCTCCTTTCCACTCTACCAAAAGAAATAAGTGAATTAGAAATAAATAAATAAGCAAGCAAACAAAAGAATACGTAACAGCTGCACCAGATAAATTTATATAATCATGGATACATGAATGAATGGATGTGGGAAAGGTAGGACTTGCCTCCACTGCAGCTTATAGCAAAGATAACATAGCTCTTCATGATTAGAGTTTTTGGCAATGCTTTTTGCAGGAATTTACTTGTAGGAAGAGACAACATCATTCAGAAAAATAACTTTATTTTTTCACACCTAGTGTTAAAGTTGTCTGGAATGCAACTTGAAGTTAACAGAATGTAGAAATCAGCAGTTGAATCAGTAACATTTAGACATTGCTGCAATTCTTTTAAGTTTTTGAGAATGACTTTCTGAATCATTCTAGTTCCAAAAGCAAGGCTCGTGACACAGTAAGTGTAAAATTCCAACTCTTATCAGGCACAAAACTGAAGTTTCCCTGAGAAGATACAACAAGGAACTAATATATAAACTTCTTATCACATTACCAGGGAGGGCTTAAGAGTACAAAAGCAAGATCTTGTTACAAAAATAGAAATACACGTCCTTAATTTTCTTGCTGAAGATTTCCAGAAGGACTCAAAATTACATATTGCAGAACTGCAGCATTCATATTTAAGTTAAATGATGACCTTTGGCTTTGGTATATCCCCTTTTGTTTAATTTTCAAATCAATTAATTGTTAAGTTCCTGAGATCTTCCAGCACTCAACATGAACTTCATGCAGGCCAGCTGCTGCTTTCCCCTATTTCTCCTCACTTCTCCTTTTCAGCGAGCATTACATTCTTGAGAAAACAAACAAACAAACAAACAACAGCAACAAAAAAGCAAAATATCAGCAACTCAGAAATAATCATGAACAACATTTTCCACACGTTCAACAAATAGTTTTACCCAGGAAGCCCAATAATTATACCATAACACATATTGAGATAATAAATATTCAAATTAGTTGAGCTTCCAAACACTACTGTCTGTGATTTTGTATCCAAGTTCCAAGCCCTAGCATGCAACACAAGGCATTCTCATCTTCATCTGAGGCTTCTGTCTTCTTTCCTCCTTGTCAGCACACAAAGAAGGGCCACATTATCACCATACCAATGTAGCGATAATCATCATTCCCATCATCACCACCACCACCATCACCACCAGCGTTGACTGCAAAAATTTACAGCTGTATGTTCTTTGGTCCTGCGTTTCACAACTGGAGCATGCAGCATTTCAGTTCTTTTGCAGATTCAAAGCTTTGTGTCGCAAATATTCTTCCAAACACTTCACCGCAAAAGGATCAACATCAGTATCAAACTTATTAGCAAAGAAGTGGTGGTTTCGCAGCATCCAGTTCAGGTCTCCTACACCAAACACACAGACAGAGCGAACATGAACTCCACTGCATGGTGGGTAGGGTGCACCTTTAGACACATCTCCTTCGAAGTACTGCCACTTGACAAACCTAGCCAGTGCATTCATATCAGAAACGTCATACTTCTCATTAGAAGAAACAGCGCCTGGGACTTCGGGGATTCTCTGAATCGTTGCCCATAGGTACTCATCAGGACTGTAAGTGTCTTTTGCCCACTCAATAAATTTGAGGATTTTGCTATTTTCTAATACGTATTCTACAAATCTTCTGCTAACTACAAAATAGGCACTACCAGAAAAAATTGGAGTATTAAGAGGCGGTAGTTGTTTGTCTATACCTGTGTTTTTCACTTTACCATCAACAATCTCATAGTGTTTTTTCCACCTTACTTCTTTATAAACAGGCATTTTTTCTGTTTCCAAGCTGTTTTCGCCTTTAAGGGCTTTTAATTTCTCTACTATTTCCTGGTTGGTCTTTATAGGAAAGTCCATGCCACAGAGGTTTATTAGATATTTCCAGTTTGAACTTCTTCTAAAGAGATCTTTCATGCAATTAATATCTGCCTGTACCCTGCTCCATGAAGCATATACAACACTCTCTAACTGGCTGGATATAAAGACATTATCAAAACAGGAGACTATTCCTTTCACAGCTGTAAAAAAAGATTCTGGAGATTTTCTATCAACATGGATGCAGTAAAAATTCTGAGGAGCATAGATTGATCTCAGAAGTCTGTCAAGCATCTCTATTTTGTGATAAACCACTATTGAGTAAGCAATTGGAAATTCTGCTTCTTCATTGCTGAGAGGTTCCATAATGTATTTCCTCATCTTGATGAAAGAGGCACAGTCTGTTGTCATGTTAATATAGTCATTGGTAGTTAGTTTGGGACGTTTCTTAAATGACATTGATAAGGTCTCAAGCTTTACCTTCTGAATTTCTTCTACATCACCCTCCAGTACCTTGGTGCAGTTAATGTCGCCAATAGGGTCCTCCTTAGTCAGCTCAAGATGTCTTCGATTTAAGAAGTTTGTTTTCTGGTTAACTTTCAAAACCGAAATGATTACTAAAATCAGAGTTAGACCCAAGAGGAGTCTGAATCGTAAGTTGTGGAAAAAACGTAGTTTCCTTTTCAGCATTTCAAATACCAGGTGGCTTTGCAGAACTGAAAAAAACAGCCCTCCACTCTGCTTGTGTGAGCCTCAACAACGTCAGAAAAAACAGTTCATGGTTTTTGGGAACTTGGAGCATTTGTCAAGGAGATGGAAGGAAAAGTCCTAAAATAAAATGAAATATCATAATCACTGCCGTTGCTAAGAATTCTTTAGAAGACAAAGGGATAATAATGGCATTGCTATTAACAGACTGTAAAGAGCAAATATTTCAAATAAAAATATTTTGCTGAAAATGAGAATTTTTTTTTTTCAATAAAAGTGGAAAAGAGGGAAAATACAGCTGGTACGTTATTTCCTATCTTTTATCAGCTGTAGCACTAAGGATACAGACAAAAAGTTCTGATAGAGAACAGAAACACGTTTGACTTCATCTGACAAAATTAAGGTCAGTAAGTCAGATTTGTTGTTAGCATAGCAAGTACTTGATGTTAATTCATCTTCAGAATTAGACAAGAGCATTTTATATCTAGTTCAGCAGTGACACAGATTGCATCAGAACTTTAACTTACCACTAACTTCCTAGATGCTTCTGAATGCTACTGATGATCCTTCTCCTCAGTGCTGAGACAGTCACAGAAGACTTTCAAGACTTTTACATGAGGTGCACTCTCTTCAACATCCTTAATCTTAGAAATGCTATTAGGAAAGAGCTGATGAAAAGAGGAGAAAGAAATCACTAAAGCAGAGCTCCTCACCTTTGTGAAAGGTGCTGTAGCTGAACTGCTGAAGCACTTTTTCAAGGTAAAAAGGCAGTAGTTACTGCTCATTCTAAAGCTGATTTGTGTTAAGCCCCTGCCTCTCTTAGTACTGCAGTGCTGCATTACCATTGTCTAGACACTCTCCATTTTTACTATTCAGCTGTTGCTTTTGATGTTTAAACATACCACAAGGCTGAGCTGCATTAAGATTTATGACTTACCAATCCTATCTTCATCTTCACTTAGAGACGATAAGTCATTTTTTTGGTCCTGCTTCTGTTCACACAGTGTTGAAATACTTTCATTCTGTCAGCATCTCTTGAAGGTTGCACTACTGCAGTACTGAAGTGTTAAAGGACTAGAATTATTTTTTTTTCTAAGTATCACTTCAAAGACTGCTCAAAGCCAGGAAATTCTTAAACAATTTACACTGCTACACAAATGTCATTTCTGATTACAAATTCATTGTCTGAATAATCCAGTGCAGGTATGAATTTCAAACTAAGCTGTAGTTGCAAAAAACAGTATAACATATAGCAAACATCTTCCAACATTTTAGTCCGCAAGTCAGAGAGTTCACCACATCCCTGAATTGGAGAGACACACAGCTCCTTTCATTTTTATTACTTTCAATACATTTTTTTGTGCTATGACTTTTTTGTCCAGCTCCAAGAGTAATCGCTTCCCAAAATAATTGATAAGAACATTTGTTTAAGAGTGAACCGTATGTCCTTCACAGCTTTACTATAGGTTCAGCATAAGATCTTTCTTTTTTTTCCTCTTTTCCTTATGGTACCTCAGTATTACTTTAGCTTTTAATTCTCAAACTATGGATCTCAATTTGATTTTAACTCAAAATGTATGTGTAAAAATTTGAGATCCGATATTATGAAGATTTTTGACAGCAATGATGCCACTGGGATGCACTATGTTTTGGGTCCACTGTTGTGCCCACTCTGCAAACTGACTGGGGGAATAAATCCAGGTGGAGAAGGTGGCTGGAGGGTGATCTCACTGTACAAATGTATAGCACAGCAATAGGGATCAGCAAAATTTTCAGGCAGTACTATAACCAGAAAGGCAGATGTTTGTTCCAAGTCTGTCTTAGGTGCGTACTGATGTCAGGCTGGAAGAACTAAAATTTAAACTCTTAATGTAAGTAGCTAAGTAAACCTGTGTACAATTGCAGATGAAACTGTGCAGTGGTACTGTCTAAGCAATTGGTCTCACACTTTGAATTTTAATTAAACAAAAACAAGCAAAAAAAACCCCAACAACTTGCTGTGGGGGCAAATTCCACAATTACCACATTTAAATTGTGATCTAGCATCAGACAATTTAGAGTAACTTTTAATGTGCCTTATAACCTCCTACATACTTGTTTCCTTGACATTCTTCCAGTTCTGACTGGTAGATCTGATCTAACAAAAATAATATTCATAACAAATGAAATTAATAAAGGAAGGAGACCAACTATGCCGCTGTCTTCATAATCTCTATCAAGTATGTATTTCCTTAAGGTGAAGCTTGTAATATTGGTTAGCCTTAAACTACTGTTCTACGCTTACCAAGTTATAAAAATGCCTCATTTTTAACTGTGAATTTTTAGCTGTCAGAAGCTGGAATTTGTTTCTTTAGAATGAGAGTTAGTGTTGCTACTTTATTGTATTCTCAGTGTACGTAGGAACACGAGCATTATCAAGTTACATGGTCTATACGGTTTGCCCCTCCTCCCCATTCTATACGATGCAGGGAGCCAGAGCCTTAACTGAAAGCTACCATTGTGGTCTCCACCTCCTAAGAACTTCTGAAGAATAAAGCTTACTATGAAAAGCTCCTTACACAACTGAATACAAGGTAAATAACCTGTTTCAGAATGGTCATCTATACCAAACTGGATGCAATTCCTCATTTGTTTTGAGCTCAAAATAATGGAAATCTGCATTTCTTTTACACCAGAGAGAGAGATCTGTAAATGTTTACAGGTTAACAGAGCTCTTATTTTTAGGTGGAGTTTTTCCCCTACAGTCAAATTTCTCTCACAGACACAGTGCTGCCACAGAATAGACTTAACAGTAAACTTTTTTTTTTTGTTTATGCTTGCAATTCCTCACTAAATAGTACTAAACTCTGGCATATTCTTTGTAAATACTGACCTTTACAGGGCTAGGAAAGATTTGTGACCTGTCACCTAATTTATCACCTAAATCTATTTTAGAATTTTTTTGTTGTTGTTTTGTTTTGTTTTTCTGTTTTAGAAAGATTCATAAGCCTAGAATACTCCCTAAACTGGTTTCAAACTACATTTGACAAATGCTTACCACCTTCTTCACTTCTCTGGACAGCTTTACTCTGCACAGTGAAGAACACATTGCCAGAGACACAACTTTGCACTGGAAAGAGCAGGAGGTTTGCAAAGCCGCATACAAAAGGCTTCACACTGAAGCTTTGGGTGTGCTCTCACCCAGGATTTAGTCTCTCTTATGGACTTGACCCACTTCAATCTTCTACATTTACTCCTCATTAGAGAACGCGTTTTTGATGTAGGCAGTCATTCAAAACAGAAACTTACAACAGTTGCTAGTGCTGGAGGAGTTGGTAGAAAGGTGCGGTTAGCTGCCTGCATCACTTCTTCCTGCCAAAGCTACTTTTCAGAGCCACAAAGAGAGAGTAGAATATGACTAAACAGAATGCACCAGGTATTTACAGCTTGATATTTAGTACAGACTATTGGACATTTACACAGGCATTTGGGAAGAAAGATTACTGTGCTTAGTTTTGGTCTTCTCTTCTGACACCTGTTCTGCGAGGGCACATAGCTTGGATCAGCTGCATCTGCTCATCTGTGAAACAAGTACTCGTTCCCTGCCAGTCTGGGAGATATTTTGGGAAGAGTAAGTCTAGATCACATTTTTATATTACCGTAAAGGTGCTACTGTAAAAAAAAAAAATCTGGCTTTGTTAGTGATGTGTTTACCTGGTTACTATATAACTGCTAAGACAACCAGCATTACTGACTGAAACAAGTCAGAAAGAGACTGCATGGGTGTTCATGCAAGTGAAAAGAACTGGGAATAACCCTCACTAAGGAAAGGCTGCAGCCACAGACAGGAGGGAACAGCGCTCTTTTAGCCCTACTCAGCAAGTGATTTCAGATAAGTATATCTTCACCCATCCTTAAAAGCAAACATAAAATCCAACAAGAAATGTAAGTCTTCAATAATAAAAAAAACCACCAACCCCACCCTTTCCCCTACATCTCAAGAACCAACCTAACCACCCTTAACAAGATTACAGCTCAGCTCTGAGGGACAACAGAAGCTCATTTGGACATTTTATGCAGACTGTTGCCTTGGATCTGCAGCAGGTAATGGCAGAACTGCTAGTATGACCATGGTACCTGCACTGTGTGGCAGCACTTGTGCAAGGGGCATTTTGTGGTGGTAAAGATCACCGTGATGTTACACCAGCCCTGCCAGCAGCCCCAGAGAAGCCAAGTCTGAGTCCAGCAACAGCGATCCCAGCCCTTTGCTGCCAGCACAACAGACCCCTTTGGCTGTGGTCTCACAGTGGGAATCGTCTGACATAAACTGCTTCTGGAGTAAGGAGCAGTTCCCTTCCTGCCTGTACTATACGGGCCACCCACACCCAGCAGCTCCTCACTCACCTTGATGTACGAGCAAGTTTCAGCTGCCTACTGGTGGGGCCCAACGATCTCGATAGCCCAGCCTGCCTCCACCTCAGGAGAACATCAGTGCAGGGAGGAATGAAGAAGAACCACACCTCAGATGCACACCTGATGAAGTAACAAGTTTACTGTGAAACTGCATCCTTAAAAAGGGGGGAGGGAGTTAAGGAGGAGCAAAGACAACACAGTACACAAGACCTGGACAAGGGTGTTTGGAAAAGCCTCCCTTAACAACAGGGTTTCAGAGATCTATATGATCACAACACCTGCAAACTCAGTCTCCTGGTTTGGCCTCGGGCTTCCATGTTTGGACTGATAATAAGACTGAGAGTAGGAGGCTTGTCTTTCCCTAAACTAGGTTAAAAGCAAGAGCTGCCTCTACTCACATTAGGCTGGTATCACCCTTGGGGAGTATTCATTTTGCCCAATTACTGTCCTTAGGCTCCTATCTTCATCATTTTTCTAACAGCAGTTACACACATTTACTACTCCGGAAAACAAGCAAAATGTAGGTCCACACAAGGGCACCATTCTGCTTCTCCCTCAAGGGAGTGTAAGAGTGTGTGTGGCTTTGTTAAGCACTGCATTGCTAAGCCTTGCTGCTGACCAACGACACAGCACACAGATTGTCAGTTCTCCTGCATCACACACAGGGCCTCCCTCTCCACAACCAGTTTAATAAGGCTTAGAAAAGAAAGTGAAACCATATGCTAACTATATATATTTTTTGTATTTAAGATATTAATACATATTTTTATGCTTATAATTATTACTGCTTTTTGCATTTAAGAAAAAGCAAGTAGGATTTGCTATGGAATGGTATACAGACCCTTCCCTTGATGACAAGGTTTGGTGGCACAGGGACAAAGAATTAAATGGCTTGTGACTTTGGCACTTTAGCCTTTGCTTACAGCAGTAGAGAAACTGTTGAAGCAAGATGCTAAACATCAACTAAGCAGTGAAACAGAAGGCTCCAAAACACACCATGAGCCAGTACCAGCACCAGAAACTCAGGAAGGGTCTAAGGAGAGGGTAAGATTTTAGTTTGGGGCACTTGAAGTGTGACAGGAAGGAGCTAAGATTTGGGTAGCACCACAGACCAAAATCAGCTACACGTAGGGCACACAAGACCTTGCTGGTGTTATGCATCTATCCATAAGGCCTTAGTGCCTGTCACTGCTTTCCCAGGCCACTGAGCTAGGATGTACCTCACTGCCCCTCTCCACTTCCCCTGTTTTCCTTCCTCTAAAAACAGCCAGAGGAAGCAGACGTGAGTGCTTCCCCCACCTGTAGTTGCTTCAGTGACATAGATTCAGTTCTTCCTGGCACACAGCTCTTTAGAGATCTCAGAAGCACAAACATGACACGTGCCTCTAGTTTATGTCCACAGATAGGTTAGCTTTCCATCCAAGCTTTACTTCAGGTGCTTAAAATCTTTCTGGCAGCTTCACTACAATCTTAAGTGCAGTCATAACAGTCTGGAGTTCTTATTTTTGTGGAAACCTATTGAAGTAAGCTGAGTGGAAAATGTAGTGCTGAGTACACCCATTTCTTAAGTGGTGGTTGGGATGGGCCACAAAACTAGTAATGCTTTTGATGGGTGGGGAAGTCAGGGGCAGAACTGACTAATTTTTTCCTTTTTTTGCTTCAGTGGGAGGGGAAGGAGATATAAAGAGAAGTGAGTTGCCCATCGGAACAGTATGGAAGCAGTGTCATCCAGCCCTTCACTTCTCCCACTCAAGCTCCATCCAAGGTGGAGCACAATGATGACGGTTGGAAAAGACCTCAAAGGTCAGTCCAACAGAAACTATGCAACTAGTCCGTGACACTTCAGCAGAAGGTTCTCCACTGGGCATGGACTTACTGAAAAGCCCTTGAGTTTTAACAGGGCATACCATCCATACCAAAGTACGCATGCCCTGCAAGCTGTTTTTCACAATTAACCTGCTTCCATTCAGACTCAGCTATGCAGAGCACTTGCTCTGAGGAGGAAGTGATTTTTAAAACAATAAGCAGCTTGCATGAACACCAACATGCACAAGCACAAAGACAGACTGTGTAGATGTGGGGTTATTGGAAGAGATGTGCTACACACAGTGGAGACACAGTTTACTCAGCGTTTCCATGGTATCAAGCAATGCGACCTTAAATGTACATATGCCCTTAAATTGAATGAACAGTCACATGTTTATTCCATTAGTTGTCAGTCTTATGGGCACTGGTCAGAAGCAGAGTGTTTCGGCCACTGTCAGACGGTGGGATAAGACCTGAAATCTGGAAGTCATGCCCAGACAGCAGTGGGGATGCATGTGGGTACAGAGTCTGCTCATTAACAACACTCCACAAAACCAGGACTTTTTTTTCCAGATACTTGTAAGAAAAACCAAACCAAACCAAACCATTTCTTTTATTTAGAAAAAAAACCTAGTGTTTTGTTAGCTTAGAAGGCAGCTTTACAGACATTGCTACACCTACCCAGACACTGAATACTGAGAGTAAATAGAAGCAGAGAACTGCTTCTCAGGAAAATAAAATAATTTGAAAAAAAAATAGTGAAAATAAATTCAAAACCACAGTTACTTTGAGATTTTATGTTCAAATGTCAGGCACCTGGCACTGTAAAAATGTCCCCTTAAAATAAACAGAAAACAGTAAGACCCACACAAATAGACACTTAACGTGTGAAATGGTGTAGACAAAATGTAATTTTTGGTAAGCTTTCTATTAATCTCTTGTCATGTACATCTTGTCCAGAACTGAGTTCTAAGTCTGATTCCCATATGTGCTCACCGAGTAGAAATAAACAAAGGAAAGCCACTATCACAAAGACTTTTAGTGAGTTTAAGACTGTTAACACTGGAGACAAAAATATGTTTTACCTCAAGGTAGCTGACATGGTACACTCACAAATCCCAACAAAAAAACCATCAAAAAATTTTTAAAGTAATATTGCCCAGTTTAACACACTGTGGAATTGTGTTGTGCTCTGCGCTGGCTGCCTTGAAGTGAATTGCATAGGTATATATTTTTCCATTTTTCACCTTGAAGCAGGAGCTATAATTTTACCAGCAGCTGAGCAGGTCTGCAGTCCTTGTGCCCAACTACAGTGCCTGCTAATGGCTGCCTTGTGAAAATGCTGCATTTCAGGATGGAGCAAACTGGCAGATGCAGTTACTGGGAAGGCATTACTACCTGTCAAACCTAGCCTGAATCTGAAAGGGGAGGGAAGAAGTTATCAAAACTTCTGAGTACTTTCATCCTTCCTCAAAAACAACTCAAAATATAATTTAAAGGAGATTTTAGCTCTGTTCCAAAGGCAATATAGGCATGCCTACAGTTAAATTTCACTAGCGGCACCAGAAACAACAGTGTCACTTGATAATAAGAGATCTCTGATAGTTACAGCACTAATATGGATCAGCATCACGCTCTGGTACACAGGTTTAACTCTATTGTGCAAGTCAACGAAATAGCATTTCCTGGTTTTAGTCCACAACTATAAAAGTACTACATGCTTTTTCTTCCCCCACTGTTCACTTCAGGTGAGATGAGTTTAATCTGACCTGAACGAACTCTACACAAGAACGCAGATAAAGAGTGCAATTCTTTTTTGTCAAAGACCAGATACTGGTCTTTGGACCAGACAGTAGACTCCATTGCAAGAATATACAAAAAGATAAAAACACAACAAACTATATTTTACAACGCTTTCTCAGGAAGTTCTGAACAAACTTAAGTGGAGAAATTACTGTGTTGGGCTTCAAAGGAAAGCCAGGAGAATATTATCAGCAAAACAGAAATAAATCTCTTCATAAAACTAGTAGCAGCTTTTCCATGACAGCAAAAGACAGAGAGCAGAATTTTGCTCAGCAAATTGTTATATTTTCAGCAGAGCAGACTGTGGATCTTTACCATGTATATTCTCCTGTGCATCTCACTGAAGTTTAGGAAAAGAGTACAGACTTGGCAAAGGTATTCACATTTTTTAAGAAAGTTTTGGCTCTTATAGCTTCAGGAAAGAAGTACTGCCCCAGACAATTCAGATTCATATGGAAGAGATTAATGCAGCTTACTGATGTTTACTGTAGGCAGAGTTGTAAATCACAGGGAGGATCAAAAGAGTATTATTTTCCAATGTATATACCTACAGTGTACCACTGTAACTGAGCTCCTAGCTGAGCTCCTAATATTGCATTATTTTTCTCAACAATTTTCAAGTTGAAGTCGAAAGACTGAAATGTTAGACTCCTCTTATTCTGACTCCCGAGGGCTGTCATCTGCCAGTTCTGAGGTCACCTACATCATAATCCGTGAAAAAAGAAATTTAAAAATTCAGGCTCCGAAATGGCAATTCCTTGCTGCTGCCACTCCTCCTCTTCCCACAAAGAAGTCTACTTTTCTGAGCAGCACTGAAAGGGGCAAAATGCCAGACTCAACTGAGCCTCCTGTCAGACTTCTAAGCTCTCCCACCCAACCTGGATCACAGAAAACTATTTACAACCTTCTAAACAGATTTGCTGTTCTGAAATAAATAAATAAATCATGTTTCTTCAGAGTTTTCCTAGTTCCAGCAAATTAAGAAAAACCACATCTTAGGACTGCAACTCAAGAGCATGAGATGTGCCCTGTCCCCGGGAACAGATTTGATGCCAACCCAGCACTCCGAGGCCAGCAGCCTGGTTTGGGCTGCTCTGCATCCAATGGTGGGGCCAGCCTTGCATGCAACGCCAGGGGAAAAGGCAGAGGGGGGACGACAGAAATATAGAAGGAGGGAAGAGAGAAAAAAAAAAAAAAAAAAAAAAGGCAGAAATGAAAGAAAATAACAGAGATGAGCAGAGGAGTCCAAAAAGAAGAGAGAAAGAAAGAAAGAAAGAGAGAGAAAGGAAGAAGTTAATGAAATAACAGAAAAAAAAAAAAAAAGAAAAAAAAGAAAAGAAAAAAAAAAAGGAAAGAAAAAAGTAAAAGAAAGGAGAAAAAAGAAAAAAGGAAAAAAAAAGTAGCCAGTGGAGAAGAAAAGAAACAAGAAGAGAAGAAAGAAAAATGAGGGGAAGAAAGGAGAGAGGAGCACAATGATGAGGAGTGCACACAGCAGCTGCGCCTCTCCTGCCCTCTAGAGCCGCACCTGCCCGGGTATCCCCGGACATCTCGGGGCTGCGAGCAGCGCCCTGGAACCGCCGGTTTCCTCCGCTCGCCCCGCGCCGCTGCCGCCCTCCCGCTCACCCACCTGCGCTGCTGCCGCCGCGCTCCAGGCGCGGCTCCGTGTCGTCCGTGAGCGGCGGCCCGACGGCGGTCCCGCAGCCCTGCGCTTGCCCAGCGGCCAGCAGCGGCCAGCAGCGCCGTGCCGCCCCGCACCGCCCCCTGCAATACCTCCCCTCACAACCGCTCGGCACGGCTCTCCATGACGCCCGCCCGCCCGCCCGCCCCCTGGCTGGCTCTCCCCGACGGTTCCGAGCTGTCCCCTCGCAGCGGATTTTGTACTTTTTACGCCGGGCTTCCCCTGCCCGTGTCGGCTCCACATTAGGAGTCTGCCGTCCGGTCGCACCAGTAATGGCCTGCGGCTCCGGGGTCTGCGCTGGGTGCGGCTGCCGGCCACGTCCTGCCGTGCTGAGCGGGGCTCGGTCGGGACAGCCGGGGCGGCGACGAGATCAGCGGGAGCGCGGTGCAGAGAGGGCAGTGGGGCTGGGATAGAAGGAGACCCGCCTGGCTGGGATAGCCAGTTCCAAAACTGCAGCAAGCGTGTCTTGTCTAGACACGCTGTGTCTAGAGCAAGGAAAACTTGGATTAGTTTGTGCAGTCAGATGTCTGCCTGAAGATAAATGTATTTAACAGGGTTTGGAGAGCTGTGAAATATGAAGGTTGATTTCAGATTAAACTTCTTAATGCATCATAAGCCATGCAAGGACTTCTTAATAAGAAAACAGGAAATTCAGTTACTTCTTCCCCACTAAAAAAAAAAAAAAACAAACCCAAAGGCTGCATCCTGCAGCAGCTCACAGTGCAGTACTAAAGAATCCTAGGAATCTCTACAGATCAGCATTACCTGCAGAGCTCTGAGGCCTGGCAGATCGAGGCATGCCTGAAAGGTTCTTTTGTCACATCTGCGCTGTAAGCAGGGTCAACTAACCAGAAACTGAGATTTGATTTCCAAGTTGGCACTAGGAAACAGCAACAGGTGAAGAGAAAATTGTTGCTGCAGATGGTCGGAGAGGTCAGAGGCCTGGGAACATGCTGCAAGGCCTAAAATCTGCCTCTTCGTCTTCTCAATAATTTTTTTGTTGTGTTTGTGCCACCTGGGTTGAGAAGTTGTATGTAACTATGTGCTGATTTGGCAGTTCTTCCCTTCTCCTGACAGATGGGGAAAAAAGGTTACCCTTCTAGTGTGTCTGTAATTGATGGACTTCTGATGGAGGGCAATGTTTAAAGTTCTTATCTCAGGAAACCCAGTGGCTGGTGACAGAGATTCTCAAGGGAGTGAGAAATCTGGAGGTAAGGAGACAAGAGTCTTTTTTTTTTTCTTTTTTTTTTTTTTTCCCAAGGACAGTAACAGTCTGTGATTACAGCTGATGACTCTCTTATCTTGTTGGTTCTGCATGCAGATATTTAAGTTGGAGTAATGAGAGAAGCTATAGAATAAATAAGTATTGCTCTTTTGTTCCAGCGTCTGCAAAGCAGCACTGCAGTGCTGCTGCAGTATGAGCAATTGAACTTTTAGATTCATGAGAGTGAACAGGTCTTGTTACAGGTAATCCCTGGAAGCAGAAGTTTTCATTCATCATTTTTCACTTCCTTTGCCTCATTACTCGCACAAATGCAGAAGCAAAGAGGTGTGTAGGACCAAAATAAACCAGAGATTATATATATCGTTGCTGTAACAGAAAGTACCTTCTGAAACAAACTTCTAATAGAAGGGAAGAAAGCATTTAAGTCGTTATTGAAAGCAGTTTTTTAAAATAAATAGCTGAAGTTCAAAGCAGGTTATTCTCCAAGTTTTGCACAGCTGGAGAGTAGACTGACATGTTTAGGAAAGCTAATCCTTAGCCATTCTGGCAGAGACTCGTCATTTGTTTATTGATGCTTTGTGAAATTGAAATGCATGTGTTTCGTTTATGGTTTCTTTCATGTATAGTTTCTGTCATCTGATCCTAAAATAAAATGGATGAAGTGTGTTTGGATGAAGTGTGTTTGCACCTGGTTTTTCAGGTTGGAATGCATGGTTGATGATGCACAAGACACACTCCTGCTATGGGATAGACTCCTGAGAGGTGTGACTCCATGGCAGCTGTGAAATAAAATAAAGTATAAGGAAGAAAGAGATGTAATTGGAATTTGTGGAACTATTGCTTAGGGAATTAAATGGAACAATGAAAAGGGTGACAAAATAAAAGCAAAAGTGGGAAAAAAAAAAAAAACAGGTCAAAAATGTGGGAATTAAAAATGTAACTTTTTGTTGTAAATCTTGACTTGTTTGCATTAATTCCATTTACATGTGAGTATTTGATAGCCATGGTAATATTTTGCTATTCAGTGAGAACAAGGATATGAAAAATTAAGTTTCAAGAGCAGAGTTTTCTGTGCCGTGCTGAATTTTTGTAGTTATGATTAAGGAGAGTATAGCTTAAATATGTATTTTCTAAGAGGACATCTGTCTCATAAGTATGAATACTCTAAATTGATATTAGTATCTCATCTGTCATTTGACAACTACCTCCAGGCTTATAGGTTTTTTTTTTCTTGGAATAAATTCCATAAAGAATATAAAATGTTGTCTTACAGGCTTTGTTTTTCTTTCATGCTCTGTCAAAAGTTTGAGCTGTAAAGTGTTTTTTAAAGCCTAGTGATTGCTGCTTATTCATGTATTTTTTCCATTTCATCAGCTTTAAAGAAGTAGAACTTTCTAAAACGCCAGACATCACTTTTAATTTTTGTAACATTAATAGCTTCTCCTCCAGCATTTTCAAAAGACACTTGTCCAGATTTTTTCTCTAATCAGTGTAATATCTATTTTATTTTATTTTTTTATTATTATTATTTTATTTATTTATTTATTTATTTTTTGTGGAAGTTCATATCTAACACTAGGAAGGCATCAGATCCTAGTGTCTTACCTCAGAAAGGTAGAGGATCCTAACCTCATTTTTCTAATCCTGCTTTAAAGGACATAAAAATTACTTTTACTGCATTAACCTTCCACAAGGAAAGACTTGCTACTGTGCAGAAATTTGTGTTATCTTTTCTACTAGCATTCTACTCTGTTGTAAAGTGTATGGGAGAAAACATATACTTGCCTAGATTCTCTCCACTGTTTGCTGTGTGCCTGTGTGTGGGGGGAGGAGGAAGAACTTGATCTTCAATTTGAATGAAACCTCAAAAGCTGAGCCGCTGTTAAGTCAAAGGAGTGGTGCCAAGAAGTACCTGTGTGGGAATAAAAAGTCTGAAGAAGCTGACCATTCCTGCAAACAAAACAAACAACAACAACAACAAAACAACAACAACAAAAAAAAAAACACCCAAAAATGAATTAAAAAAAAAATCCACTTTAACACAGCGTACTGTGTGACAGAAGGAAGATCCCATTCTTATCACCCTTTAAAAAACACATCTGAAGCCCCTTGTAGCAGCTCTCTTTGGAACAAAGTGTCTTCTGGCATGGATGAGTGCTCATTTGCAGATACCAGTGTTGCTCGTGGCTGGAGCTAAGAAGGGTCGCTTGTGTTTACTTCTGAATTCCTGTGATACACGTTAGAAGTAATCTTTAAAATTACTCATCATGCTGTTTTCTGTTTGTTTGTTTGTTTGTTTGTTTGTTGAAAGTCATACTTCCTGAGATTCAACTTTACCAGGTGAGTGTAAAATAATTTTAATATGAATAAACCAGGCCTGCACTGGTTGATCAATGCAGCCTAGAAAAAACTTCTCTCAAGACTGGCTAGCAGTTAGTACTAATTACAGAATCAAAAATAGGAATGGAGTGAATTGCTGCCTTGAGTTGCTGAAAATGGCTATAGAATGCTACGTTAGGTAATCAGGAGCCTCTTCTTGCAGCACAGTGGTGGTACAACAAACAAGTGCCTCTCCTGTACCTCTCTCATCCTGGCAGGCTGCCAGTTTACCCAGCTACTCTCATTCTCCTCAGCAGGGAGTGAAAATATGAGGGAAAGGCTTGTGGGCTGAGACACAGAGAGATCACATTCCAGTTGTCACCAAAGTGACCAAAACTCGCCCTGCTGGAAACAAGATGACTTATTCTACCCCTGTGACCAGTCAGTTTTACTGTGCACTACCTTTGTAAGAGTACCCTACATACGACACCTGAGAAACTGAATGAGACCTGAATACTGGAATTTTCCATTACTTCTCTGAGTTTTTTTCAGTAATAGACTAGATGCTCCATTCCCAAAGAAAATTGTTATGTGTTTATTTCCAAGATTGTATTTAGCTTGTGTATTTAGCACACATGAACCTGTGAGGAGAATTGTCCACCAGTGTGTGACCTCATTACAACCTGTGTGTGAGCTTACTGTAAGTTTAGATGTCACATATTCATATAAGCTGAATATGACCATATAAATAGCATCCAGTTTTTTAATATAACTGGATACAACTAGCTGTGGAATGGAAGTTGTTGGAGTCAGTATTTGTGTACTGTATTGCAAGGGTATATTTACATTCTTAATTTACTTTTACTTTTCAAATAATTTCATCTTTGTCCACTGGCTTTTGCCGATGACTTAATTTCCTGGAAATGTAGCATTTTTATCAGAAGGGTGGATACTTCTGGGATGTTTACTGCAAGTTTTGTATAGTCTTTCACAGTGTACTTTCCAAACTAATCCCATTGAATTTTGCAGGCATTTCCAAATCTGTCTTGATTGTTCTGTCCCTTCGAGTTTGTGGTTTGGTCAGGTAGCCCATTATTATTCCGCCCTTGAGGGTAAATACAGGGTCCTGGTTACAGCTGGTCTATTTACATTCTGCAGTTTACCACTCCTTTAATTTGTGTAAGTTTAAATCTGGGTTATACGTGAGTATTTTCTTCACATTTGAATGTCTCATGTCTGTCAGAGGCAGATGTTAATGAAGAATTTCCCCAAGACTTCTTTCTAGATTAAGAATACTTACTATTTTCCATAACACGGTTTGATAATGGTATAATGTCACTGCAGTTCACTTATATATCAATTACTGAAGTATCCAAAAGCAGGGAAAATAAACAAACAATTTTTTTTTTCATTCATTTTCACCTGTTCCATTCATCCTTCCTGCAGAACAAAATTCCTGGCAGATTTCTGAACACTTTCAGTTCTTTATTTTCCTAAGTCTAGTCCTATCGTGTAGAGTTCACTGGCAGTAGTAGATAAGTATTTTAGAAAACAAAAGGTAGGAATTGTTTACTCTTGATAATGAGTTACAAGTATGAATCTTGTGAGAAAGAAAGCTTGGCCTGAATTCTCTGGCAAGACCTCACATAAGCACTTTTCTCTTAAAGGACTTTTAGCCCTCAGAAGAACAGAACATATGAAGAATGCCATACCTTTTTAATGCAAGGAAGACCTTAGTACTGTAGACTACAAATCTGCAACAGCAAGAAGTCTGTTAAAATACATGAACAAACATGAAAAGAAGCAAACAAACCTGTTTTCCAAGGAAAATTTTGGGGTTTGCATCATGTTATAACAATTTATTAATGAGTAATATCATAAACAAATACTTTGGTATGGTTTTGTGTCCTAGCTTTCTGACACGTTCCTAAAACTCATCTCTGTAGCTCTGCTAGGAAGTAGGAGTATTGCCACCATGAAGAAAAGCAATTTGTAATGCATTCTCAGAAAGCCTACATTGTCCTGTTCAAAGGCTTTCATGCTGAAACATATTTTTATTTAATCCATATATCTGACATCCTGTTCACTCTTGGAGTATTTTGATCAGCTATTTGGCATCTGTCTATTAAGTAGGTCGGTGTTCACCAGAACACTTTAAGCCAGCACGGGAAATATGTGGACCTGGTTTTAATTTACCAAGATTTCATCCAGTAGTCAGACATAGCATGTTCATCCCCACATTGTCTAAATTACAGAAAATAAATATCATAATCAAGTGTGATGCTAAAAACATGTACTCACATAAACAACAAGCCGTGATGATGCAAAGTGACACAACAAAGACATATTCACACATTTTTCATCCCGTTTCTCTTCTCTCCTAGAAACACACCGAAAAAAAACTCAAAGCAAAGCCAAAAAAAAAAAAAAAAAAAGAATAAAACACCTCTGTCCTGTCACAGCACAACATTGCATTGCACATCTGCTTCTGAAAAGGCATAAAATAAAGTGATAGATGTTGATCACGTTAATTAATGCTGAACCTAACCAGTCTCTGATGATGAAGGTGGATTACATCAAAGAATTTTTAATTTTTTTTTTTAAGTTAAACATGATTACTAAAAAATTCATTCAGGACTGAAAACTGATTGAACATCTGTATGTAGGCAATGCCAACTAAAATACAGGAAATTATTACCTTAATATTTGAATTTCTGAAAATATATCAGTTAGATTTCTTTCTAATTTAGAATATAATCCACATACCTGGCAAACAAATATCTGGACATCTAGCCCACATAGGTAAGAATTCCTGGTGTTTCATTTCTCTGAGGAGAAAGGAAAAATAGAGATGTCATTCTTAGGAGAATGAAGATGCTGTGAATGTGCTACAAAATCTGACATATTTTATGATTTTATCACTAAATGCAAATGATGAAGATGTCAGATACAAATACATTTAGCACGTGTACTTGCCGATAAAACGAAGGATGATCTTTATGTAACTGTCTAGTTTAGAAATATTCTAAGGACTGAGATGGAAGAGCCTTCAGTTCTATCGTGAAATTGACTTCATTTAATGTAGTCTTGAGATTTATTGAAAAATTACCCAACTGACATAAACAATTTGATATTACCTTGACAGAATTTTTAAGTGCTTAGATAAACAGTTGGCTTTTGCTTGCCTTTAGTCTCTTAATTCACTAATCCATGCACTTGGCACAAGCCTACAAGAAAGCTAAAACAAAAGCAGATAGAGTGGTTGATTAAATTCCTTCACAAAAAGGTCAAACTACAAGAATGTTGCACAGTTTTGAAAGAGCTACAGAGCTTTCTTGAGATTCCTATTTCAAGCTTGTGTACTTTCCATCTGGTTGAAATGAGAGTGAATGGGAGGTGCCAAATAAAATGATCTCGTTTACACTGAACTAAATTAGACAAAACTCACACTACTGAGGGTTCTCACTGAATTGAGCGAGGCAATGAACTGTGAACCTGAATGTTATGTTGTGAAGTTTTAGCCCCGTGCGGAAATAAACAGGATGAAAGGAAACTAGATATGGTGACAGAAACAATCCCTTGAAGATACATTTGGGCTTTCTCCATAAGCACTGCCCTCAGTTTGTTTGTTTGACTGATTGATTGATGGTTGATTCTTGAAGTGAAATGAAGGCTAGCAAAAGCAGAGTTACACTTCGTAGTTGGTAAGCATTATTTTCCAGCCGCTCCTCAAAAATTTGTCGAAGTATATGTAACTTCTGAGTTATTTGGTACCAAGTTCGTCCAATAGGCAGCAGATCTGGCAACTAAAATTTTAGTTGACAGATCTACTGTAAACAGTAAAACTGTATTAAATATTTAGCATAAAGGCCAGAAAGATCTTCAAAACAGGCCTTTGCATAGGTTCTCTTCCATGGCTTGTTTACGCATTGCAAGAAGACAATGTCCATTTACTCATTTTGTTTATTTCTTTATGTACTTACTGTGTGCTACTATACTGTAGAGTAAGACAAAACAGTTTGAATACTCTTGTGTGACTTCCTTCTACTATTTATTTCTTACCTCTAGAAATGAGTGTGCAAGTCAGTTGTCTGAAATTAGAAAATACTAATCAAAAAATTAAACAGACAAGTTCTTCTCTTCTATTAAAGAAGAAAGTGAAAGATTTATATTCAAAGCATGATGCTCTTTTCCACCACCCAAAAATAGATCACTGCAACATCTCAAAATATCTTTTCCAATTTACTGTATTCTAGTTGCCAAATACAAGTTCGCCAATCTTCTGATGGCCTTTACTGATGCCCTTCTTGCTAGTACTTTTTTTGCCAAAGCACGTTACATGAGGCCAAAATAAGCAATCCAAGGCTGCAAGTGGTGATGTTAACAATGTGGAAAAGTTGGTTAGAACATCTCCACACAATCTAGTAGGCCTGTTTCAAGCATTTGCAGATTGGGGTGCCCTCTTGATAGTAAACAGAATACAAAATCTTCTGCAACTATACTGTTAGGATGCTGACGACAATTATTATTATTCATGAGGTGGGGAAGAAATTATTTTAACTGCCAAAGAGCAAAACAGTCACTATTTTCATTTCTAATGGATGCAGCTTAACTGGGAGATCTGAAGGAGAAGCACACAGTGCATCCATACTGTAATTAATTTATTAACAAACATCATCAATTTCAGGATTTAAAATAAGGTATTTCTACTCAGGTGAGAAAATGATGCAGCAGCAGTTTGGAGAGCAGGTCTGTCAGATTTCACACATGGCTGTACAGGATCTGACTGGGATATTCACTTTCTCCACAGCAGCCCATGAAGTGTTGTGCTATGTTCTTGTAGCTAGAACACTATTGATATAGCGAGTGTTTTTTCTATTGCTGACCAGGGCTTCAAGATTTCCTTCAAGCCCTGCCAAAAATCAGTAGGCTGAGAGCGGGCAGGAGGGCTACAGGGCATGTTGTCTGGGTATCTAAACTAACTCAACCAAAGAGACATTGCATACTGTATGGTGTCACACTCAGCAGCAGAATCTGTGAAAGAGGAAGGACAAGGGGGCACACTGTTGTTAAAACACCTGACCTGAGTGATCACTATGCATATTAGATCTCCCTACACAAGCACACAAGATGTGGCTGGCTGTTGCTTATTGATGGAAGCAGAGAATAACTGTTTTTTCGCTGGTTTTTTTTTTTTTTGCTTGCTTGTTTTGTTTTATTTTCTTTTGTTCTTTTCTCATTTTCCATTAATTAAATTGTCCTTCTCACCACACAATTTTTTTCCAACATTTTTTCTCCTCTCCATCATGCTTTCATGAGAGGGAATGACACAGCAGTGTGATAGAGCTTAGCCATCTATTGGTGTGAAAACACCATGGTTTCATATGAATTAGCTTCTCATATTGCTGCCAACAGCCAGTTCCCATTGTCCATCAGGGAATCTGCTGGACACTATCAGATTTCCTGTGGTGTGGAAGTCAAAGCAAAGGTCCATGCTGAAAGGAATCATGAAACACAAAGTGGTGATGCAAAAGGGAATCATCAACATCTTCAACAGTTCATAATCTTCATCAATAACCTTGCTGAGGGAATAGAAGCCACCCTCAGCAAGATTGCTGATGATACGAAGAGCTGCGAGGATTGGCTGACACGCCTGAAGGCTGTGCTGCCATTCAGCGAGACCTGGACAGGCTGGAGAGCTGGGCAGTGAGAAACCGGATGAGGTTCAACAAAAGCAAGTGTGGAGTCTTACACCTAGGGAGGAATAATTGCATGCACCAATGCGGGTTGGGGGAAGAGCTGCTGGAGGGGAGCTCTGCAGAGAGGGACCTGGGCGTCCTGGTGGACGACAGGTTGGCCATGAGGCAGCAGTGTGCCCTCGTGGCCAAAAAGGCCAGTGGCATTCCAGGGTGCATTAAAAAGAGCATGGCCAGCAGGTCGAGGGAGGTGATCCTCCCCCTCTACTCTGCCCTGGTGAGGCCTCATCTGGAGTACTGCGTCCAGTTCTGGGCTCCCCAGTACAAAAAAGACAGGGACCTCTTGGAAAGAGTCCAGCCGAGGGCCACAAAGATGGTGAAGGGCCTGGAGCATCTCCCTGCGAAGAAAAGCTGAGTGAACTGGGTCTATTTAACCTTGAGAAAAAAAGACTGAGAGAGGATCTAATCCAGGTTCATAAATATCTGAGGTGTGAGGGCCATAGTGGTGAGGTCAGTCTCTTTTCAGTGGTGAGTGGAGACAGGACAAGGGGAAACGGACACAAGCTGCAGCATAGGAAGTTCCGCACGAATGCGCGCCAGAACTTCTTTACGGTGAGGGTGACGGAGCACTGGAACAGGCTGCCCAGGGAGGTGGTGGAGTCTCCTTCTCTGGGGATACTCGTCTCGCCTGGACGCCTACCTGTGCGACCTGGTGTAGGGAACCTGCTTTGGCAGGGGGGTTGGTCTTGATGATCTCTAGAGGTCCCTTCCAACCCCTACAGTTCTGTGATTCTGTGATATTGCAGTCTCTCCATAAGCATGTGTCATGGTGACGTGATTTGTCGCTCACACCGCACAAAAGGCCCAGGAGAAGGGTTTATGGGTGCCACAGCCACAGCGGGTGCAGAGAGCACCGGTTCTCGTACGGCACGGTGTGCGTAGGGTGTGTGTGTGAAGGATGAACCTCGGAAAGGACAGACACTGGGAACAGCGCGTGCTTCTGTGTTCTAATCTTTTATTGGAAACGCGTAAGCCCCGCTAGTGGCGACGGGGGCGCCGCCTCTTGCAGGGCGGAGGAGCGCGCTGGGCGCTGCCGGCCCTCCTCTTCGTGGGGCGCCGGGACCCCCCAGCCGAGCGCTTCCTGCGCCGGCCGCGAGCGGAGGGGCCGCGGCTGCGGCTGCGGCTGCGGCGCTGACCAGAGGGACCGGCTTCCTCGGGACCCGGCTCCTCGCCAGGACCTGTGCCGAGGGCCCCGCTGGACGTGCCGGGGAGCTCCTCTGCGTCGGGACCCGCGGAGCTGCCGGAGGGCGCGGCGCTGCGATCGACGGCGTCTTGCGGGGAGGCGGCGGGACCGGACGGGGCCGCGGGGCCGTCCTGCTGCTCCTGGGCAGCGCTGGGATCTTCGACGCCCAGCAGCCTGCGGGCCCCCTGGCCGCACCGGCTCTCGATAGCGGTGATGAGGCCGTCGATGAGCGGCGCGGAGCTGGGTCCCAGGGCGTGCTCTGTGCACTCCACCAGGACGTCCCGGTCCGGCCCCACCTGGCACAGGAATGCCAGGATCATGCCTTTGAGCCAGTTGATTTTCCACCAACGCAGCTCCCCGTTGCGGCGCAATTCTTCCTCCAGCCAGGGCAGCACCGGGTCCAGGATGTCTCGACGGACCCTGAAAAGTGCCGCCCACTGCTCCGGCAGGAGGCCGCCCACTCGCTCCGGCTCCTCGGCCATGGGCTCAGGGGACGGCGGTGGAAGGGGTGGCAGAAGTTCCTCCTCGCCGTCAGGGTCGGTGGCAGCGGTGGCGCCGAAGCCGGCGGGCACCGGCAGTGCGGGCGGGGAGACGATGCAATCCACGAACTGATTGTCTCCCCGCACAGAGACCCGGATGGTCTGCATGGCCGAGCGGCAGAGCGGGCAGCTGTCCCTCAGCCTCGCCCACCGCTGGATGCAGCCAAGGCAGAAAGTGTGATTGCACGGAATCACACAGGCCGTGTCCCGCCGCACGTCGCGGCACACAGGACACGTCCACGCCTCTTCTGCAGCCATGGTCTTCTCGCTGCAGGGGCTGGGAGAACCGAGGATGACCAGCCGTTCTCCCTCAACGCAGCCGCAGAGGTGCTGTGTGCCCTGCAAGAGGAAGGAAGGTCACAGTCACTCGCTGTGCCAGGGTGTGCGAGTCCTCTGCACAAAGCCCTCCCAAGGCCACGACTGGGCCTTCTCGTGCTCCCCGCTGGCACAGGGCCAGGCTCCCCACGGCTGCCCCGAGGGACCCAGGTGTCCCCGCACCACTCACCTCCGCTGCTGCGGGTGCGCTCCGTAGGGTCCCGGCTGCCTGCACGAGGCAGGGCCGGGGAAACAGACGCGATGCTGCGGGGTCGGGCACTGAGATGCTGCGAGCAGCCCCAGGCACGACCCAGCACAGCACAGCCAAAACCTTGCTCGACCTCCAAGCCTCGCAGAGCTGCTCAGCACGGTCCAGGAACGAGCCAGACTGAGCCAGGCGCGGCCGGCACCCCACTATGAGCAGTGAGGGCAAGGCTGTCACAATCCGTCACCCGGCGACGTCACAGCCTGTTGCTCGGTGACATCACAGACTCATCCCGATTGGCAAAGACTTCCAAGATCATCGAGTCCAAACTCTAACCTAGCACTTCCAAATCTACCACTGAACTGTGTCCCTAAAGACCACATCTACACGTCCTTCAAGGTTGGGGACTCATTTTCTTACCTGTCCAGGAACAAGAGACATAGTAAAATACCTTCTCCTGGAAGGCAAGCAAACTGTCATAGGCACGAATTGGCCAACAGCAGTCACCAGCACTGAGAGGAGAAATAAAGAATGTCATTTTAAAACAGACTTACAGGGCATGGTCTCCTACTCCATAATGCCAGCTCGATGTCACTGTAGTCCCACTGTCCAGTCTCACAGCAGCTTTATTCCTGCACATACAAACTGTCTTACACATTCTGCACATTGCTGTTTCTCGAAGGTAGATGATGATACAGATTAGTATAAGTGTTCAAGGAGCGCAGTGGTGAAACGCTTTTCACGATACAACATCAGATAACAATTGTCAGTTCCAGGAGGATTATACACTGATAGGTATTTGCTTAATTAGTTACATGTGCATGCATATCACAGAATCACAGAATTGTAGGGGTTGGAAGGGACCTCCAGAGATCATCGAGTCCAACCCCCCTGCCAAAGCAGGTTCCCTACACCAGGTCGCACAGGTGGGCATCCAGGCAGGTCTTGAACATCTCCAGAGAAGGAGACTCCACCACCTCCCTGGGCAGCCTGTTCCAGTGCTCCTTCACCCTCACTGTAAAGAAGTTCTTGCGCATGTTTGTGCGGAACTTCCTATGCTGCAGTTTCCAGCCGTTTCCCCTTGTCCTGTCTCCACTCACCACTGAAAACAGTCTGGCCTCGCCATTCTGCCCCCCACACCTTAGATATTTATAGACCTGGATCAGGTCCCCTCTCAGTCTTCTCAAGGCTGAATATGTAGCCTTCTGCATCATGCTGTGAGATGGATGCATCTGATGATCACTTATCGTGCACTTTGAGCAACATGGTCCAAACATAAACATGTACTTTAGTGGGAAATTTAAATAGCACAGCTATCCTGTAGGCTTTGGTCGTCCCACCTGTATAACTGCCCAAGCTGTGCAGTTTTATGGGGAATCAAAGGAAGCCTAGTTACTTAACTTTTGGAAACCTTGCCATAGCAACTTTAGGAGGAAAGAGGGAAAGGGAGAGGAATGGAGAGAGATCGCCAGTCCTGGATCCAGCATCTGACCTGCCAGTGGGGTGTCAGGTGTGGAGGGAAAGGGCCCCCCTAGACTTGTACATGTGCTTACCTATAGGCCCCAGTACCCAGTACTTTTGGAGCCTTCTCTTGTCCCAGTTCCAGGACTGGTTGAGACATCTATCAGATCAAGAGAAACTGTCAGCTGGATTGGGCTACTAGGAATGAAGTTTCTCAGGAATGGAAACATAACGGTGAATTATCTTTGATTTGGTGGGCACACGAAACGGCTAGGAAGAGAAACAAAACAGAGATGAACTCAGGACTGAAAAGCGGAGGTGAACATGAATGATATCCACCCTCAGCAAGTTTGCTGATGATACGAAGAGCTGCGAGGATTGGCTGACACGCCTGAAGGCTGTGCTGCCATTCAGCGAGACCTGGACAGGCTGGAGAGCTGGGCAGTGAGAAACCGGATGAGGTTCAACAAAAGCAAGTGTGGAGTCTTACACCTAGGGAGGAATAATTGCATGCACCAATGCGGGTTGGGGGAAGAGCTGCTGGAAGGGAGCTCTGCAGAGAGGGACCTGGGCGTCCTGGTGGATGACAGGTTGGCCATGAGGCAGCAGTGTGCCCTCGTGGCCAAAAAGGCCAGTGGCATTCCGGGGTGCATTAAAAAGAGCGTGGCCAGCAGGTCGAGGGAGGTGATCCTCCCCCTCTACTCTGCCCTGGTGAGGCCTCATCTGGAGTACTGCGTCCAGTTCTGGGCTCCCCAGTACAAAAAAGACAGGGACCTCTTGGAAAGAGTCCAGCCGAGGGCCACAAAGATGGTGAAGGGCCTGGAGCATCTCCCTGCGAAGAGGCACTGAGATGCTGCGAGCAGCCCCAGGCACGACCTAGCACAGCACAGCCAAAACCTTGCTCGACCTCCAAGCCTCGCAGAGCTGCTCAGCACGGTCCAGGAACGAGCCAGACTGAGCCAGGCGCGGCCTGGCTCGGAGGAGCGCGCTGGGCGCTGCTGGCCCTCCTCTTCGTGGGGAGCCGGGGCCCCCCTACCTGTGCAACCTGGTGTAGGGAACCTGCTTTGATGGGGTGGCGTGGACTTGATGATCTGTGGAGGTCCCTTCCAACCCCTACAATTCTGTCATTCTGTGATTCTGTGAATGGAATAAGGCTGATATCCCAGTTAGAATGCACAAACTTCTAGGTGTGGATGTAACAGACTAGAATCAAAGGTTGAGCTGAACTACTGCATATTCTCTTCATTTGTAGCCCTGTGTTTGGCATTTCCCATGTCATCTAATCCAACATAAGCAATATTAACACACTAGGTTTTGCACCACTGAGTAAAATCTGGGACCACATGTACAATTGTTGTAATGCAGCCCTAAATGGAAAGTGGAGATTATGGCTAACTTTTCCCTCACTGTTGTGCAATTATTTCTTGTACTAAGACAACATGTGCTTGCAGACAAGTAGTGTGCACTGAGGAGGGTCTCTTTGCAGGGGCAGGCACGAATGATTATTAGGGCTGGTTTTTAAAAGCAGAATGCAGACTGCTAAATGAAGAAGTGGTTGCCTTGTATAACTGACAGTACTATAACAAATGCAGGCACTGCCTTTGCAAACATGGAGCATATTACTGATGTCAGTAATATTATAAATTCTTGTTTCCATTAGAAATCAGTAATTATCACCACAGTCTATCTTTTGTTGTTGTTGTTGTTTGTTTTGTTGTTGTTTGCTTGTTTGTTATTTGTTAGTGTGAGAATAAGCACAAGAAATGTAAGAGAATGATCTTAAAACCTGTTAATTAGCAAGAAGGAAGAAATACTTCAGGCATTTCCTTTATTTCCTCCTCCATGAAATGTATGTCACTAGAACTACTATTTTCATCATCTTCATGATACTATTGTACCTGTGGAAGGACTTTCTCCCTCGGAGCTTGAATATTAATAAGGCTTTTTTATTTTTTATTAATAAGGCTTTCCAAAATAGAATAGAAAGCAGAGCCTATGCAGGATATTCTTGGACATAAAAAATGCAGATCTACCACTGGGGCAACATGACATTTTGAGAGGGGATCTGTTCTGCCCAGTGCTTCTATATAAAATCCGCAAATGACTCTAGTGGTCACTGATTCAGTTTTTTTAAACATTTGTTGTCATTGTGAAACATGTTGTTGTGGTGAAGACAATTTTGAAAATGTGCCTCTCTCTATTTTTTTCTTTTTTGCAACGTGTTCCTAAACATCATGAAGTATTATCGTAAGCATAAAATAGTCTTTAATCTCCATGCTCATTCACACTCAAGCTAATTTCCATTTAAGAAGCTCAGACCTTCTGCTTCTTGCCTCCCTTTCTTCCCCATGAAAAGAGTAAATTAAGAATCAAGTATTTTCCAAATCAGAAAAATGTATTAAAAACAAATATTTAGGAGGGTTTAGTTCTCTTTTTATTTCTTTCCTCTTCTTTTTGTTGTTGTTGTTCTAACTCATCAGACTCCCAAATGATCCAGCTTCACCAGAATTTGAAGTAGAGCTCCACTTTAGGATCAGTTTTCTTCTCAGTTGTAAATGATCCTGATGCAGAACTGGAATGCATAATAAATGAGCTTGTGAATGACAATAAATTAGGGGGGACCTGTTGATTCCCTCCAGAGCAGTAAAGCTTTGCAGAGAGATTTTGACAAACTAAAGGTTGAGCAATCACCAACCGTACAAATTTAACATGACCAAGCATCAGATTCAGCGCCTGGGAAGGATCAGCCCCGGAGGGACAGTGTACAGTCTGTGGGATAAGAGGCTGGAGAGTAGCCACGTGGAAAGGGTTGATGCCAAGCTAAAGACAAATTAAATGTGAGTCAGCAGAGTTTCCTCATGGCCAAAAAGGCCAAAGGTACATCAGGCTGCTAGCCAGTCAGTGATAGGGATTGCCTGTTCTGCGCTGCACTGTGTGGCTTCACCTCCAGCACTGTGCCACAACAGAAGAAAGTCATATAAACATCAGAAAGCACCCAAAGGAGGGCTACAGAGAAGAGTGTAGAGGGCAGGATGCAAGAGAAGCAGCTGAGGTTCCTGGGTGCGTTCAGCCCACAGCAGGGCAGGCTGAGGGGAGGCCTGATGGCGGCTGCAGCTCCTCGCAGGGAGCGGAGGGGCAGCGCTGAGCTCTGCTCTGTGTGACAGCGGCATGGAGCTGTGTGAGGGGAGGGCAGCTGGGGGTTGGGGACGGGTTGTGCACCACAGCGTGCATGGAACAGCCTGCCCAGGGCAGCAGGCATGGCGTGACAGTGTTCAAGGAGTGTTCAGACAATGTTCTCAGACATAAGGTATGGGTTTGGGGTGTTACTGTGTGAAGCCGTGACTTAGACTGGATGGGTGATCTTTGTGGGTCCCTTCCAACTCAGGATATTCAATGATTACGTCATTCTGTGAAGTTATTTCTGTTTTATTTTATTCTGTTTTCTTGATGGTTTTGTTGTTGTTGTTTGGTTGGTTTTATTACACTCAGTGAACTGGAAAAACCACAGCTTACCCAGCTGTATTTGTTTACGATTTTCTTAACACAGCTAACTTCTTCCTGTAACATGTTATTCCTTCTTACATTCCATTTTCACAGGAATACTGATCAGAAATAACTAACCTCCAAGTTGCCTAGTATCTATTCATCCACAAAGTATTGCACAGCTCCTGACAACACAGGTCTCAAATGATTTCACAAACATGTGAACAATCTTGTTTTTCTATATTTGACTGTGGTAGCAGTGTATTGTTTGCTGAGAAATACAAAGTAATTTGGAATGCAGACCCTCAAAAATATAATAATCTTATTTACTTATATTTAGAACTGGAAGTTACCTAAGATACCTTGCCTTGTATGTCTATACTTCTGCTACCAAAGCCTCTGCGTGTAGGATTCCCTCTGAAGATTGCTACAAAATGTTACCCAGTCTGAATTATGTCTGAATTATTTAGAAATCTAAATAAAAGATTTGAATTGTTTTCATACATGTGTGCAAACTAGCTACAAACATGTTGATCTGGATCAGTGGTAGCTGAAAAAAAAAAAGTGATGTGCAAATGGCATTCACTATGATTCAGGGCTAATTAGATCATAGTTGCTTAAATTGAGACACATATTAAACTGCTCTTGGAAGACAGGCAAATAGGTCTGTGTAAGTCATGTAAAGGCTGTGAATAAAACTTACGTTCTTCAGTAGCTTTAAAATGTACACAATTTTAAGTGCTAACCATGAAAAATGCTCATATGGCACAAGGCAGTGCTGTGTAGAGACCAGGGAAAGCAGGTAAGCCACTGAAAGTAGCACTGTGCATTTTTGATGCCAACTGAGGTCTCAGTGGAGAGAGCTAAGAATGAAAAAGCTGGGAGCAAATTTTGAACACGACAGACTTGTAAGCTAGATACGAAAAGCATCAAGACCTACATGTCTGCTACTTCTGGATTGCACCAGTAATGAATCAAACAAGCTTTGCCACTCACACACTGCTAGTAATACATAAGTTGTAGCTGCTGGAATTTTTTGCAATTGCCAGAAAGTGTACAGTAGATAATATCAACTATGCCTTATTTTGCTGACATTGACTGTACTTGCTCCTTCAGTGTCACGTAATACCAGCCACCACGTACATCTGCATCTTTTTTCTCTAGAAGAATGTGGTCTATTCAAACAGAATAAAAAACTTCATACTACAACAGAACAAATAAACAAAAACAATAAAACCTCCCATGTTTTGCTATTCCAGACAAAAACTCAGAAAAATAATTTTGAAGCAGGTGTGTTTATTAGACACTCTTGCAAGAGTGCTTTGTATATAACTTTGTACTCCAGTTTCACCACCTGGTTTCAGCCCACTAAAAGTAAGGCATGCCAGTGTCCTTGGACTGAACTCCTGAATCAATGAGAGTTTTGTCATGCTGGGAATGGAAACTTCCAAGGAGCTGGTTAAAATGCTACTAGTTTTACTACAGTACTCTCTTTTCTCTGAGTCACCTCTTGGATATTTCAACAGAGCCCAGTGTAACCAGAATTTCCAGCTTGGCCAGAATGGTCCTGGAATATCACAGTATCCAGCAGTATTATACTGCTGTTTTCCCCAGCTTTACATAGAAGAAACAGGATATTCCTGCTTTCACCTTAAGCCATGTCTAGGAAAATACCCTTTTGCAGTATTGCAGCAGGAAGCAGAGGCTCTGGCACAAGGTTGTGATGTGGTACAAGTCATGTGATCTATTATGAAATGATGAACAGAGCACGTTCTGCACTGCATGAAATACTGCTTTCATGAGTACACTGAGTTCACAAAGCTTCTATTTGATCAGGTAACCTGACACAGCCCTATACAGGTGACTTAACATGATTCTCTTTATTCCATTTTCTATGTTTGTATATATATACACTAGAAAATCTAGAAGAACTTTCCACAAACAACGATTGTTAAAGATAATCCAGCAAAAAGCAAGGAAGTTCCTTTCTAACTGACTGGAATAGTGCCTTTCAAATCCCAGGCAGGTATGAGCTACTGAACTTGTCTTCAGGCAGTGCTAGCAGACATGATCACCACTAAAATTGTTTCACTTTTTTTTTTTTTTTTTCCTTTTTTCTTTTTGGTGTGTGTGTGTGTGGAAAACCTCCACTAACTCTACTAACTTTCAATACAGGTAACTAAATACTAGTTATACAAGATTGCCCCCTCAAAAACTTGAACTAAATGCAATCAACAGCAAAATAAACACACATAGTGTCAGGGATGCCTTGGATTTTAGCTGGATCACAGCAGTTCATCACTAGAGAAAAGTGAACAGCGGTATCACTGTTCACAGAATGCATTTGATAAATAGGAGTCATCAGGCTTCTGCAAAAATACTAACCAAGTAGTTCTTAAATACTTTGTGGACTTGCTATTTTGCAAGTTTTTTTTTTTGTTGTTGCTGAGAGAAAATTGTAAATGTTATGTTCAAACCTACAGATATGGAAAGAGACTGCATGCCATCTTGTGGATATCAAAAGAACAGCAAAAATTGTTCTGAAAAGCAGTCGTCATTAAGGAAAAAAAAAAAAAAGAAAAAAAAACCACCACAAACAAACAAAAAAACAAGAACAGACAAACAAAAAAAAAAAAAAAACAAGCGTGAAGTACAACTCCTGGCTGGTGCACACAGCACCACCCGAAATTCAAGACTTATGTCTGTCCCAACACCCCTGAACTCCGGCAGCTCAGGGCCGTGCCCGCTGCCCTGGGCAGTCTGTCCTGTGCCCACACCGCCCTCTCGTTCACAATGCGTTCCTCATATCACGCCTGACCCCCCAGCAGCGCTCCTTGCTGCTCCCTCGTTTCCTGTCAATACTGTGCTCAATATCCAAGATGCTTCTGCTATCAAGGAACGAACGGATGTGGCAGCAGCGCTTTTCTTCTTATATGCACTACCACCCCTCGACGTTGAACAGCTGCGATTACAACAGTGAGAGTCTGTAAGTCAGCCAGAGCTCCTGACACTGAAGTAACGAGTGTCACCGACAAAACGCAACCGGCCACCGGCAGCGGCCGCGCTCCGGCTCTGACGGGAGAGCCAGCGCCCGGCTGTGGGCGAGCCCATCCGTGGGGGAGGCCGGCGCCTGGCAGAGCGTCCTTCGTCTCGAAAAAGGGGGCACTCCTCCTGCTCTCCCCTCCGCGTGGTAGTGCCCAGGACGAGGAAGAGGCGAGGGCCTGAGGCAGTCGTCGGCGTCGAGCGGCTGGAAGGTGGACGCTGGTGGCGATGCGGGGCCGGTGTGCGGCCGCCATGAGGCACCTGCCGTACTTCTGCCGTGGGGAGGTGGTGAAGGGCTTCGGCAGGGGCTCCAGAGAGCTGGGCGTACCCACCGGTGAGCGGGACGGGGCCGGGCTGGTGCGCGGCGTGAGGCGCATCGCGCTCCTTATCTGCAGCGGCTTCGGCCGCCGTCTGACAGCTCTTTTTTTTTTTTTTTTTTTTTTTTTTTTTTTTTTTTTTCTTACGATGGCCGTGATGATTTGCGGGGTGCTGAACAGTGCTTACAGTGCGGTGTGCGCGGAGCTGCGATGTGGTAGTTTGGTGCAAACCTGTTTGGCCAAGCTGGAGCGTGGAGATAGCTGTGAGAAACGTAAAGATGGTGATTCAGGGGTTGAAAAGCAGAGCAAACGGGTGTACCCTAAAGAGGGCCGTATGTTTCACGTGGCTGCTCCCTTCTCGATCTAATTACCAGTGAAGATGTAAATGAAACGCATTTTGTTCTCTTCTAAAGAGGCACTGAAGCAGCTGTGTGGTGCCCATCAGTAGACAAGAGAACCTGAAGGAGCAAGCCTGAAGTATCAGGCTTGCAACGGCATCAGTTAATAGAAACACGTTATTTTCCTTTTATTTCAGTGCGAGTTAATGGAATTCTGGAGGGTGGTGTTCTGGAGTGAGGGAAGTTAGTGGCTGCTTGTGAACCAAAAGAGATCACTAACAACGTTCTTTAGCATTGGCCTGAAACCCTGTGTGAAGAGCTCTGTGCAAAGTTCAGGAGGGCAATGGTTTGGGGTTCATTCCCTTCACTCAGGCAGGAGTTTATTTCAGATTCATAGTTTTCAAAGAAGATCCCATAAATCCCCAGTTGTGGGTAACCTGAAAGACAGTGTGAAAACTCGGACAGGTGACTGAAATCATCATGTTTTCCCATGTTTTATGTGCTGCAGGAAGCGTTACTAGCCCTTTGGTGCATAATTCTGATGCCACTCAGAGATTTGATTTTTCTGTTCTTTGATCATATTGAAGCAGTGATGCTTCTAATAGTGAAATGCGGACATGATGGTTAGTTTATTATTTTTCATTGTAGAATAGGATGTGTGTTACTCTAAAATAGTATGCATAGGTGATAGGATGACTGGTATCATCACAGGACTACTTTTTACGAAGCTGTTTTCTTGTTTATACTTTGCAAATAGTATGTTGTATTGCTGTCATCATTATACATGCACAAAGAGCATGTAGGCAGAGCTTGCCTTGTAAGTATTTGAAAATTGCATTGTTATTGACTTACACAAATGTGCACTTTTTAAAATTTTTGCAGCTAACTTTTCTGAGCAAGTAGTCGAAAGCTTTCCATCCGATATCCCTACTGGTATATACTATGGATGGGCCTCTGTTGGAAATGGAGATGTTCATAAAATGGTTTTGAGCATAGGATGGAATCCTTTCTATAAGAATATTAAGAAATCAGTGGTAAGAACTTTGCTTTGTGTGGTACTTTGACTATAGTAAATGAGCAGGACATTGACTTTGAAAAAGATAAGCAGAATTTGGTCCATAAGTGATATTTAGAAATTTTGTCTGCTGTTAGAAATGTGTTCAGTGTACATGTGTTTGTAATCTGAAACTGTAACTGGACAGTGTGCAGCTGTATATAAATAAAGTTTAAGTAGAATTTTTTTCTTCCACCACCACTTAAATTCTTCTGGAGCATGTTTGTGTTTGTTGTTTTGACAGGTAGATAAACGTAACCATTAAATTCAAAACCTGTATTAAGGTTATGAGTTATGAGAGCCCTAGAATGAGGTAGAACATGCTAACCTTTTGCCCTCCATTATTCATTAAAAATGAATAAAAAGATTAAAAATAAGAAATTTGAGGACATTTTAATTACTAGTGGTTTTGCATTAATTTTACTCTTAAATGGTGTGTGGTTCTGTGACTTAATATGCAGATTCAAGATTCAAAAGTAAATAGTAACAGGGTGGAGCTTAAATCCCAAACTGTGGCATCTTTATTTTTCTTAGTGTCATGTTTTTGTGCTTTTCTTGAGTCTTGCAGAACTTGGTTTTAATTGCTAATACCTGGAAGCAATTTTGTTTCACGATGAATCTCTGCTTTGAAGACAACTGCCTTCATTCCTTTGATAGTCTTAACATTTAGTTCCTCTGTGAACTAGCTGAGAAGGTTTTCTTAATATCATTGCAATCAAATTCATCACAGTTATTTGGAATGTAACGATCATATAAAATTTGGGATTTTATGCATCAAAAAATCTTACGTTTGAGATAAGGGGTGAAGTGTTTTTCCTGACTTTAACAGTCCATAAGTGAACAACTTCTCTTAAATGCCTTACGAAGTGCAACTGCTGATGTTATCAAAGACTCTATCATCTCAATCTTGTATCATACATGTTAGGCTAAGTATCTTAGTTTTTCTGATAATGCATAAGAGAGAATTTGAATTAAGTATGTTAACTGAACGTCCTTGCAAGAAAGGAATTAAACTCAAAATTCACCATGACAACTGACAACTAATTTCTCTTCTAGGAAACACACATTATCAACACGTTCAAGGAAGACTTCTATGGAGAAATTCTTAGTATAGTCATTACTGGGTATATTCGATCAGAAAAAAACTTTAATTCTTTAGGTCAGTATTGCAGGTTTCTGTTAAACTAATCTTTTGTTTGCCATACTCTTTCACGTTGAAAGTTCTGTGTCATCACCTTCTGTCTTCATAATTAGCTATGTTATGTTTTAACCTTTAACATTTCAGTAAAATGTTTTTATAAGTGCATCCATTAGCTGAATTAAAAAGGTAAAACCCCTCATCTTTTCAAGTATATCAGTACTTATTTAAGTCTAATAATTGTGTTTTCAGTAATTCTGTTCTGAGTGTCATAAAATCATTGGTCTAATCTTGCTACATTTTAAAAAGAAATAGTATTGTTAGAACTGAAGTTGTCCCAAAGATTCTGTAGACTTTTTTGCTAACGTGCCTGGAAGCAAGCAAAGGGTAATGCTGTAAGCACTGAAAAGTGCAATTCTGACATTAAAACCAAAGCATTTTAAAAACAAAGATAATGTCGCCTTTCCAACTTTGTAATAGTAATCACATTCTGTGATGTGGTGGTATGCCTTGCTTTATTCTGTATTCAGAATTCAGATGACCTTTTCAATACTGCTATTCTGCTTTTTATTTTTCAGAGACACTCATTTCGGCAATTCAGGAGGACATTGAAGAGGCAAAAAGACAACTAGATTTACCAGAGCACCTTAAACTCAAGGACAACTTCTTTCATCTACCAGAAGGGAAAAACCACTGAGCAAAAAAACTTTTTTTTTTTTTTTTTTTCCCCTTGTTATAAACTATTCTTGGCCTAGTTACATATCATATATCATTTGATACAACATAGACTTGTGTGGTTGATCTGTGTGGAATTGAGTTAATTCTCTTCGCAGCAGCTCGTATGGTGCTGTGTTTTAGATTTGTGACCGAGCATCCTAATGTTTTATCTGTACCCTAACAGTGTTTGCATAGTGTCAAAGCCTTTTCTATTTCTTGCTCTGATTCAAGTGCATCCATTTGGGCTTTGCAAGAGTTCAGGAGGGGACAGAGACATGCAGATGACATGAACTAACTAAAGAGATGTTCTTTATCAGTGTCATGCTCTGCAATAAAATGGAAGGAGAGTGCGGCTCAGGTAGGTTAGCCATCTTCTCTTGGGTAGCAGCTGGGCAGTGGTCTACCCATGCAAGATGGTGAGTAATAAACATTTTTCTCTTATTGCGCTTCTTTGCTTGTTAAATTATCTTGACTCATGAGTTTTCCTGCTTTTCCTTTCCTCTTTCCTTTCCCGTTGGGAGTGAGCAGGACTGAGTGAGGGATGTTTATCTGCCCACCAGGGTTAACCCATAACTGCTTGTTTGTGTGTCTGTGATTGGAACTAAACGCTGAAGCCACACAATGTGATTTAAGTTTTCTTGTGTTGACTGGTCATGAAACAAGTCGTGCAGAAGGAGGAGAAAACTATTTTAGGTCCTTACAGATACAAATCTGTATCGTACTAATTGTTATAGAGATTTTAACACATGTGGAGCATGACCAAAGTTAATTCTGACCTCTGCTTGCTCCGAGTGTAGACAGTTAAAACATAAATGAAGATTTTCAGTTTTTCACAGACAGAATATAATTCTAAACTGATTTCCCAGTTTTATGTCATCACATCTGACACATCAAGCAGCTTAGAATAAATGAGTCAAAAGTTGACTTGTCATGCAGGAAGCCAAAGATTGGATAACAGTATCAAGAATAATTCACTGTAATTCTTAATTTTGATTGCAATTATTTATTAGCCTTGATTGAAATTAAGGAAGTCTCTGTTAGTTACTGTATTACTGGAATATGAATACTTCTGCCTAGTTGACTGCACATACTACAACGTGTAAAGCAAACAGCTTCCTTCTGATGAAATGTTTCTCTAAAGTTCTGGAAATTAATGATGTGGAGAAAGCTAATGTATGTCAAAGTTTTAGGATAAAAGGATAATGAACAAGTCTTAGCAATGTTTCTAAGGCAGAGAAGGTAACCAAAACAAATTTGCATTTCAGCTGCTGCTGCCTTAGATAAGAAGAAACTTTGGATTAACTATTATACTGACAGTGAAATGACTCAGTAAAATGTTGAATTTAGAATGTAAAGCACAAAAGTATCTTCATCTGCACGAAGTAGAAGCATAATCCAGACTTTTCACTGTAGATCAGTGGAAATCTTCAGAAATTTTTAGAATAATGTACCTTTAGTAAGTACTGAGTTTTTAATATAAAAGTTGCCTTTTCTGCGGCGTTCTCTACTCTGAAATGCTTACACAGGTAAGTGAAGGATGTACTGTCAAAATTCATTATATCTTGAGAAAAATCTGTTAAAATATAAATACAGGTGGTAGAGGACACTGTATACTTGGAAGCCTGTGCTTATGAATCTACTCCCCCTGCTCTGTGACACAATTTTCTGACTTTCCTCCTACTTTCCTCCTATTTTATTTTTTTATTTCACTCTAGCAGTTTAGAGAGCTTGGACAAATAAAAGCTTCATGAGAATTTCTTGAGGCAGTATCAGCATGCCAGGAGTTTAGTTCAACTCCTTTTATTTAAACTTCACGCCATTACCATGGGATACTTTTGGAAAAGACATTGAACAAGGCAAGGAATCTTTATTGCTGCATAGAACTTTAGCAGAACTCACTGATAGGAATTGCTCATCATTCCTGTTGATGGCAAGAAAATGGAAGTACAGTTCTTGGGGGAGGAAAGAGTGATTTCTAAATAAGAACTTACTGCACTAAAGTATGTTTTGGCCTGCATTGCTAAGGTTGTTTACAGATTTAACTCTCCAAAGACACTGACAGTTTTTCTTGTCTCTTATCTGGATATTTTCAGCATGCTTTAATCTTCTTAGTAAGAAAACATTAAAAAAAAATATTTGCATGAAGTAAAAAAAAAAAACCAAAACAACAGTTTAATAGACTTTACTGGATTGCATACTGGAAATATATGGGAATTATCTTGAAAGTAGTAGCAGCTCCTTTTTTCCTCTCTAAAATAGAGAGATGATGAGGGGATATTTTCACTTTTTTTTTTTTTTTTTTTTTTTTTTTTCCTCCCTCCAGTGGAACGCATTCTTGAGTTTGTAACAATGCCAAGTTCTTGTTTCATATTTTATACTTCTGGAGGAACTACGGAAGCCATGCTTGTCAATGAAGTATGTTTTAAAAGTGTTTGAAGAATAAATCTTTATTCATTGTAGCATTATGTCTAAGCTCATTGTTTTGTTTTGTTTTTTTCTTTTGCCATGAACTGTGTCAGTTGTGAAAACCATGGTGCCTTAAGTTGGTTGTCTCAGTAATGCTACTCTGTAACTGCTAGTGGATGTTACTGTACAAAAATCTGCTCATCATTGTTTTCGGAACAGCTGTGCTTGATGATAGAAAGCAGTTGCAAAGGGGAAGTTTGAAAAATTTATTTTGCTCAGAGCTTTAACCTAAAGTGTGAAGAATATTAACAGTAAAACAATAGACTCTTTGTGTTTGTCTTCACGTTAGAAGAAATGTAATTGCATTCACTTGGTTGAGTGTACCTATTTGTGCATTATTTAAAATCAGATATTTTATATAACTTTCTAAGTTCAATACAAGATCCCTATTACAGTATAAATTTTATGATGTGTTCTATTTTTGTATTATGTGCAGATAACTTGAATTTGTTGTGGTACAGTACTATTAATAAGAGAATGTAATTAAAAAATTGTAATGCTGCTTGCAGATTTTCTGATTGATTTTTACTGTGCGTATAATCTGCATCTTCTTTAGCATAGAGTCATAGAATCACAAGGTTGGAAACGACCTACAAGATCATCTAGTCCAGCCATCTCCTCATCACCATTGCTACCACAAGCACTAAACCATATCTCATAGCTCCTCATCCAGACGCCTCTTGAACACTGCCAGGGACGGCGACTCCACCACCTCCCTGGGCAGCCATTCCAGTGCCTGACCACTCTCTGAGAGAAAAAGTTCTTCCTCATGTCTAACCTAAACCTCCTCTGACACAACTTGCGGCCATTTCCCCATGTCCTGCTCGTTGCCTGGGAGAAGAGGCCAAATCCCTCTTCACCACAACCTCCCTTCAGGAAGTTGTAGAGTGAAGTGAGGTCTCCCCTGAGCCTCCTCTTCTCCACACTGAACAATCCCAGCTCCCTCAGCCACTCCTCATAAGACTTGTGCTCCAGACCCCTCGCCAGTTTCGTTGCCCTTCTCTGGACACGATCCAGGACCTCAACATCTTTCCTGTAGTGAGGAGCCCAAAACTGAACACAATACTCGAGGTGCGGCCTCACCAGTGCTGAGTAGAGGTGGATGATCACCTCCCTGCTTCTGCTGGCCACACTATTTCTAATGCAGGCCAGGATGCTGTTGGCCCTCTTGGCCACCTGGGCACACTGTTGGCTCACGTTCAGCCGAGCATCCACCAACACCCCCAGGTCCTTCTCTTCTTCACACTCATGCAGCCACTCATCCCCCAGCCTGTAACGCTGCATGGGGTTGTTGTGCCCAAAGTGCAGGAGCCGGCACTTGGCCTTGTTGAACCTCATCCCATTCACCTCAGCCCAGCGGTCCAGCCTGTCTGAATCCCTCTGAAGGGCTGCCCTACCCTCAGGCAGATCAACACCACCTCCCAGCTTGGTGTCATCTGCAAACTTACTGAGGGTGCACTCAGTGCCCTCATCTAGGTCATCAATAAAGATATTAAACAAGATGGGCCTCAGTACCAACCCCTGGGGGACACCACTTGAAACGGGTCGCCAGCTGGACTTCACTCCATTCACCACGACCCGCTGGGCACAGCCCTCTAGCCAGTTCTTTACCCAACGAAGGGTAGACCTGTTCAGACCACAGGCAGCCAGTTTCCCCAGAAGAAGCCTGTGAGGGACAGTGTCAAAGGCTTTGCTGAAATCTAGGAAGACTACATCAACAGCCCTTCCCTCATCTGGCAGACTGGTCACCCAGTCATAGAAGGAGATGAGGTTGGTCAAGCATGACCTGCCTTTCACAAACCCGTGCTGGCTGGGCCTGATCCCCTGGACACTGCGTACATGCTGTGCAATCTCATCCAAGATGATTTGCTTCCTAACCTTCTCTGGTACTGAGGTCAGGCTGACAGGCCTGTAGTTCCCCGGATCCTCCTTATGGCCCTTCTTGAAGATGGGAGTCACATCAGCAAGCCTCCAATCCTCTGGAACCTCACCAGTTAACCAGAAATGCTGACAGATGGCTGAGAGGAGCTCAGCAATCACCCCTGCCAGCTCCCTCAGCACCCGAGGGTGCAGCCCATCCAGTCCCATGGACTTGTGACAGTCCAGATGGAGGAGAAGCTCTCTGACTGTCTCCACCTGAATTGCTGGGGGCGATTCAGGTGATTCATATACTGAAAGGTACTGCAGAATTCTTCAATTGTGCTGCTATTTTCAGTTTGAGGTGGCAAAACTCTTCATCTTGCTTAGAAATGTTGTAGCATAACATCTATGTTTCAGATGCTGCAGTGTTTTTTTTATAATTAAGGCAACATATGAACGCCAAGTCAAGCATGAAGATCGTTCGAGTTGTTAGAGTTCAAGCAGTACAAGTATTACTGTAGTTTCAAGTACTTTTTAAAAATTAAGCTTGTGTTTTTTCATGCAATGTGCTTTTTGATTGACTGCCACCTCCCAGAGTCTATTACTCTTGTGGTAGATTAATCAGTGCGAGAAAGACAGTGTAAGAACTGTTTTGAATGCTAATGGTCTTGTTTGGATAACTGACCTTAATCTGTTTAAGTTCTGACAACCTGAAGAACTCATGCTTGGTAGCATATTAAAATGCAGCATGTTCAATATCTTCCAACCCTGTTAAGTATTTTTATTGATGCTCTGGACGAGGGGTGAGTTTGCAGAAGGCATCAATTTGGTGGAACTATTGATCTGCCTGAGGGTAGAAAGGCTCTACAGAGGGATCTGGGCAGGCTGAAATGATGGGCTGAAACTGACCAGATGAGGTTCAACAGGACCTGTGGCTTTTGTTAGGGACCCTAAGCATTGCTATAGGTTCGGGGCAGAAAGTTGCACAGAGTAAAAGGTCTTAAGGGTGTTGGTCAATGCTCAGCTGAAGATGAGCTAGAAATCTGTCCATCTAGCCAAGAAGGTCATCCAGACATCATCAGACATCAGAAATGACTCAGCCAGCAGGACCAGGGAAGTGATTGTTCCCCTTTACTGAGCTCTGGTGAGGCTGCACATTGAGTTCAGTTTTGTGCTCCTCAATACAAGAAAGACTTAGAGGCTTTGAAGTGTGTCCAAAGAAGGGCAATAAAACTGGTGAAGGGTTGGAGCACAAGTCTTATGATGAGCAGCTGAGGGAACTGGGGTTGTTTAATTTGGAAAAGAGGAGGGTCTCTACAACTACCTGAAAGGTAGCTAGTGACGCAAGAGAGGTAACAGCCTTAAGTTATGTCAGAGTAAGTTCATGTTGGGTCTTAGGAAAATACATTTCTCAGAAAGAGTGATCAGGCACTGAAACGGGCTGCCCACGGAAGTGGTAAATTATGTATAATCACAAAACTTCTGTAGGTGAACTTAGCACTGAAAGACATAATCTACTTTGATGTCTACAATACCAGATTTTGATAACTTTGGTTATTCTTTTAGATGGCTATTTCCTGAGCACTAAATGGCAGAAAGCCTTTTGAATACTTATTCTGCTGTAGACCATCAAGAATTCTTGGAAATAGTTTATTTGACTTCTTATCTGTGAGAATGACTGCTTTGGTGTATAGTAGAAAGATTATTGCCAATATTGCTATTAAATACATTTTTGTTTAAGGAGGGTTCTGACATTGATTTGGTCTAGCATGCTTAGCACAATCAGGTGTCATAGTCCTCTGCAAATCTTTGTAAGGGTGATTGCCTAAAAGATTCTGGAAGGAAAAATGTTCAGAGGTTGTTTAAACTAGTTAAAATCAAACTGTTTCAAAAGTAACCCATCTGTTTATTTGTTTGCTTGTTTGTTTGTTGGCGCATGTGCATTTTTTTTTATCTAGGACTTATGGGAGATATGTCTTCAGAATGTCATGACCTCCAACTGGATCTGTATTCTTTTTCGAAATCTAAAACTACTTTGTTCTCTTAGAAGTCAGATGGAAAGAGTTGCATCCTCTTCTTTCATTCTTGTTCACTTGTTTAAACATTCATCTAGGTCAGGGCAAAAGTCCATCTGCTACAACTGCAAACAAATCAAACATGTATCTTGAAACACATTAATCTGTCCCTGGTCTCATAGGGGAAACTTTCTCTCACTCTTTCATGTTGTTTATATGTTGATCTTCATGTAACCTTTATGTGATATCCCTGAATTCCCACCATAAAAGAACGTAATAGACTGTGGTGATGTGGATATGCCATAAAGACTTCTTTTTTGTATTAGATGCAGTGGACTCTTCAGTGTACCTCAGAATTTGTCATGGATGAAGCTGTTCTACTAGCACTGTCTACTGACTGTAAGTGTAGACATAAATGTTAAATCCTCAAGTACATAACGCTCAGGTTTTTTAATGGCTCATTACTGGGGCAAAGTATCAAAGTATCCAGTTGTTCTACTGTTTTTTTTTCTTTGTTTATTTGGTTTCTTTTGTTTGTTTTTTTCTTTTTTTTTTTTTTTCCTGGAACTGATATGAGGTATTGAATACCAAATCGTATCAGAATTATTTTGTAATTAATATGGTCTATATAGGACTATATACATTTTTCCTAATTTGCTTGTGTTTTTCTGAAATAAGAAAGACATAAAATAAACAAAAAGTTGTATTTCCTAGTACGATAGCTAGAAGAGTTATATTATCTACTGTTCCAGGGTATTATTTGGATATATGTGACCTCCTAGGATTTTTTTAATTGAGAAGAGTTTTATAAACATTGCTGACAATGGCAGTGACAATACAACTAATTACATAGCTTAGGATACTGACTTCATGTATTGGTTATCTTGTTATGGCAGAGAATTTATTTTGCTTTATTTTTTTCTGTCTCAGATACCCACATGCTGGGTGTCCTTTTCTGCAAAACTTTCGAGGTTTGTGGACAGCTTGCTTTTACATAGTATGAAAGACTAAGTGATACAGTGCTTTTGAGCTGTTTGTAAACTATCCCCCTGTTCCTCATCAGGCTGTATGTCTTATTACTTGAGTTCAGGCTTGAAATCACATGTACACATAAGATGCTGAGGGAAATTGAAAAATTCTATCATTAGTTCTAGTTTATTTTCTGGTGACCTAAGGATAATCAGATTTTTTCTATAGGTAAAATTTAAACTTGGAAATCTGATTGTAAATACATTTTTAAATGCAAAAATATGTATTTTTGGAGAATGGTTGGACTGGGTGCTCTTGTGGGACTTTTCCAACCTTGGTGATTCTATGATTCTATGATTTCTCTTGAAGCACGCATTATTTTTCATGAGAAAATCAAATGCCTCAATTTCCATTTGAAAGACTACTACATTAACTGTTTTAAACTTGTTTACCTTCCTATTTTAGTTTGAAACTCCTATCTAAGTCTTCAGCCACTACTGCAGTCCTCATGCAAGACCAAGAAGCGAATACGTGGTAAGCTGTGAAAGTGGTTTAAAGGTCACAGCCAGAGGGTGGTGCTCAATGGCTCTATGTCCAGATAGAGGCTGGTGATGAGAGGTGTCCCCAGGGGTCTGTCTTGGGACTGGTACTCATTAATTATCACTGACACAGACAGTGGTATCAACTGCATTCTCATAAGTTTGCTGATGATACCAAGCTGACTGGTGCAGTTGATATGGCAAAAGAAAGGGCTGCTATCTAGAGGTACATTGATAAACTCGAACAATGGGCCCTTGTGAACTTAAGGAGTCTCAACAAAGCAAAATGCAAGGTTTTGCACTTGGGTTGGGGTAATCCCAGATATGTATACACACTGGGAGAAGAACTCCTTGAAAGTATCCCTGCTGAGAAGGACTTATGGGTCCTGGTAGATGAAAAACTTAACATGAGCCAGCAGTGTGTAGATGGCACAAAAGGCCAACAGTATCCTGGGCTACGTCACAAGAGGGGTGGCCAGCAGGGTAGGGGAGTTGATTGTCCCCATCTACTCTTCCCTTGTGAGGCCCCATCTGGAGTACTGCATCCAGGCCTGGGGCCCCCACTACAGGAAAGATGTGAACCTTTTGGAGAGGGTCCGGAGGAGGCTAGGAAGATGATCAGAGGGCTGAAACATCTCTTCTTTGAGGACAGGTTGAGGGAGTTGGGATTGTTTAGCTTGGAGAAGACTGTCAGGAGACCTCATTACTGCCTTCCAATATTTAAAGGAAGCTTATAAACAGGAAGGAAATCAACTTTTTGCATGGGTAGATAGTGAAAGGTCAAGGGGGAATGGTGTTAGCCTAAAGGAGAGGAGATTTAGATTAGATGTCAGAGAAGCGTTTCACTGAGAGGGTGGTGAGATGCTGGAGCAGGCTGCCCAGAGAGGTTGTGGAGACCCTGTCCCTGAAAGTGTTCAAGGTTGAATGGCATCCTGGGCAATCTAATCTAGTACATGATCTAATGATTGGCAACTCTGCCCACAGCAGAGGAGTTGGAATTTGATGATCCTTGAGGTCCCTTCCAACCCAAGCCGTTCTGTGATTCAACTAAAACGTAGTTTTGTCAGGAACAGCCCACAGATAAAGGAACCTTGGGTCTCAAGATACCTGAACAGTGGCTCCTTCAATCCACTTTCCTTCACTTCTTTTCTAGCAAAACTTCAGGGTGAAGTCATGGAAGACTAAAATTTTTCTATGTTCTCTGGAAAGAGGGAGGCTAAAGAACCCTGATAATCTACTCGTTCCTTTGAATAAATATACCTGAATTACATGAGAGGTAAGTGGTGGTAGACCTGCACAAAAGATGCAATTTTCACAAAATCTTTTTCAAAGAGCTTTACTACTAGTAATCAGAAATAGTTGCCTAGCAGAAAGGTGGATAAAATATAAGTAATCTGAGAAGAATGAAGGTCTTTAGAAACTCCATGGATTAATAGGAATGGCAAGAAGATACAGAGTGAAGCCTGAGGGCAGGAGAAAACTGAGGGGCATTGATGTGAGGAAAAAAGACTCAGAAAACGAGAAAGCTGTCATGGTTTTATGATTTTTGATTATCGGTATTCCACATCATAACATCATATAGTGCACTGGGAGTTAAAGAGTTTCTGCTCCATGTCTGGATACTTGTTCCAGAAGAGAAAAAAACATTCCCCAGAAGATTATTTGCTGTTCTGTTATCATTTTTGCTCAGGGGGAACAGATGCAAAGCCTTGGAAGTTCACCTGACATGCTCTTTTCCCTTTTTCAGCTCTCCTGCCTGCTGCTCGACCCAACTATGATGAGGCCTTTCCACCTTTCGGACATTCTCTCTCATTACATTTGATTTATTAACTACAATTCTAATTATATTGTATTATAGTGTGTTATTTTGCATTCCGATACCATATTTAGTAAATTAGTTTGTTTCTCCTCAGATCATTGCCTCTGTTTTTAATTATTCAGGGTCTCCTGCTTCCCCTTTCTGGAGGCACGGATCTACAGATCCTCCACCCCACTAGTCATGGAACCAGGAATCCCCATCCCCCCCCCCCCTTTTTTTTTTTTTCAGAACTACTTCAGAGAAGAACTTGAAATAAAGTGCCAGGTAAGATGTATCTTTCCAGAGCACCTTCCTCTTGTGAAACTTTTGATAAATGTAGGTCCTTGCTTTGACTTTTTTGAACTCACATGATTTTGCATTCTTGTTTAAGATGTAACGATTTAAAGATTAAAATTCAAAATAGAAACAGTGGTCTTCTCCTTAGAACTTCTTTGAACATACAGATGGAAAGATCTGAAGGTATTTATAAATACTTTTTGCAAGAAATACCACTTAGGAATCGAGCTATAAAAATTAGATATTCTCACACACTTTCTTTGCAGCCATTAAATGTAGTTGATTTACAGGTCCACAGTTATTTCTAGTTACAAAGCTCCAAAGGAGCTGAAAAGGAAAGAGGAAAACTTGATAAATAATGACATTTTCAAAATGGTTTTGTGCAAAGAATTTATTCTTTCACAATAAAGGGCCATAAAGAGCATCCTTTAGTACAATGAATTAAATTTTCGTAGTAATACAAAAATCACATTACTGTGTTCCTTTAAATTACATTACTAAATAAATATTAGTTATCCCCTTTGCCATCCTCCAATAAACTTGAGGCATTTACATCAGAAATGTGAAACTTACTTGAACAAATGTTATTTAAATCATCTGTAGGTCGAGAAGCTAATTAGAAAGGAAAGGAGTGCTGTTTTGTGGCTGTATTTATAGACCATATTTCCCTTTGCAGTAAACCAAGAAGTCTGTGTGTGCAACAAAAGACTATCTAACAAGCTCTTGAATAAAGAGTAATCAGAAATTGCTACATAAAATATTTTCAATATTTTTCATACAAACCATGAGTACAGTGAAGCAATCTGGAGCAGTCACAATCTCAACTCTTAAAAATCACGTAATTAGTGCACAATTTCATTGGGAACTATGCCACAAGATTATAAGCAGAAATGTATTGGCTTTGAGGAGCATAGCTGCACCAGGTGACATCAACAAAGAAAATCTGGCTAGAATCAGAAACCTTGCCCGTGCTATTACAGAAGTCTATTTAACTATAATCACAATGTAGTAAACTACTGGAACGCTACTCCAGAGATATTTGTCATGTAGACAGATACAACAATCTTGTCTATATCTGCACCATTTTAAAAAAGAGTAGCAAAGTTTGCAGTAAGTACGTATGTACGGTTTGAATGGATGTTTGTGCTTATCACAGTGCATGTGCATACACATTGGGAAGGGATTTACTGCCCACAGAAATGCATAGGAATGTATTCTTTTAAACAACATACATCTGGAGTGCAATTTAAAAGCCTAAGAGGGATTTATGTAAAGCTTCAGGAAGAAAATGTTTTTAGAAACCATTCTGCTCTCTAAATAAGCATTAGTTAAAATCTTAAGTTCAGCCTAAAAAGGAGCAAATAGACATACTTAACTAAATTGCTGCAATAGGAAAAGCAACAGAGCAGAAAACCCATAAGACAATAGAGTTATCTAAATGAATAACTTTCATCATCATATTCAAGCTCATCTTCTTCATCATCCTCCAAAAGTCCATACCTAAATTTACGATAGACTGTGCCATCCTGACCCATGTATACAATGTCATCTTCTTCATCATCATCTTCGATATCTCGATCTCTGTATTCAATCACTTGGTCTTCCTGATAGCTTGGGCTCTCATGATAATTGCTCGCATAGGAAGGAAGGGTTTTGGAGTCATTTGTCAGCTTCTCATACCTACCTTTACTGGCAGTGCGTGGTTTTGATTTTGATTTTCTCCAGATGACTACAATGGCTCCAATGACAAGGATAAGTAAAATACAGATAATGACGAAGAAAGCGCTCTTGTTTTTGCTCGCTGGTGGTAACGTGGTTCGTAACACACAGTCATCTGACAGCAACAATAAAATAAAATAAATTAAATTGTGTTTGTACATGAGAATTGCTGAGTTTGTTTTAAAAGATTAAGAATGCTTTAAGTGTGACAGTGTAAGTAAGCAAGATTGTTGAGACAGCTTTGTTTCCTTATTAGACTAGCAGTAACCTGAAAGAAGCTGTGAAGCTAATAAGTAGACAACTACAGTCTTTCTATCTGAGAGTACGAAAGAAATGGACGATCTCTCCCCTTCCCAAGATGTACTTTTCACTATCAAGCACCTAGAAAGACTTGAAGACAGGTTGTACGCCCTGAGCCTGTTTTTCGTAATTGTACCAGTTTGCTCTATAAAAACATTTTTCTACCCTGCAGATCATCAGTTGTATAAAACACTACAGCTGTTCTGAAGTTGACAGTATGATTTTGACTTAGGAGCTTAAAATTATGTGTTTCAAATTGCTATTTATTGAAGGAAGCACTTCCCAGTCTGACGGAGACCAGCTCAAGACGCCTGGAACAGAAAGTGTTTTATGAAAAGCTTGGCAACTTGGCACAATAGATGGGAATGAGAGAGGGTGGCAACTCCTGCACTAATTGCAAATGCTGTTATTTGGGTAAAGTCCTTCCTATTCTAGTGATGGAGCAGTAAAAATACACCACATATTTGCAGCTCAGCAGTACATTTTTGCTGTTTTCTACTTTTCACCATTAAAGTCAGCTTAGTCAGACATAACACCCACCAGCAGCATTGCTGCCCCTCAGGATGGTCATACCTTGTGTTTCATTGCAGTCACAGCACTCTGGGATGTCTGCTGGGTCAGTGTCACTGCAGCAGGGTAGGCAGCGGCCTTCTTCCAGATAGAGCTGCATGCCAGCTGGGCAGATGGTACAGTTGAGAGGTCCAGGCCCCTTGCACTCCGTGCATGTGCTGTCACATCTCTCACACTTTGTCTCATCCCCCTACAGACACAGAACAAACAGTGCACCGTTCTTTTCATCTTCCTTGGCCCTAGATGTGACAGTGCTGCCCTAGATTCACTGAGTGGTCACATCTGGATGCCAAAGGTATCGATTTCAAAATACTGGAAGGAATAGGAAAACTGAAATTTTGTTAATACTTGTTAGGTTTGCACTGATCTACTTGTAGGAAGACGGAGGAAGACTTGTATAAGCTTAGAGATCTGACTTAGCAAGACAGCTAGCTAGAACTCACTCCAAATATATGCTTTTTGTCCAAAAAGTGTTCTTCTTTTGCTAGTCCTGTCGTAATAGATTTGGCTCTTTGGCACTAACGATGTCAAAGCAGCCTTCAGAAAGTGTATTCAAGAATATAATTGGAAGTACTGAGATGGGAGAAGCAAGTGAAAATACATTGAGAGAAGAAAAATAAAAATAAAAAAAAAATAAACAGAAAGGAAGAAAACTAAAAAATTCATTCCCTTTCAGATTAGGAAAGGGACAGAAATAAAGAGTAAAGCCGGCTGGAAATTTTGTAGCAATCTAAATTTTTTTTTAATTCTCATTGGTTCTATTTTGCAGAAACACAGTGTCATGTGTGTCAATGGCTTGGGTTGGAAGGGAGGTTAAAGTTTACCTTGTTCCAACTCCCTGCCATGGGCAGGTCTGCCACCCACTAGATAAGGCTGCCCAGGTCTCCATCCACATTTGCCTTGAACATCTCCATGGATGGGGCATCCACATCTTCTCTGGGCAGCTTGTGCCAGAGCATCTCTACCATCTGTATAAAAGATTTCCTCATAATGTCTAATCTAAATCTTCCATCTTTTAGTCCTGTCACTATCAGACTATGTGAAATGATGGTCTACTTCTTTAATATAAGCTTCCCTCAAATACTGAAAGTGTCCAGTGAGATTTCCTCAGAGCCTACTGAACAAGGCTAGCTCCTTCAGCCTTACTTCATAGGAGAGGTGCTCCAGCTCTCTGATGATCTTCCTGGCTGGACTTTCTGCAACAGCTCCTCATTTTTTCATGTACTGAGGGCACCAGACCTGGACACATTACTCACAATGGCAGAACAGAGAGGGACAATCACCTCCCTATCCCTGCTGGCTGCCCCTTTGTTGATGCAGCCTAAGGTACTGTTGTCCTCCTGGGCTGGAAGAAAATCTCCGGTTTTTCATCGACCAGATTATACCAGATTACCCAAGTCCTTTTCTGGATGGCTCTCAAATGCTTCCAATCTGTACACACACCTGGGATTACACCAGCCCAAATGCAGCACCTTGCACTTGGCATTGTTGATTCTCCCTGTGTTCACACAGGCCCACTTTTCAAGTTTGTCCAGATCTCTTCTGATGGTGTCCCTTCCTACTGCCATATCAGCAGCACCACTCAGCTCTGTCACTTGCAAACTTGCTGAAAGTGTACTCAATCTCACTGTCTAGACCATCAATAAAGATATTGAAGAACACCGGTGCTAAGAGGACAGATTCAAAAACTTCTCAAATTCCAAATAATACTACTGGTGCTCATCACTGTCATACTTACTTTGCTGTATGTTGTGAGGCAATTCAGAGTTTCCAATGTTTGTATTTCCTGGCCTAATGGGAAATATGAGCTATTTTTTCTGCCACAGGACCAAGATCAACAAACCCACTGTAAAAATCTGAAATGCCAGAAATCTTTCACCACTCTTAATCTCAGACCTGCAGGGCTGCTTGTCCTGAGTCTAAGAGGTTGGACAAAATATGGGGAGACAGCAGGAGATCTAGAGCTCTTAAAAAGAACTGTGCACCTCTGTGGTCCTCAGCTCCTAGGCTTTTTTTCAGGTTCACAGGTATGGAGCAGCACTTATATGGGAAATTTCAAGCCAGAGACTTCAGGTTATGCAACATCATTTTTTTTCTTTTTTGTGAGGCACTCAGCTCTGGGGCACACATTCTGCACCAAAGCAGAGAACTGCCTTGATGGGCAAGGGACAGCTCATTTTTGCTGGGTGCCATTGCCCTACACTTAGAGGTAGATCTCTGATGTGTTGGGGTGGTGCCAAGAGCAGTGGGGCCACACATCAAGGTACAAAGGTGGCAACTAGGAAGCACAGAGAACAGGATGGGTGAACAGAGCATGGTGTGGCAGTTTGCTCAGGACAGGCAAGCAGGGCATGTTGCTCCTTTCATTCAGGACCGCAAGAAGAGAGCTCTATTAACACCAATATGGTGTTCACCCGGCGTGGCAGACAGGCTGAGGCAGAAAGGCAGATATGAGGCCCGCAGCTGCATGTGCTGGGGAGTGCTTTCAGACAGATCTCTCAGGGACCTTCGGCTGTGGGGAGTTACAGAATCTGGAATTTACTCTTTGGCCTGAGGGAGGAGGAGGAGGGGGATGGATATAATTGATATAGGTGTGCCCTGCTCGGTGAATTTCCTGAGCAGATGCCCAGGCTGGAGAAGAAATCAGCAGGCTGAGGCACCTGGGAATCAGAGAGGGGGACTTATGAGGAGGTCTGAACTGACACATGATGGCCTGCAGTCTTCTTGTAAGTCCCTGCCTGGAGAAGCAGCTAAACTAGCTTCCCACCTGGAGGCTAAAGAACAAGATAGCACCCAATACAAGGGGTATGGACCTTCATTTCTGCATGGAGCGGAAGGAGGTACCTTCCTCTTAACCTGACAGTTCCCCCCTGAGCAACAGGCACAAGACTTGGGTTGGAAACAAAAGTGTTTGAATGCCAGGCAGCCCAGGAAGCAGCAAGCATGTGGAGAGGGGCCAACCGAGGAATCTCCTTAGAACTAGGGCTAGGGCCACCAAAAAGAGGCAAAGAGTCTTAGTAGCTGGGGACTCCTTGCTGGGGGGCACTGAGGCCCCCATTTGCCGCCCAGATAACCTCTCCAGAGACATTTGCTGTCTTCTGGGGCATGTGACAGAGATGTTAAGAAGACTATACCACTTCTGATAAAACAAGAAGACTATTACCCACTTGTTGTCATGCATGTCGGGTCATAGGATGTAACAAGGAACTTACAGAACATTAAAAGGATTTTGCATCCCTTGGAAAGACATTAAAGGGACCGGAAGCACAAGCAGTGTTCTCCTCTGGGTTCCCATGGACTAAACTTTTAGAAGGTAGGGAGCTCCTTGAGAGTTGGTTGACACTTAAACATCACTTCTTCCAATCTCAAGATCAGTGCATCCCTAAGGGAAAAAAATTGGGGAAATTCAACAGGGGGCCTGCATGGATGAGCAAGGAACTCATAGATAAACTAAAGGGAAAGAAGGTCCATGAAATGTGAAAAAGGGGCCTGTCCACCTGGGAAGAGTATAGGAATGTTTTCAGGGCCTGTAGGGATACAACAAGGAAGGCTAAGACTCTCTTTGAATTAAGCCTCACAAAGGAGGTAAAGGAAAACAAGAAAGGTTTTTTTGTTTTGTTTTGTTTTTAAATTATGTCAGCAGTAAAATGAAGATTAGAGAAAATGTGGGTCTCTTAATAAATGAGGTGAGTGCCCTGGTAGCAGAGGATGTGGAGAAAGCAAAGATTCTGAATGCTTTCTTTGCTTGGTCTTTAATGCTAAGACTGGCTCTCAGGAATTCTAGACCCTGGAGGTAAGAGAGAAACTAATACTTGCTGTTGGTTGAGGAAGATCTGGTCAGAAAGTGTCTAGCTAAAATCAACACAAATACATGGGCCCTGATGAGATGCATCCACATGTGCTGAGAGTGCTGGCAGAGGTGATTGCTGAATCTCTTCCTATCATGTTCGAAGAGTCTTGGCAAATGGGAGAGGTGTGAAGACTGGAGGATAGCCAATCTCAGTCACTTCAGTCTTCAGAAAGGGCAAGAACTACAGGCCAGTCAGCCTCAACTCTGTCCCTGGAAAGGTGATGGAACAACTTGTTCTGGATACCCTCTCCAGGCAGTTAGAAGAGAAGAAGGTCATCAGGAGTAGTCAATATGGATTCACCAAGGGTAAAGCATGCTTGACCATCCTTCTATGCTGTAATCACTATCTGGATAGATAGGAGGAGAACAATGGATGCTGTCTGCCTTGACTTCAGCGATGCATTTGACATCGTCTCCCACAGCATCATTGTAATGAAACTTAGAAAGTGTGGGATAGATGAGTAGATGGTGGGGTGGACTGGCTGACTGATAGAGCTCAGAGGGTTGTCATCAGTAGCACAGAGGCCAGTTAGAGGCCTGTAAATAGAGATGTTCCCCAGGGATTGGTGATGGGTCCAGTCTTGTTCAACATCTACATTAATGATCTGGATTAGTGGATAGGGTCCACCCTCAGCAAGTTTGCTGATGCTGGGAGGAGTGGCTGATACATCGGAAGTCTGTGCTGCCAGTCAACAAGGTCTGGACAGACTGGAGAGTTAGGCAGGGAGGAACCTGATGTGGTCTAACAAGAGCAAGTGTTAGAAGGAATAACCATGTGCAGCAGTGTAGGTTAGGGGATGAGCTGCTGGAGAGAAGCTCTGTAGAGAAGGACCTGGGTGTTCTGGTGGACGACAGGTTGACTATGAGCCAGCAGTGTGCCCTTGTGACCTGAGCTGCATTAAAAAGAGTATGGCCAGCCAGTCAAGGAAGGTGACCTGCCCCCTCTACTCTGCCCTGGTGAGGACACATTTAGAATTCTGTGTCCTGTTCTGGACTCCCTAGTTAAAAGAAGACAGGGATTTCCTTGTAGAAATCCAGCAGAAGGCCATGAAGGTGGTAAAGGCCCTGGAGCATCTCCAGTGTGAGGAAGTACTGAGGAATCTGTGTCTGTTCAGCCTGGGAAAAAAGAAGACTGAGGGTGGATCTGATAAATGTTTATAAATATCTAAATGGAGGTGGGAGCAAATGGATGAGGCCAGGCTCTTGGTGGTGCATAGAAATAGAACAAGGAGTAATGAACTAAAACTTGAACATAGGAAATTTCATATTAACATGTTGAAGAACTTCTTTACAGTAAGAGTGACAGAGCACTGGAACAGGTTGTCCAGAGAAGTTATGGAGTCTCATTCCATGGAGACATCCAGACCTGTCTGGATGCCTACCTGTGTGACCAACCGCACCTGCTTTGATGGGGAAGTTGGACTCGATTTCCTTTCCAACTTTTGCAGTTCTGTGATTGTGAGACTCTGTGATGTCCAGCCAGTTGTCTTACTTTGTTGATATATTCTTGAACAAACGTCTTTGAAAGGCAGTTGGTGTAGAAACCCGGAAGCAGGCTAGCTGCACAGACCCAAACCTGATTGTGATCCTATTCTACTAAATATACAGCTTTAACTTCAGCTTCTCTTTTCACTAGACTTCTGCTAGCAGAACTGCCTATCAGGAATGTAATGTGATTTCTCAGATGCAGAAATCCCTATGGAAATCCAGTTAAACTAGGATAAAATAAATACTCCTTTACTAATATAATTGATTTTGTTCACATGAGTTTGGTATCATCTTTGACAGAGTAGTGTCTTTATATTTACTCTTAGAGAAATATTCTATAGTAGAAAAACCCAAAAAGAGAAGCAATGCTTCCTTTGTCAAAAGAAGAAAAAAGTATACATTTTTAAAGCCTTGAAAACTCAAAGAAGAACATTCTGTGTTTGTGTTGTGTTCAGAAGTTAAAATTCAGCATACTAATCACTGGAACAAATGCCTATGAATATTACCTCTTGTTCTGGTGCCTCCTGGACTTTGTAGTAACCTACAAAGCAGTCTGAGCTGCATATTCCGTTTAACAAACTGTAGCTCCATACACAAGATGTGCAGCTGAATCCTTCCTTTCCTAAAGAGGCAAATAAAGCAACAATATTAAAACAACAATAAAAAAACAATGTTAAAACTGTAAAAATTCTCATCTAACTTCATACTGATCACTACTACCAATGAAAAGGGATATTGTTAATTTCAAGCATCTTAAGTGGCAGCTCCAGCTTGAAGAAACTGGTATTAAAATGGTGTTGAGCAGCTTCTGCATGATGCTTGAGGTTTTGTGTGCCCCAAAACTGCATTTCTTAATTCATGAAAATATTCATGACAATGTGATTAGGGAACCCATTGTACAGGGTTGCATTCAGGAGGATCATTTAGAATGGTGCGTGTTTTGTGAGTCTTTTTAAAGGCAGATGCTGCCCACAGTGTTTCTGTGGAGCATTAAAGTGAGTGGTTTCTCCTCCATGTTACGATGTATCTGTCAGTTTCCCTGCAACTAGGTGTTTTCTTCCATCATCTAAAAGGAAAAAAATGTACTAATTAAATGTTAGAAAAAGTTAAACAGGTGAAGTTTGCAACTTTCTATGGCTCAGTTAGTTTACTCTGTCTTTTCTGGTCTTGAGAAAGAAGAGACTTCTTTTCCTGTGCATAAGCAGTGCAGATGCATTTCAAAGCAGCTACAGATTTGTTATTTAAGAGGATGAGCTTGTATTTTATCTTAGTAGTAACTACAGCAGAAAATGTCTTCTGTAGTGATTTTATCATGAATAAAACAAAATTCATGATTAGAAATGGTCTATAAGTTAAATGACAACATCTTTGTCCCAAATCCAAAGTAAAATATTTGTTGTAATATTAATATATATACATTATAATATAATGCTGCTATGCGGTCACATTTTAATAGTTCTTGAAGTTTGCTTTACTCTTGGAAGCATTTCCACAATTTTAAATATTGTTATGTTGCAGTTAGCCATCTGTGCTATCCAACATATCCACCATCCAACACAAACTGCTGTACACTGCTTGGTGCAGTCTGAGCTGTGGAGCAGAAGCTGCCAGCTATCATCTGATGACATTCATTCCAAGTGGACTAATGCTGCCCCATTCCAAATTGCACACAGTATTATAAAGGAAAGTGAAGAAACTGAATATGTGAGGGTGTCATAGAAGAAAACATATCTCAAAATAAATGTGGTAAAAAACTTAACTGCATTAAAAACAGCAGACATCACACTGGTGTTTTTTCCCCCACACTGAAGATATGCTTTGTGGTCTTAAGTGCTGTTAGCAGGTGATTTTCTACTCTTTCCTTTACTGACCACAAAGATCTGAGGTTAGATTTGAAACCCTTGGCTTTCACAGAGTAATACATAGTAAGTTAGCTCAGAGACGGAGATATTATTCAGTGTTTGTGCAAGAAGGAGAGTGTAGCTGTGAAGGCAATAGAGCCCTTTTATTTTGAAGTGGATGAGCATCTTTGTGTGAGGTCTGGCTGACTGAAAACTTAATTACCATCGTCAGTTTATTTCTTTTCTCTGGGAACTCACTCTTTGTGCTCCCCTGTATGGCTGGTCTGTGGTTAGTGCCTGCAGGCGGCCCCATGGGAATTCATATTCTTGCTTTGATCTTGGTTGATTGGTACTTTAAAGGCAAGGTGGCAACATGAAGCAGCCAGAAGAGTGAGAAACCTTGGGGTGCAGGAGAAGCTGGCAGCTGCTGGAGAGGCCTTGGCTGCCTGCTGTGGCCAGAGATCGTTGATGGCTGGCAGGGTTATGCACAGCACACCGTTTTGTTGTGTGCTTACAGATCTTGGAGCACAGAGAGGTAAAGAAAGGAGACAGAAGTGGCTGGGTAATCTTGGCAGGTGTTTTGATAATGTCTTTTATGCTGCCAAAGCAGAGTGTATGCTTTTACCTTCACAAGTTCGGCAGAAAGGGTGGCATCTTTCACAGACATTGTCATCCTTGTTTTCATAGTAATATTCAGGACAAGAGCTAACACATTGGTTCTTGGAGTGCAGCAGGTAGAAGTATGTATCACAGAAAAGGCAGTCTGTTGGTTGAGGCCCCATGCACTCCTTACAGCCCTTGTGGCAGCGCTCGCATGACCCAGTGGAGTTTTGTGCAAAATAGCTGAAACAGATTTGATAGTTGTGGCTGTGCAACATGTCTAACAATGGCAGGAAAACCAGAACACCTTTCATCATGAGCAGTTTCTCTGATTACATGAATGTATAACAGTGATAATTATGTGATCACAGTAAATATTTGCGGTCCCAGTGGAAACAGAACAAATATTCTTGGCCATTGGAATTTAGCTACGAAACAAGTCTTTGTAAAATTGAAAGTATACAATGAAAGGCTTTCTAAAATTGTAGATGAGTTCAGGTACAAAATAAGTATGTAAATGGGCAGAAAACATAAGTTCCATTTTTATTTTGCCAGAGATGTCTTGTGAGATATTGATTAAGCAATAAGAGTTTCTCACTACCCTGATGACCCATTGTCAGATGGAAATTCAGCAAATTCAAGAAATTCAAGAAATTCAAGAAATTCAAGAAATTAATGATTTCTTTCAATCCATAAGCAGGTTTAGTCAAAGGGTTCCAACAGAGGGACAATTGGTTCACCTAAGTTGTACAGTCAGAGGAAGAAGGGGAAGAGCTGCTTTGTGGCTGTGTTGAGACATGGCCATTACAGACTTCCAGTTAAATAGAATGATAACTGAATTTGAATGCCAGCATGACTGCATTACTGCAAAATCAAATGGACCTGAGCCACAAATAGTAAGTCCAATTTCCAGATTTAAATTTTTGTCACAAGAACTAATTGAATTCACATTTTGAAATTGAATGTACTCATATTAATGAAGTTGCTGTCCAGGAGTTTGACTACTCAGTTAAAACATCTTTTAGTGGTTAGTTTTATTATGATTGGTTATAAATATTTGCTTAATGCAAAACAAAAATCATCTCATCTAAATTTCAAGTTAGGCGGAGCCTGCAAGAGTGCTTGCTTCCTGTGCTGAAGCTGATAACTTACAATATTTATTCTGCTCCACTCTTTTCTATACAAATATAACCTAAGAGCATCCTCAGAGAGTGAGAATGACCACATAATGTCAGACAGTCCCAGTTCGGGAGCAGACATTCTAGTTTCTATACAATAAGGTAAGGTTTTCCTCTGCCTCTGTATTGGAACAGCATAAGACATTTTTGCAAGAAATGAAATATAATTCTGCCTGACTCTCAAATAAATAGGAGAGAAACAACCTAACATCTCAAAATGTTCTCTGTGCTGTAGCTCTCTCTTTGCTAAAGACCTTGGACCTTACCCTGTTGGACACTGGCTTACGCATCCTTTTCCTTGCCGATACAAGCCTGGTTTACAGGAAAGGCACTGCGAGCTGTGTTTTCCATTGCAGGTGGCACAGGTGATGTGGCATGGGGAACACCGTCCTTCATCACTGTCAGCGTAGTACCCAGCTGGGCATGCTTCAACACAGGTTGTATCTGCACAGAGAACAATGAGGAATAGCATGTCGTAGTATTTGCTGCTATAAAACAGCTCGCAAAATGCTCCTAAATTAGACTCTAACAGCAGATGCTATTAACGCTTGTACCAGAACAAGAAAAGGGAATGTTGGGATATTAACTTGGGATAGTAATTTCTTCTAAGCCTTTTCAGTTAAGTTGTCCTCATTTCTGTACTTCGTGTACAATAGCATGATTTTCAGAGCAGATAATTTTTTTATCTTTAGAGAACATAAATGCATAGTACATGATAATGAACAGCAGTGATTTCATTTAAAATACGAGAAAGAAGAAATAATAATGAAGAAGTTCTCTACAGGCATAAACATTTCCTATAGTTTTCACTCTTAAAAGTGTCGATCTCAATGCACTCTGTGTAAACCATGAATCTGAAATTTAGTGACTTTTATTTGCTGGTCTTTACCCCTATACGTAGCTGATGCTTTGTGTTACAAGAATAAATGTCTGCAATACTACCAAATGTATCAGGTACATCACACTGATTGAAATATCAGGGGGTCGTTAGCAGGACAGGAATCAGAAACAAGAAACTAAGTGATTCAAATAACTGCAAGCTTGTCAAGATAAGAGAGCAGTGACCATCTAGCTAGTAGCTTAATACTTATTATCTCACTTGTTTTTCACATTTTGATGATTAAAATTGGGAAAATAAAGATACTTCCTTTTTTTTTACCAATGGTAATTGTGCAAAACAATTTAATGCGATGATATAAAACACAGATCTAATGCAAAGCATCCAAAATTTAAGAATGCAAAATCTGCATCAGATTAAACATAAACATCTTGGGGTCGGTTTCACCTTCGGCTTTCTTTATGTGTTTCTGGCATGAAAGATCATTTTAATCAGTTTCTCTCCAACTGATTTTCTAAATTTTGTCTTGAAAAAGTTACAAAGAATTGAAGTTTAAGATTTAATATTTTATACTCTTTATCAATTTGTTCCTGAGTCAATAGACTTTTACACCAAGTCTCAAAAGTAAAGTAGTTTTACATCTCAGCCATCCACTTGAGACTGGCATTGTGATCCAGGAACGATTTTTAACATTTCTACTTAAGTATTTATGGCTCATCAGATTTCTGCAGGAATTAAAAAGTAAGCCTGAAAATTGTGATTTCTTTGCGCTTACAAAAAAATATATTGTCCCTCTCCTCTTCTTAAGGTCTTTATAGAAAGCGACAGTGACAGTAAATAGGAATTGAATTAAAAAAAACAAACAAACCGTTTTGTTTAGCTATGGGATTTGTTGCTACTTAGAAGTCTGTGAGTGGCCAACCCCAAATGATGATTTTGTTTCCAGGTAGCTCTACAGAAAGTAGTTATCACTGAGCAAGTCTTCTACTTATCAGATCTACATTGCAATATTTAGATAGTCTAAAGCAGTCCTAAATGTTTTATGAATGTCACATAAGCTGGTTTATTCCATGCTGTCAGTGTGGAATAAACAGGAGGAAAGCACTTACTGAAAAGATAGCGGTTATTTGCACAACTAATACACTGGTGTTCAGTTGGTCCTGAGCAGTGAAAACATTTCTTATGACAAGTTTTGCAGGTCTCAGTTTTGTCATCATAGTACTCGGTGCGAGAGCAGTGTCCAGATAGCACGCAGTGTCCGTTACCATTCAGGATCAGGCCGTTTCTGCACATAAGGCAGGCAGTGGATGAAGAACAAGTCTTGCATGTCCTATTGCATGCTGAAATGGAGAAACAGTAGGAAAGTCACCATGCTATGCTTCATACGATTATTTCAATACAAATTTTGCAAGGAGCAGTTTCCATCTCAGAGTGAAAGGCTGAGAGAAACAGAGAAAAATCTCTGGTTCTGCGTAGTCAAACCATTCACTATTTTTGAGGTCATGCAGCCAGTTCCTTAGGTTTCCTTTTTCAATGACTGAGAAGTGATTTTCAACTTACTGTCTCCAGCAACGCTCAGTGTTTTACCAGACTAGTTCAATAAACACATTCCAGTTTTGTTGCCTTCCTCTCTTGGACTTTCTCCAATTTTTGTAAACTGTGCTTGATATTTCTTCTGCCTTTGTTATCCCCTCCATTTCCAAAACATAGATGGACATAGTCAGGAAGGGCAGGTCTTTTTAGAATAATGTTTTGCTAGTCTACTTCTATCTTACTGCCATTCTGGAGAAAACAGCAGCTACCAACCTTGACAGTCTTCAGTTTCATCTTCATAGTAAGTCCCTTCAGGGCACTCTTCAGAACACATGCCATCATACAGGACAAAGTAGCTGACTGCACACTCAGTACAGTCGTCTGAGTCTGGTCCGTTGCAGTTCTTGCAGTCTCCATGGCAGGGAAAGCAGTGATTGTCTTCAGCATAGAATTGGGTAGGGCAGTCCTCTACACATTTCCCTTCATGCAGGAAGAACCCATCCACACACTCTACAGAGAACAACAAACAGAGTAAGCAAAAGTGCTTATGGTGACTTCAGTATGTGAGGGAGCATGTCATAAAAGGAGACAAGCAGATGGCTTGGAACATACGTTCTCTTCTAACTTTTCCCCTCCAACTTGCCCATCATAGCCTAGCTCTCACTGAGCATTTCTGTTTCTTCTCAAGGGTCTGAGAAGTGAAATCAGCTATTCATTTTGTTATTGATAATAACCAAACAATTCTGCCACTGTATACTGGTGGACATAGTTGCTTATTTCTGAACTTCTGTTTGATTTGTTATTATATGAATCTGGTTGGAATATTTGGTCAGAATGTTTGGCTAGAGCTTGGATTCATCTGTTAACTTTCTTATGAGTACTTGGTTTAATAGTGCTGTTTTTCTTTTTTCTCCATGTTTGTGTATAATTTGCTAAATATTAACTATCCTGAATATTCTGGTGTGCATTCAGACTCATGAGCACATTGAAGTTTTTCCCAAGTATGCATTACTAGATAATGTTTCATTACAAAGGTTTTATTCTCTGCCGTGAGTAGTATTGCAAAGAGACATAAAGTTTAATCAAACTAGGAAAGAAGCATTCTGTATCTCACAGTGGTGTGCATGTGTATTTAGGTATTTAGACATGAATACAATAAGCTGGCATCAAACCAATATAGATATCTGAAGAACAAAAGGAACACACTAAGCAAGATGAAATCACTTTACAGGTGCCCAGTTTAGACTGAATCTCCTCATAAAGCACCATTTGCTTAGCCTCTGTCTTAGAGGAGTTTTTCCTTGGTTTGGTTTGGTTTGGTTTGGTTTGGTTTGGTTTGGTTTGCAGAATTTCTTTTCAGGTCTGTTATTCTGTCAGTCTGCTTCTAGACTGATCTAGACAGACTGTAGCCAAGTCACAAGCAGTTCTTTGTAATACCTTTGCACGTTTCACTGTGAATGCACTCCAGACACATAGCAGGGCAATGTTTACAGATTCCATCAAAGGCAAAATGTTTCTGTGAACAGGTAGGTTTACATTCCCACTGCTCCAGAAGCAAAGGACTTTTGCATGACAGGCATTTGGTAGCACTTCCCTCACATGTCTTGCAGGAACCACTGCATTCCTTGCAAGTCCCAGAATCATTGAAGTATCCCCTATTGAGTAAAAATAAAACACAAAGCAAACTGTTGGTCAGCATATATTTACCACAGTCCAGTCCATTAAGAATTATGAGCATATGTGAGTCTATTGACTTTGCCAGTGCACTTATTTCATTGGATCTAAAGGGTTTCTCACACATTTAGTTACTTGTCCCCCACTCAATTTACACCTTCTGTGTCTGCAAGCAGAAAATGTACATGGCTAGTACCAAGAAGGGAATTTGGCCTCCTCTTATTTTTACACCTACACTAAGGCATGTTGGATTTCCTTTCCCACCACTTTCTTGGTTTGCCACTTCCATAAAATAGGAGGGTCTATAGTATCTAGGAAAAGAAAGACTCTATACTCCCATGACCAACTCTCAGTGATGATGGCAGAGAAAGAATGAGACACATCACCTCACTGATCCCAGATGGAAGAAGGAAGAAGCCCACAAGTGTCAAAGCTAGGAAGAATAAGGAAAGGCTGGATTAAATGGACAATAAACCCATAATGTTTAAGCAGCTGTGTGCAGTGATGGTAAGACAGGAAGGAGGGGCAAGTTTCACCAGCATCTATGGTGTGAAAGCTGCTGTAGGCAGATCAGGTTGAGGCAATTAGTCCTGAAGAAAACAAGAAAGTAGGCCTATGTTTTAGGAGAGGTGGGATGCAATCCAGTCTGCCTATACTCTCAAAGTGAAAATGTTAGAAAATAGAGGGAAAAGCAACTCTCTATTTTCAGATGATTGTTAATTTACATGTATGCAAACATGTATTTCACTTAAACAAATCTGGTAGCAGGATATGATTTCCTAGAGATTACATTTCCACAGAAGGTGAGGGGAGGTGTATTAGAAGCAAGGCTAGAGAAAAATTAAGAAGAGCTTTTCCTGTCATCTATTCTAATCTTCCTTCTTTATTTTTTTTTCCCTAATCTTTATTCATAATCCTGCATCTATTTCTGATAGTCCCTTTTTTAGTTCCAGTCTAGAGTGCTCTTCTAGCTCAGTACTTCAGTGTCCTCTGTCAGAAATTATTAAAAAATCTCTAAAAAATTCCCTTCCCTTCCCTTCCCTTCCCTTCCCTTCCCTTCCCTTCCCTTCCCTTCCCTTCCCTTCCCTTCCCTTCCCTTCCCTTCCCTTCCCTTCCCTTCCCTTCCCTTCCCTTCCCTTCCCTTCCCTTCCCTTCCCTTCCCTTCCCTTCCCTTCCCTTCCCTTCCCTTCCCTTCCCTTCCCTTCCCTTCCCTTCCCTTCCCTTCCCTTCCCTTCCCTTCCCTTCCCTTCCCTTCCCTTCCCTTCCCTTCCCTTCCCTTCCCTTCCCTTCCCTTCCCTTCCCTTCCCTTCCCTTCCCTTCCCTTCCCTTCCCTTCCTTTTCCTTTCACAGTTTTTGATTTCTTTTTCCTCCTGTAATGCGGCAGATACTTTGCATTTGTTCTGAACTATGCTAGTCAGAATCTGTTTCACTGCCCCTTGTATACTTATATGACAAAGTTAGCATGAAAATTCTGCCAAAGAATTTGTGCTAGTAATAAGAAAAGCAGAAGGTGGACATTTTTCTTAAAAGAAAGATTATTCAAGTGAGAGTTTCGTATTACATAGCATAGGTTTTACACATATATATGTAGCTTTGATGAATACTAACAAAGAAAGCACAGAAAACAGGAATACCTGAGATAGTGAAGTTAATTCCATTTATTAGAGTAAAAATTAAATGTTGTAAGCCAAGAATAGAAAAACCTAACAGGCTACTTTATTTCCATATCAGATCTCTGAAACATTCACTTTCTTGTTTCACAGAATCACAAAATCATTGGAAGGGATCTCTGGAGATCATTGACTTCAACCCTCTGCTAAAGCAGGTTCTCTAGTGTAGGTTGTACAGGAAAATGTCGAAATGCCCAGATGAGTTTTAAGAACATCCAGAGATGGAAACTCTATAGCCTCTTTGAGCAGCTTGTTCCAGTGCTCGGTCATGCTCAAAGGAAAGAAGTTCTTCCACTTCCTTATAGATGGCATCCTAAATAAGTTGTTCACACCCTTACTCTCTACTACTCTGAGTAAAGGACAGGTTAGGAGAAGGACTAGACACTTGTTGTCATTCCCCATGAAGAACATCCTGAAACACTGTGGTCATTTGGAAGACAATGGGAACAGTAAAATCTGTCATAGCATTGCATATCTAGTTTCACTTTTGATTTTTCACTTCTTCTCTAAACCATAGAAAATTTTATTTACTCAGGCCATCTGAAAATGACTTTTACCTTGTGGTATTTTTTAATACCCAAGTTACATTTAGCTTTCTTTTAAAAGGCCAAAATTAAGGATTTAGATTACAAAAAGAGAAGGAGCTCAGTGAGGAATGTAACAGGGGATACTTACTCAGGGCATTCCTGTAAGCATCTGCCATTGTGGAGGAAGAAAGACTGTCCTTGGTCAGCCTGACACTTCTGGCAGTGCCAGGGATCAGAGCAGACCTCACAATTGTCCATGCACATTTCACACTTCCCACTTCCAACGTCGGCAAAAGTTTGTTGTGGGCACTGAGAGACACATGTATTGTGGGCAAGAAATTTTCCTAGCAAAACAGAAACCCAAGTGGGAATAAACACCAATTAGAAATATATCCAAAAGATTTGCCTTTGGTGGCTACAAAAATGCTTTCATCTTCATGGAAGTCTGACTTTCTGATGCCTGAAAGCATGAATAAAACATTCTTTAAACATTTTCTTGAAGTAGCTGGGAAATGTAGTAATTCAAAAACTTCACCAAAATTTAAGGTAAGAAAGAATCATCAGGTTTATTTAGTACATCTCTCTGAATAAAGCTCTCTTCAGTAATACCTTCATCATGTCTACAAATTTTGACTGAAGAGAAATAAAAGGAGCAACAACCACCCTTATTTATAAGGGTATGTGATTAGATCCTAGCTGACGTCTTTCTTCAGCTGTTGATTTACCAGACTGTGCCTTAAGCTGCTAATGGACTTTCTAGTTCATTGTGCCTTAAGCTGCTAATGGACTTTCTAGTGATCATGATTGCAAATATTCCATTGAAGTATGTAACATACAGTATATTTTGTCTTTTGCAAATCTTACTCAAAGAAGCTTAAGTCTCTTACCTTCTGGACATGAAGTGCACCTGTCAGCAGATTTGTCACAGGTCCTACATGAAGGATCACATGGTTGCAACTGTTTTTTTGCAGCTGGAATTAAAAGAAAATACAAGCCTGTTTTAGACTGTTTTGCTCATTTCACCTAACTCTGGGAAGATTGTTCCCTTTGGCTTTTTCTTAAGCTGTTGTTAGAGTGTCTCCTTGGATTTTTGGGATTAGAGCTCAAAGCTGGAAAAGTTGATTACTGTGTTCAACTCCACACTCTTAAATTAAGAACAGCAATAAAGGAAAACAGAAAAATTATCCTGAGAGTCACTAAAGCACTATTCTAGACTTCTTATCACAAATGAGGACAGTTTAGCTAAATATTTTTAGTTTCAGAGCAGTGCTCCAAATCCAAATTCCAATCTGTACTCCTGAAAGATTACAAACAAGAGGAAGAGGAAGGTATGTAAATTTGGGGGACTTGATGTAGTGAGGTAGTTTTGTTGAGCTTTTGTACTAGCTGCCTGTCAGACCATTACCTTGTATCTAAGGGAGAAATCTCTGAGAAGGAAAGGGAAATGTCTGGAAAGATGATAGGTAAACTAATTCTCCCCAGTGATATTGCCTGCTATTTCCCTCCAAAAAAAAGAATCTGGATGTATTTCAAATTGAATTTTTATGCCTTCAGGAAGCTAAGACCTTAGTTATGCTTTGCATAGGCTCAGTGCCAAAGATATTCAAGAACTGTACTAAAAGCAAATAAATTCTGTTGCCTCAGTGTGTGAGACTGCATTTTGAGCCAAGCAATTATAACAAAGGGATAATGAAAATGTGATGAGGAAGTAATAATGAGCAGAAGACACTAGTCTTTTAATGACAGAAGACAGTAGTCTTTTAATTTTTCTGGAAACCTAAAATAAAGAATGAAGCAACGGACACAGACAACTTAGTACCTCAGCACATCCAACTCGTTCTACCAATTAAATGTGTTTGGCTTGTATAAGTTGAGGGACTGACTAACACTATCTACTACCATCTAAATGGTCTTCATACACTTTTTTTTTCTGCCCGTTACAGAAAGAATTATTTTGGAAGCTGATATTTTGAATGAAAAACAGAAGAAAAAGCTTTGATTAAAAGGGGGAAATAGAAGTGCTGGATTGTATATACAGCTGCTTCCCACAAGGAAAAATGGTAGGAATTTTACACAATGGAGAGACTATTAGTAGAAATATGGCATATGTGTAAATAAATTTGAACAAGAGAGTGAATGCCTGTAGTGTTATAAATCTTGATGACTGGCACAATACTGAAGAACTATGGATATGGTAGGAAATTACTAAGGCATTATCATCATTGCCTGCATTAGAAATAGTGTGGCCAGCAGAAGCAGGGAGGTGATCATCCCCCTGTACTCAGCACTGGTGAAGCCGCACCTCGAGTATTGTGTTCAGTTTTGGGCTCCTCACTACAAGAAAGACATTGAGACCCTGGAGCGTGTCCAGAGAAGGGCAATGAAACTGGTGAGGGGTCTGGAGCACAAGTCTTATGAGGAGCGGCTGAGGGAGCTGGGATTGTTCAGTGTGGAGAAGAGGAGGCTCAGGGGAGACCTCATTGCACTCTACAACTTCCTGAAGGGAGGTTGTGGTGAAGAGGGATTTGGCCTCTTCTCCCAGGCAATGAGCAGGACATGGGGAAATGGCCGCAAGTTGTATCAGAGGAGGTTTAGGTTAGACATGAGGAAGAACTTTTTCTCTCAGAGAGTGGTCAGGCACTGGAATGGCTGACCAGAGAGGTGGTGGAGTCGCCGTCCCTGGCAGTGTTCAAGAGGCGTCTGGATGAGGAGCTACGAGAGATGGTTTAGTAGCTTGTGGCACTGATAGGAATGGGAGGGTGGTTGGACTAGATGATCTTGCAGGTCCTTTCCAACCTTGTGATTCTGTGATTCTGTGATCATTCTGGCTGTAGCATCTCTGCCCTCTCTGAACAAAGGTCTAAGAGAATTTCAGGGTCTAGGGACAGGCTGGAGGATCTGCAGTAAAATGTACATATAAGAATAAAGCAGCACGTTATCAGGGCTGGGACTCTCTATAGTCAGATTAATGCTGTTGGGGTTAGATTCACAGTTAAAGAAAGATTTCTTGCAAAACGCTGATTTGGCTCTGTCCCTTGTGTTACCTATGCACAAGCTGTATATTTACATATGGATTAACAGCCATGTGGTTAAGAAAGTAAAGTACTAGAGCTGCAAGTTAATTTTAAAATAATGGTTTTAGTTGCCTATAAATTTCATCCTTCTTGAAAAGAATGAACATGTAAGTTTGCTTTTCTTAGCACTTTAGATTAGGAAGGTGTGGTTGTCTTGTGAGGCTTTCCACAGTGGCATTTCCTGTGAATGTATATCCTTGCCTTCACTTGTCAATGTATTGATGTATTTTCTATGGCTTTTTCCTCTGCTGAAGTCCTTTTTCTTTTTTTTCTTTTTTTTTTTTTTTTCTATTTCAGGTTACAGTATGCTCTTTCAGCAGATTAAAGTGTGTTTAAATGCCCTTGGGTGTTGAGGCAGTCCAAGCCTCTGCCAGATCTGTAGATGCACCTAACCTTACAAGCATGCAAATGCTTTCACTTTTCTTATCTAAATAATACTCAAAGAAACCTTCCAGTTGATCATTGCTCATTCTGTGAGATGCAAAAATTACTGACAGATTTTTTTCAAGGCATTATTTCCTAGCTATATATAGTTGTCCTTACTTAATTATTGAAAAAAATCCTTACTGAATTCTTGTCACCTCTAAGAATATAAGGAATACTGTGAGAAAGCTAAATTTTCTTAATTTTACTGAATTGAGCAGCACTCAGGTTTTTTATTCTCTTGTTGTTGTGGATCATAAAATCATAAGATCATTGAATCATAGAATAGCTTGGATAAGAAGAGACCTTGAAGATCTAGAAGTTCCATCTCTCTGCTGTGGACAGGGTTGCTAACCCCCAGATCAGGCTGTTGAGAGACCCATCCAACCCGGACTTGAACATCTGAGTGAAAAAATTCCCAATTACATCTAATATAAATCTCCCCTCTTCTAGTTTAAAAGCATTCCCACGTGCCCTGTAACTATCTGCCCAGGTAAAAAGTTGATCTCCTTCCTGACTATAAATTCTCTTTAAGTTCTGAAATGCTGCAGTGAGGTCTCCCTCAAGCCTTCTCTTCTTCAAGCTGACCAAGCCCAACTCCCTCAGCCCTTCTTCATATGAGTGTTATTCCACCCCTCTGATCATCCTTCTGGACTCCTGTGTACTTGCTACAACAGCTCTGTATCCTTCTTGTACTAAGGGCTAGAGACCTGGATGCAGTACTCCAGATGGAGCCTCACTAGGGCAGAGTGAGGGAGAGGATCTCCTCCCTGTCCCTGCTGGCCACATCTCTTTCTGACCCAAGATACTGTTGTCCTTCTGGGCTGCAAGCACACTCTGCACACTCGATTCTAGCTTTTCGTTCATCAGATTTCCTAAGTCCTTTTTAGCAGTCCTTTTAGATCTAAATGAGTTGTTTTTTCAGACTGTAATTGTGTCTGCCCCAGTCGAAGCACCTTGCATTTAAATTTGTTGAGCCTCATTAGGTTTACATGGGCCCACTTTTCAAGTTTGTCCAGGTCCCTTTTGATGGCATCCCTTCTTTCTGTCCTATCAGCTACACTACTGAGGTTGGTGTTGTGCAAGCCACAGTCCCCACTGGCCTGTAACATCCTCAGTTCCTTCGTCAGTTATTTGATAAGCTTTCAGGATTTTTCCATTCACTGATCTTTTATAAATATACATAAACAAAAAAAAATATGAAAAACAATTTTTCATTTCCCTTCTCAACAGCTTTTCATCTAGCTACTTTTCTCTGCCTTAAAAGTTTTATTTTGTTTCTTTGAAAATCCCTACTGGGCAGTTTTAGGTACTGTAATTTAATGCCATTTGTGTGTGGGAAGAAGCAGCTCAGAAATACTGCTGAAGTATGTATTGCCAAAGGAAAAGAACCTTGATCTTGGCAAAAGAGCTGATACAATATGGAAAATAAATAACAGTAATATAAAGTTAAACAGACAAGTTAAGTACTGCTGAAGAATGTTTAAATTAGTTCACAGTTTCAAAATATTTCAACCCTTACAATTGAAAAATAAGGAGTTTTTTTTTTCTTTTTTCTTTTTTAAAAAGAATTATTTCCAGTTAATCTTACTCGGTTTGGCACAACTTACTGCTTTCTGCAGTGTGTGCTAGTTACCACCAGAGGGGAATGTACACAAGCAGTTGTGCTTCTGTTACTTGGCTTAGGTCTACCTTTTCAGCCAAGTATAAGCACTCAAATGTCTCAGCTGGGGACTGTTAGGAGAAATATGAAAATCTTAAAATTTATCGATCTACTTAGGAAAATAATAATCTGGAAAGTTAAAATGAGTTTTTCCTCTGTTAGAACTCTTACTGACTTTAAACAGGATTTCATTTACTGAAAAACACCACAAAATGCAAGTTCAGAATAAAGAGAACTTATTAAATGTAACTTTCCTGCAGAGAAAATGTTTCCAAAACGGGTAAATACGATGCAAAATATTTTGCTACAGAAACCTGTGCATATTACTTCAAAGAACAAAGTTTCCCAAGAACAGCCCTACAAAACCATCAAGAAAATTTGTCACGCAAATCATATTACTTTGGCCTTTGGAATAACGATAAATGAAAACTTTAACTCGCAGTTTTTAGCTATTAAAAAGCCTTCAACTCATCAGTGAAAACTTCACTCAGCACACTATGACAAGTGAGGCTACTAATATATTGGAAGAACTAATTAAATTACAAATAACAAAGTTGTCTGTCTTCAAGGGAAGAGTTTGGTGGCCATCAGAAAGAATTGCCAGCTCAGACATATCGTATGTCCTTACCCAAATGCAAGTCTTGTGTAAGGACAAAGCTCATGGCGCACCGTGATCTGCTTTGTTGGGTTTTGTCCTCCTCATGACCCCTAAAGGCTACCATTATGTACTTGTGAGTTCTACAAGATCTCCATTAATTTTTTTCTTACGGTTGTGAACAAAACTTTTAAATGTAGAAGCTGTAAGTCTGTGATGTAGAATTGCTAACCATCCATACTCTAAAAATGGAATGTAGACCCTGAAAAAACACTATATTCTATTATTACCCTTGTTCTGCTCTACTTTTTTTTTTTTTTAAGGCCAAAATGTATGACCTTTTCAGATCTACTGAGCTGTTTTTATCCTTATGCTAATATTCCTTTTTGGGTTTTCAACCCAAAACATCTTCTATTTAAAAATACTCAAGCCAGAATTTGACTAAATGTCACATTGATTCTTGTCTCTTTGTCAGAATCAGTAACAACTTTGACATATGCAGCTCAACCTCCCCAGTTCAATAAAGGCATGCCATGCCTTTATTTGAGCTAAGCCTCACTGCAGCTCTGCAGCTACCAAGTACTCTGCCTATTCAGTCTGTTTGAGGGCTTATCAAATTCAAAGATTGAGGTTTTGTCTTGGTTTGGTTGAGGTAATTTTCTTCATAGTAGCTCCCATAATGCCATGTTTTGGATTTGTGATGAAAACTGTAGTTCATTTAGTTAGAGCAGTGTTTTTGCAGTGCCGAGGAGTCTTCTATTTCACACAGTGCTCTGCCAGGCTGGGTAGGGCAGCTGACTCAACTCTCCAAAAGAGAAACTCTCAATTTCTCGCTATGTTCAGCAACAAAAGCCAGGGTTGAGTTGGCTGTCGGGTCTTCCATTACTCAAGGGTTGTCTGTGCATTGGTCATCTTGTGGTGAACAATTGTGTTGTTTATCAATTGCTTTTTTTTCCCCTTGTTGAGTTTTTCTTTTTCTTTTCTTTTATTCCCATTTCCTTTTCTTCTTCTGTTCTTTCTTTTTCTTATTAAAGTCCATTTATCTATACTCATGTCTCATTTTAACTTTCTGATCTTCTCCTCTACCAACTGTGAGGGGTGAGCGAGTGGCTGTGTGGGGCTCAGCTGCTTGTGTTAAACTACAACAGTTTTCTTTCCTCATTTGAGCTTGTGAATGAGACATAAATGAGACAATGGCAGAGTTTCTTTAAACCTAATGCTGTAAGATTTTACCTCTGCTCTCCAAACAGAATGAATGAAAAAAACCTCTATCATCTCATTAAGACATCTCATTTAAAACCTCTATCATCTCATTTTCTCTTTCATTTTACTTAAGTATTTTAACTGTCTCCCCCAGTTTTTCTATTTGATTTGAGTGAAAGATTAAATGAGTTCTCAAAAGTATTCAGGGTGAAAAATTTAGGTCTTTGGGGAAACAAGTGTGATCGTCTTCACATGCTTACTGCTTGTTGTGGAAAATGAAAGTCTTACTAAAAATAAACTTTGACACAAAAAAGCCCTCCAAAATCTCAAGGCATATGAGCTGAGAAATGGCCATATCTTAAAAGATTTAGCTTTGAATGTAATGGCATTTGAAATAGCTTATGGTCCATGCTTTAATTTGTCTTAAGTCATAACTGCAGTATAACAGTTCTTGCTTGTATATACTCATGTTCTCTGCTGTCCGTCTTGCTCTCTCTATCCACTCATAACGGACAATGGACTTAATAAGTAATGCAAGCAATAAGTGTTCAGGCAGATAATAGCTGGCTTATTTTCTCTAGTTTCAGATTCTTTTACTCATGATTTTCTCTAAATAAAAGGGAGGCCTAACAAAAAATTTTTACTTCAAAGTTGCTATCAAAATTGCTACTGGTACACATTTCTAGTTCTGGTTCACAATGATTCACACTTCCTTAGCTTATAGCTTAAAAGACAGAGTTCTATGAAGAAGAGTACCTTTGCAAGTTATTTCACTGTTGGATCATGGCACGGTTCTAGAAGGGAAGAATACATAAAGAAACATGCGCACGTATTTTTGCACTGTGTAGTGGGATGTGATTTGAATATAATCCAGCTGAGATGCTACCCAGTTTGTCAGGTTTTATGCTGTACATGGAACTGGCTTAGCAAAATTGATATGATCAGGGAAAAAAGACAAAAAACAGGTTACATATCTCCTTGAGGTAATTACAATTGCATACATACATAAAACATAATGAAAACAATATATTTCTGTAATAAAATACTAGACCTATCCCATTTCAAAGGCTTATATGAACTGTAAATCTAAGGGAATTTTAGGAGTGCTGAAAAGTAAATTACAGTCTGCAACAACCATTAATTCTGAGTCTGGTTATCTTTAAACAACCATACCAGTACTTTACAAATAGCTAGAATATGAAATCAACATGCCTCAGAATGTATGGGATAGTGAATCATTTTTATTTGTGTCTCTAGCACCTCAAATTTTCACATCTGGATGATGCTTAAAAAGGCCTCCTAACTCTTTCCATGATGTTCTCATTCTATACACTAAATGTCATAACATTTCCTCATTTGGGTAACTGTGATCTCTTCTTTCCTGCTGCTGATTTCCCTACAGTCTTCTGCTCATCTCATTCTACTTTTTTCTTTCCTTCTCTATTCTGAGACCTCTGTATGTATATCTGCATAGCTTCATAGCTGCATTAAGGTGAGACAAAAATAATAATTCTTTTAAAGCCCAAGTTATTGTTTTCTCTCAATCAGAACTCTTCTGGTGCAATGCATTTTTACGGGTTTTGTTTTATTCTATTATTTGTATAATATATATATATATATTATATATAATATATAATTATAATATAAATATAATAATATATATATAATATATAATATGTATCTATATTTGTAATTAGGAAAAGGAAAGTACACAAGATGGATGCAGTTAGTCGCTGACTGTAGGAGATTGCTCTCACTGGGACAGGTATGCAATAGTAAACAGAACCAACTGCTATTTTGCTGCATAATTTATTACAGCATATATAATCTACACGTAAAGAAATATATATTCCATTTTGTGTTTGCGTCAAGAACAAATTTCATTACACATCTTTTTTTTTTCCTTTTGTAATTTTCAGAAAAATGTGGTAAATGAATGAATGAATTTTCAAGATGCTGTATTTACAGTATACAGGTAAAATGAAGACCTGATGTGCAAAACTTCTAATCTAGTTGAAACAGTGTGTGTTCAGTTGGCGAATCAAGTTTACACTGGTGTATCTCCTGATTTCCAAAGTCATTTTATCATCTGGTACATGAGATAAAATACAGATGTTTTATACTACAAACACAAGCTCAATTTCTTTCGCTCTTTTTTTTCTCCCTTCTTGGCTGACCCTGTCTTTTTGAAAGCCAGGATACCAGACAAGGTCTGTTTCATTATTTCAGACCTTTATGTGACTTCTTAAAGATTCTTAATATGAATTGGACTGTCTGCCCATCAGAATATGCCCTCAAAATAAATATAATTTTAGAAAACTGTTCTTTATAGAATGTTTTACGTTTCGGAGTTTGTGCTCATAAATATTCATACGATTGACCCATTATTTATCCTTGCTTAAAAAATATATATAAGTGAAAGCTTACAAGTTGTGGTGGAGGGAAAAGAGTATTTCACATTCACAAAGATTTTAATCCTTTCTTAGATGGACCAGTCTCTCAGTTGACAAACTCTGTGTTGGTTTCACTGTGGCAGGCTGTGACATGCTGCCCTTCAGTTTATGTTCGCCTAAGAGCCAAATAAGGCAGTAGTCTTTGTTTCCAGAATCTCATTTTGTCCCATATGGTAGGTCAACACAGTCGCTAAAACCACAGTGAAGCCCACTGAATCCATGTGGCTGGATGAGCCAAAGGAAAATGGATTAATTCTTTGTAAATACAGTTCAAGGTTTAATACCTCAACTTTCTCTTGTAACATTTCTGAAGAAAAAGAGTAAATAGAAGACTAACATGGTAAAAACTGACGTAAACTACTGGATTTGGAAATTTTGGCTGTCTCCCTAGTTGCGTTGTCTTCCTGTGTTGTCTGGAGCAGCGTATGTGCTGAGGATGAGCTTGGGCAATTTCATCCTTGCTCCCATGACAGGGGCGAGGTTGTTTATTTCATACTTGTCCCCCCACACCCAGGTCAGTCCCCTACAGTGTGAGGACTAATAATCTTCTGGCCTACATTATTTAATTAGATCAGCTCATTGGGTCACTAAAGCTCAGAGGTAGCTCTGCCATGGTGCTGTGCTGGAGTAAATGTATTGAGGAGTAGGAGCATCCAGTGGAAAAAGCACATTTTGGTAAACAAGCAGAGAGAGCCAAAATCCAACTCGCAGCGTCAGATTTGCCCACACTGGACTGGTTAACAAACATGGAATTACTGTAATATCCTCTGAAGAACCCACACTGCATGACAAGTTCCCCTTTGAAAGTGAATTTGACAATGGATGGGATGGAAGAACCCAATATTCTACCAAGATGAAATCACCCTGGAGACAATCAAAGTATCTGTAAAAAAATCCTAAAGAACAAAAATGTAAATTGTGATAAAGTGTTTGGAGATCTATCCCAGGGAAGCAGTGGAAAACTTTGGAAGCTGCCATGAACTGGCAACCAGGTAGGGAAAAAAATAATCCTTAGTTCACATAATCTCCTTTCAAATACACAATGGAAAAGAAGAGGCCCTACAGAAAAGCTTAAGAAGATCTGTAGATGGCCTGTTACTCCTATCAGTCTAGAGAAGAGCAGGTAGATTTTAATTTTGCTCATTTTTATGCTTTATAGACTACGGAATATTGTTGAACACTGCAGTGAAAGACAGCGGCTGCTTCATCTATATTTTATTGGTTTTCAGAAATCTTATGACAATTTAAAAAGTCATTGTAACAGATACTGAAACTGTTTTTATTTTTGTATTTGTTTTGTTTTTCTATGCTTTATTTTCTTTTTAAAATTATACAGGCGATTTGAACCCTCCTTTGGGTGTGAATTGTGTTGCAATTTCTATCTAGCAACAATGTTGGTGTGTGGAGTATTCATGGAGCGTGGAGCAAGAGTTTCAAATATAAATGACACAGTTGGAAATCTAGATTCAACTGGTATCTTCTTGAATGCATCAGCAAAATAAATGATTGATATAAAAAAAATTCAACTATTTATATTTTATTGCTAATTAGCAAATGAAAATATTTTTTTTCAAGAGCCAGATAATCCAACAGTATCTGAGCAAGAAAATTCATAGACTGTTGGTAATGTAATTATCCAGAGTGTAACTTCAGTAAAGATAGGGACGATATCGTTAACTTTTCTACTTGAAAAGTACTACTATTTGGAAAAATGATCCAGTGGGGCTCACAGCATCACCAAGTTCATTGTCACTATCTCAGCAGCTACACACCGCTGCTGCTGCCACATACCAGCAAGTCTATTTGAGAAGGGGGAGAACCTCCAGTCAGGTTTCATGGTCCCCTGTCACACTGCACAGCGGGAATTGTTTGGCTTTAGAACAGTTGCCAATGCTTAAGCCAATACGGCTCAGGGAGAGATGTGTCTTGAAGAAAAGTCTCTAATCAAGAAAGGAGATACAGAAGGCAATGTGGAGAAAAACAGTTTCCACAGCACAGTAAGGCTGATGCATAGAGACCTGCATCAGGTGCCTGCTCAAAAGAAAAAGGCTAACATTTGACAGTAGAAGTAGGTAACTAATAGATAGACCAAACTACAGACGTTCTTGCCCAGCACAGAGTGGGAAAATTGGGAAAATACTCATCTGGATGAAATACAATGAAATGCATGGAGACCAACTTTCTGCTATTATCTCTCCTTTATAGGTCTCTCTGATGTTTTTCTAATGTGAAGAATCTTTCTTTTTGATACAACATTTCTTCCTAAATAGGTAATGACTAGAAATGGTCAATATTTTTTCTGAAAATATTTTTGCTATATTTTAATTTTTAATGCAAGAGATCCAAGGAGAGTTATTCTTTGAAGTATTTGAGAAAATAAAGACATAGAAATCAGAAAAAAGTTGTGCTTGATAGAAAAAGAACTTGAAGGGACCATAAATAATCCAGTCTCACACTCTTCTTAATAACCACTCCTGTCAGATGTCTTTTATGCATTATCAAAGACTTCTACTGATGCAAATTACAAATGGTTCTCAGAGAGTCTATTAGTCCATTATTCCATTTGAAAGTGTCTTTTTCCCATGTCAAATCTCGTATTTTTTTCTGCATTTTAAGTTCTGTTTGACTGCACGTAAAGAAACCTGATGTGCTCCATTCTTTGTGATTGTGTTTCTCTTGTGACTTTCTCATTCAGACCCAAGACCCTAATTTGTCCCAGTCTTTAACTGTTAATATTTTCTTCTCTGTCGATTTCTGAGCATCTTCACTGTTTCCTGTCTAACTGACCCACTTCTTTATACACTGCACCCCAACTGAGTCTGTTATTCCAGGTGATGCCTCTAACTCTAAGTGAAAAGATTGTATTAGTCACTCTTCCCTTTGTTTACAGTGACCAGCTATGCAGATATTGAAACTCTAGAGGAAATCCTACTCTGTGTTGGAAGGCATGGTGTGCATACTGTTTAAAAGCACCAATTGCAAGCCTTGCTGTCTAGATTCATTGTACTCACAAGTCAGTGCAGCTTTACATTCTGTGTTCACTCCTTTGGACAACAGTGCATGTGTAATGTGGAGTGCATTTCCTCTTGATTGGGAGAGGAGGAGAAAGAAGAAATGTTGCTGTTAAGTAAACCACAAACATACATTTGGTTCTTTTTTGTTTCCTCCAACTTATATTCACCAATCTGTAGGGAATCAATAGCCAAAGTTCTGGTCTCAAATATAGCCTGAAGGGCTCCCAGGGACTCCCTGATCATCAACCCTTTTCTTTTTTATCTTTTTTGATGGGAGGGGAGAAAAAATAAAAATTTAAACCTTCATATATTTAGATAAAATAACACTCAGTATTTCAGATAAGGCATATTAAAATGTCATGCTATTTGCAAGGAGATGGATTTCTGTTTGTGATGAAAGCAATGTTTTTAGTCAGTATATTTTTTTAAATGATGGTGTGTTGAACTGTAGTTTTACTCAGATTGCACGATGCTGATGTTCTCCTTTTGAAGCTTTTAGTGTCTTCAAAGAAAAGATAAAGGGGTCTGTTGCAACTTACCACTCCAGAATTTCCCACTGGGTGGATAATTTCTTGGATTCAGACACTGTCCATGAGAAAGCTGGAAATCTTTTGGGCATGCAGTGCAATTCTCAAAGCTGTATCCAACACATGTTGTGCAGCTCTTGTGACAAGGTTCACATTCTCTAGACATGTCATCAGTGAAGAAGCCATCTCCACACTCAGTCACGCATGTGCCACCTGCAGCAGAAACAGAGCCCAGCATTGGGTTGTCAACTGACCCCAGCCAATCAGGACAAGAAGATACCTCATCTAGAGCACATATCTGCCTCCAACAATAAACAGAGTAAGACAAACAAGCAATATATATTGAAGTAGTGAACATTTTGGTAGATATAGAAACTAAATTTGGTGAATCCTCAACTCAGTTCAGCTGCTTCTACAAAATTTGAGGAACTTTGAACCACCTGCACTGAAATCAATATGCAGGTGGGTTTTCATCCATATCTTAAATCCTGTATATACACATCTAACACAAATCTTAGTGTGAATCTATGTTCTGTGATTAAATACAATTTTTTTTTTCTATTGACTCTATAAAATCTAAATGTAGAATTCCCTAAAATTGCTTGATGTATACGTATTTTGAGGATTAGATGAATCTCCAGTTTCTAGTGAATTCAAAGCTTAACTCACATGAGTCTGATTCAGTCAGGTGTTTGAATGCTTTTGCAAATCCTTTGAAGTTGTTGCAAGGATAATTTTTCAGTTAGAAGAAAAATAGGCCACTATGCTACTTCATGTTGTGACCACAGTGTTCTGTAAATGTGGTGCATTTTTTAGCTCACTTTTGGGCATGCACAGAAGACAGTGCATGAAAACACCATAACCTCAATATTTCCTGCCTTTCATATTTGGCACTATGTCTGAACTAGACCTGACTGATTCATATTTTCCTGATAAACTCATCAGATTCAGATTCTTGTGTGAATTTGATGTGAAACTTTGTAATTGAACAGAAGTCTTTTGACAGTGTTTAAGAATCATTACTTTAAGTGGACATTAAAGTCCACAGTAAGGAAATGTTTCTGTGTATGTCTTTCTGTGAGTGGAAAGCCTCTCCTTTCACACAGACTGAATTAAACAGATTTGAGTTGATATGTATGTATATATACATATGCATCATTTATATATATGTAATACATATATATATATATATATATATATATATATATATATATATATATATATATATATATATATTATGGAGCAGATCGTCTTGAGGGAGATCATGCGGCATGTGCAGGGTGACCGGGGGATCAGGCCTAGCCAGCATGGGCTCATGAAGGGCAGGTCCTGTTTGACCAACCTGATCTCCTTCTATGATCTAGTGACCCATCTGGTGGATGAAGGAAAGGCTGTTGATGTGGTCTACCTAGACTTCAGCAAAGCCTTTGACACTGTCTCCCACAGCATTCTCCTGCAGAAGCTGGCAGTCAGAGGCTTGGATGGGTACACTCTTGGCTGGGTAAGGAGCTGGCTGGAGGGCCGGGCGCAGAGAGTGGTGGTGAATGGAGTCAAATCCAGCTGGCGACCGGTCGTGAGTGGTGTTCCGCAGGGGTCGGTGCTGGGGCCTGTCCTCTTCAATATCTTTATAGATGACCTCGATGAGGGCATCGAGTGCACCCTCAGTAAATTCGCAGATGACACCAAATTGGCTGGAAGCGTGGATCTGCCTGGGGGTAGCGACGCCCTACAGAGGGATCTGGACAGGCTGGAGAGCTGGGCTGGAGCCAATGGGATGAGTTTCAACAAGGCCAAATGCCGGGTCCTGCACTTCGGCCACAACAACCCCAGGCAACGCTACAGGCTTGGGGCGGTGTGGCTGGAGGACTGCGTAGAGGAAATGGACCTGGGGGTATTGATTGATGCTCGGCTGAACATGAGCCGACAGTGTGCCCAGGTGGCCAAGAAGGCCAATGGCATCCTGGCTTGCATCAAAAACAGTGTTGCAAGCAGGAGCAGAGAGGTGATTGTTCCCCTATATTCAGCACTCGTCAGGCCGCACCTCGAGTACTGTGTCCAGTTTTGGGCCCCTCACTGCAAGAAAGATATTGAGGCCCTGGAACGTGTTCAAAGGAGGGCAACGAAGCTGGTGAGGGGTCTGGAACACAGGCCATATGAGGAGAGGCTGAAGGAGCTGGGAATGTTCAGCCTGGAGAAGAGGAGGCTCAGGGGAGACCTCATTGCTCTCTATAACTTCCTGAAGGGAGGTTGTAGTGAGCTGGGGGTCGGCCTCTTCTCTCGTGTCATTAGTGATAGGACCAGGGGGAATGGTTTCAAGCTACGCCAGGGGAAATTCAGGCTGGACATGAGGAAGTATTACTTTTCAGAAAGGGTGGTCAGGCACTGGAATGGACTGCCCAGGGAGGTGGTGGAATCACCGACCCTGGGGGTGTTCAAGGAAAGACTGGATGTTGCGTTGAGGGACATGGTTTAGTAGGAGCTATTGGGAGTAGGTGAACGGTTGGACTGGGTGATCTTTTAGGTCTTTTCCAACCTTAGTGATTCTATGATTCTATGATTCTATATACACATATTAAAAAAAAGGGAAAAAATCCCCACCCCCCAGCATTGGCTATTTGTTGTCAAATATTTGGAGTGGTATCTTTTATGTATATATACATATACATCCCTGGCCTCTACTCTGTGCCATAGGAGAGATCTTTGAGCTCACAAAGTTGAATACAGGCTCTTTCACTAAGGAAAACCTCTGATATGCTTTCATGTATATGCCACATATTATTTTGCTTACCTGAGAGATAAAAGCCTTCCTTACAAAAGTCACATTTGTTCTTGTCACAGCTATCACAGTTGCTAGGACACTCTTTACATTGCAGGGAAGTTTCATCACTGTAGGTATTGTCTGGACAGTGTTTATAACAACTCTGTTTATACCTATAACGTAAAGTAAAATTTGAGGTTATTTAGTTTCTTCGTTTTCTATGTACAGTAATGGAAGGCTCTATTATCATTCTCATACACAGAAAATATTCCTCTAATGAAGGATTCAGAATGTGTTTGTTGTTATCTCTTCAGCCTTAACAAGTAATTAGCATTTTTAAGTACAAATAATTCAATTTTTTAGAAATGTTTACACAAAAAAATGCATGCATACTTAGACATTACATATTTCACGGCTATAAAGAAGCATAGAATCTTAGAATCATGGAATGTCCTGGGTTGAAAAGGACCACAGTGATCATTGAGTTTCAACATCCCTGCTATATGCAGGATCGCCAACCAGCAGACCAGGCTGCCCAGAGCCACATCCAGCCTGGCCTTGAATGCCTCCAGGGATGGGGCATCCACAGCCTCCTTGGGCAACTTGTTCCAGTGTGTCACCATCCTCTGAGTGAAAAGCTTCCTCCTAATATCTAACCTAAACCTCCCCTGTCTCAGTTTAAAACCATTCCTCCTTGTCCTATCACTATTCAGCCTGATAAACAGCCATTCCACCTCTTGTTTATATTTTCCCTTCAAGTAGGGAAGGGAAATGATGTCTCCTGGGAACCTTCTCTTCTCCAAGCTAAACAAGCAGAGTTCTCTCAACCTTTCCTCATAGGAGAGGTGCTCCAACCCTCTGATCATCTTAGTTGCCCTTTCTGGGCCTGCTCCAAGAGCTCCATGTCCTTCCTATACTGGGGGCCCCAGGATTGGATGCAGTACTCCAGATGGGGCCTCACAAGAGTGGATTAGAGGGTGACTATCACCTCTTTCTCTCAAAACCACTGCTTACAGTGAGATTAGATAGTAGCTTTTTCATAGTAGCTTAGACAGCTTTTTCATTTTTTGTCGTAGTAATGGTTGCAGAGATCTCCTGTACATCTTTTTCAAAAACTGTTGCATGCTTGTTTCCCTTTAGTTAAAGTTTCAGTTTCACTACTTTCTCTTTCCTTGCTTAACATTTTTACATTTTTAAGTTCCTGCTTCAGTAACCCACATAACACAATAAGCGCACACTAGTTCTATACCCAGAAAAAGTAATTTACTTGTCTACACTTTCTGTTCATTGCTCTTTGTCTGTACAAAGATCACATCAATACCTGAGCTGTAGAGCTGTAAATGGTCTTGACTGTGTATGATTGGTTAGTTTTTCAGCATTTCTCAAGCTTTTTTCACAGTTACTGTTCTTGGATAGGCAATACTTGGTAGGAGTTGGACAAGATACATGTCATTTTTGTACTGATTTATGTGATATATGTAGTTAAGCACATATTTTTGCATGGAAGGCTATACTCACATGTAGTAGTTCGGAACACATGTCTTGCAGATTCTGGGGTCATCTGAAATTAAAAATGTAAAATTATGTAAATAAAATCCAGAGTCAATGCCAGAATGCCAAAACTTTGCATTATTTTTATATTAAGATTCCTTATACTGAAATAACAGTCATATCTTCTTATATCTAGAACATTTTTCTCTCAGGATCCCTGCTTACACTTTTTAGAGATATTGTCTTCCATAATTAATTCCTTGACTGTGTTTTTTTCCAATGATTGGTAATGTTTTGGTCCTCAACACAAAGTACTTAGAAAGTGATGAATAATTGGGAAGTGATTTTCTGAAGTGGAGAACCGTTTCAGGAGTTCAAGCTGGGCAAAACGAATCTTAAAAGGAGAAACTGAAGTATTCAAATCTGTAGTTTCAATATATTTATTTGTTTATTGGCACTTCTAAAAGCAAGCTTTTCTGGAAAAAAAATGTAAGTAATCATTTAATCTTAAAAAATCTGAACTAGAGAAACACCTTTCTTTATTCTGTGGAAACAAGAAATTTGGGTGAACATTCTCATCAGAAAATTAATTTTTGCCTTCAGAAATTTTGATGAATGAACAAAAAATACTATAAAACTCTTTAAATCTTTTACGATGAATGACATAGCTTTGTGCTTGCATGAAGGGAAGACTGTATTCTATAACATTTCATTATCTGGTGTTAGCTTCCAATTTCTTTTACCTTACTCAAGTATCCCTAAGGGAACAGAGTGGAAGGAAATGCAACAACCTAGGCAAATGTATTTATAAACTCTTCAACCATGAAGTACCTATAAATCATTTTTTATATTATTAGTACTCATAGGGCAAAATATTCACTGAATCTATTTGAGTTGTGTCTACAATAAATCACACTTTACACATGCAAACTTATTAGGCAACATGCATTTGGTTTTGTAAGTAGTTCTAGCAATTTATTTATGAGGTGTAAAGTTTTTCACAGAAATGTTTCAGATTTGTGACAATATTCTTGTTACTGTTTAGGGCACAATCAGAAACAGTAATCACCAAATCTAGTGTTTCTTGAATTAGATGTTATGTTAAGGCAGGAAATGCCCTTTAAAGATTAAAATATTTTCTATGAAGTCCTCTTTTACCCTTTTACTTCCAGATAAAATACATGTTGTTTGTCCAGAGATTCTTTTGTGGAAAAATATTCTTTTTTTACAATACTTACAGAGATATTTGTTTTCCTTCCTCCCCCACCTCCTTGTAGTATGTTCTACTCTTGGGAGCCATGCTTGTGATTACTCAGATAACTGAGTAATCATAAGCAAGAGATGAGTGTAGAGCAAAGTGCATCAGTGTCCTAACTACCTTCTGAAAATTATTCTTGCACATGCAGTTCTTATGGTATATTCATGGAAAGAACAGAGTATGTATTAAAGAGACTTTGTTAAAATTCCTGGAATCATTTAGTTTTAGTAACTAACTCCATTAACTTTCTAGCTTTCATGAAGAAATGACTCTTTCCCCTTTTGCCTATGGCAGATTCTGATGACCTTATTCTTTCCTCCTTTACTGTCAGTTTTTGCCCATACTGTTGAGTACATATTGCAACAGATTTCGTCTGTGACTGCAAATTAAGGCACAATGTTCAGGTGTCCTGCGGAAAGAGTTTGGAAAATGTATTATTAAGAGATCTTTAAGCAAAGGCCCTTGTGTTTGGAATCATCAAATCATAGACTGGCTTGATTTGGAAGTGATCTTAAAGATCATCCAGTCCCAACTGCCTTTTGTGGGCAGTGCTGCCACCCATAAGATCAGATTGCCTGGGGCCCCATCCAGTCTGGTATTGAATACCTCCAGGGATGGGTCATCCACAATTTCTCTGGGCATCCTTTGCCAGTGCCTCACCACTTTGACTGAAAAATTTCCTCCTAACATCTAACCTAAATCTTCCCTTTTTTAGTTAAGGGCCCTTCCCCCTTGTCCTGTCACTATCAGAATGTGTAAAAAGTCCCCCTCCCATTTACAAGCTCCCTTCAGGTATTGGAAGGCTGCAGTCCGGTCTCCTTGGAGCCTTCTCCATGCTGAATAAGCTCATCTCCCTCAACTTTTCTTCATAGGATATGTGCTCCAGTCTTCTGAACGTCTTCCTGGTCTCCACTGGACCTGTTCCAAAAGCTCCACATTCTTCTTGAGCTGAGGGCTCCCAGTCTGGATGCAGTACTCCAGGTGGGGTCTCATGAGGGCAGAGCAGATGGGGACAGTCTCCTCCCTCCCTTCCTGCTGGCCACCCCTCATTTGATGCAGCCCAGGAAATAATTTACTTTTTTTAGTCTCAAGTGTATACTGCAAGCTCATATCTAGCTTCTCATCCACCAGAATCCTCAAGTCCTTCTTGGCAGGGCTTCTCTCAAGTGAGTTCTTCTCCATTCTGTACATGCATAGGTTATCTCAACCAAGGTGCTGTGCCTTTCTTAAAAACTAATTTTAAACTGGTTTAGAATCTAAGAGAAAATATCTATGAATGAATAAAAATAGCTTGTTAAGACTGTAGACTGGGTTCCATGTTTATGAGAGGGCAAAATAACCAAAAAAGTATCACAGATATTTTGGTGTCTAATCACTCACCACCTTCTTGTACTCTGCTGCCCACATACAAATTTAGAAAAAAGTTCTGATGGCAAATATCATATTAGATAGCCAAATATGTCATGAGAACAGCTTGATGACTGCACTTCATCTGAGAATGAGCTTTTCTTCAAACCCTAGGCTTTGGAGAATATCCAAATTCCTTAATGATTTTGCGATGTGAAAACTTCATAAAATTATGTGTAGTAAAACTAAAATGATGAAAATTTTATCTCATTTAAGTTTACTGTAGAAATAGAATAGATTTTCTGTTGAATTTTGTGATCACAAAATAAAGGGGACTCTGAATTTCCTAGTTTGTTTCTGGTTCAATTACCTTGTAACCCACAAACATCATGTATGGTAGGCTCTTCAGAGGGAGAAGTGGCACTCACCGAGTGCTATTGCCAGTGTAAAATGTGGCAGGTATCAGGAATTTGTTTGTTTACTGCTGCTGACAGCTCTGTATAAAGTTATACATGCATCTCTTTTCTGATTCCAACACGTAGTCAGGCTGACTGAAAAACTTTTAGTTTCTGATTTATTATTCAATAACGTTTTAAAACAGAGGTTGATTGCAGGGGGCATACATCTGGCTTTCTGATTATAAAATGTGATCCTTCTGAAAATACATAGGCTTTAAGAAATATGTTTTCTCTGTCATTCATACTGCAATTGAGGTTACAGTGTCAGGGGACTCCTATTCTTGCTATGTCTCTCTTAATGTCTCTCCTACCTATGTAAAGACCATCCTAGAATTTAATTAGGTCTATATGATGTCATTGGGATTGGCCTAAGGCCATCTGCGAATTTGTCTACTGTATTATTTATCATCCCTTGTTGTTCTTTCTCTTATAGACATATCCTTAAAATGGAAGCTTTTATGTTTGATCTTAGTTTGTTAACTGTTAGGGAATAATGAACACAGCTTAGAAGGGAACGTAAGGAAGTAAACTGCCTGATAGCAAGATAGCAATCTTGGAAACAAATTTTAAGAGCAAATATAGGGAACTTTCAGGTTATTTCCATGTGGTTCTTCAACAGTGGCTCCTTTAAAATCTGCCAGTTTAAAATCGGCTCGTCAGTTCTTGGACTAGCAGTGATAAGTGCTTGCTGGGGCTGAAGTCAGTGTGTTCATCCTATATTCACTCAGAACTCACTTGTTCATGAAATGAATAAGTTTCTGTGACAAGAAGTGGGCTGTTTAGTATGTTAGGCTCCAAAAAACTTCTTGCCACGAGAACTGCTAATATTTTATCTATGTTTAATAGTTCTCATTTGCATTGATTTTCACTGCATTAGTCTGAGCAACTCTTTGAAGAAAGAAGTGATCTCAATAGCACTAGAAACAGAATTCAATCTCTTTTAAAATGAATGGCCTTCGATTCAACAAAACTGCTTGGTGGCTTTCTGCTTTTATTACAGTTTTCTTAGATAAGGAAAGACCATCTGGAGTTCATACAGAAAGTAATTTGATTCCTTTTCTTTCCTGTAAGAAAGTGATAGCCCTGTTCCCTTCTCTGCATCCCACCCTTCTCCAGTGCAATACATTTGAATGTGCAAAGTTTAAATACTGGTTAATACAAAGTTTAATACTGGTTTTCTTTACAAGGAGAATGGTTAGGCCCTGGAACGGGCTGCCCAGGGAGGTTGTGGATGCCCCGTCCTTGGACGTGTTCAAGGCCAGGTTGGACAGGGTCCTGGGCAACCTGATCTAATTGTGTATGTTTGGTGGCCCTGCTAGGCAGGGGGGTTGGAACTACATGATCCTTGAGGTCCCTTCCAACCCAGGTGATTCTGTGTGATTCTGTGTGATCTGTGTGGTTAAAAACAAAGATTCTTGCTTTCTGTTGAAAGGAATTAGTACTGTGTGCTTTTTACCTTCTCTATGAGGGAGTACGGGCATTTTAACATTACAAGCCAGGCATTGTGCTAGAAGGATGTTTCACTTTGAATATATGGAGGAACACTACAGGTGATTGCTGCTGTATTACCTCAGATGCTTAGTGAAATATTTACTACATAATCCATCCTAAAAATGAGCTCCAGAGCATTTTGAAAATCCCTGATGCTGTTTCACTGTATCTGAGTATTCACAACATTTAGACAGATGCAAATTTTGGAAACTTTACATAGCTAGCCTATTGTACTTTAGAGAAGCCCTTACCCAAAGTATCTCATATAATTAGACCCAGATCTTTCAAGGACTGGTATGTTTGCTTAACTTTATCAAATATATGCAATAAAGCTGAGAGTTGAAGCTAAGTGCATAGGTACATTTAACAGAATCTGTATTTAGACTGTAACTTTTACTTTTCTCCCTTAATCATTTTTTAAATTTTTTTTTAATATTAAATTTCTTGAAGTATTTATTGGATCAACCATGAGCCTAACATACAGACAATGCACTCAACTACTTTTGCTCTCAGGAAAATTTGAGGATATTATGTGTATGGAACTTAATGTCTGGTTTAATTTTCTTTTCTAGATTAATTAAATATAAAGACCGCAAATGATTTTACATTACAATGCAGTTTTCCTTTAAGGGCCAGTCTGCAGTAATTGTTTGATTTCAACAGTTACTGTTAGATTTTATTTGCCTTTTACATTCCTATGAACAATAATTTACAATAATGTAAAAAAAACCTAAGCCTATAAGTAGTAATACATCACCAAGTGTTATTATATATTTTAACTACCTTTAGACCATTCTTGTTTTAGTTTTATGGTTACTCAATTAAAATAACTGAAATGTACAGTCCAGCCACAGTGGGATTTCAACTAGACATGGGCCCAGATGAAATTTTTTATTTCATCAAACCTTGAAAATGAAGGAGATTTCATCTGTTCTGGAGCCCAGAACTGTGGTTTGAATCTTTCAATTTATGTGAAAAGCTATTTGTTGACCTATTTCTTTCTTTCTGTTTTTGTTTTTTTTCTTTTTATCTATAGGGTTTTTGTCAGGAATTCTGCTTTGTCTTCTCAGTTCTAACCTGTTTTTGACAAGTTATATCACTAAGAGGGAGGAAAAAGATAATGGGTATTTTAACCAAGGAAAAACTGAATTCTTATGTCAGTTAGATTTAAAGGGGTGAAAAGTAGTTTCTTAGGCCAGAAAACATAACTGTGATTTAATAAATTAAAAATACATTCATTCTTAAAGCAAAAAGGAAAACCTAAAAAACAAACAAACAAACACAAAAACCCAACATACTTTCACTAGACTTTCCTCTATTTTTGGTAAATTTTTGTTTTAATTTAAAGCTACTTTTAATTGGTATCCAAATGAAGAAAAACAAAAGCAGATCGTCCTGAGTAACTAGCTGTAAAGCTGATTAAATGAAATAGTCACACAGCTCTAATCTCAATTATCTTACTTTAAAAGAGAAATATTTGCTTTTACTGTATTTCATTGACAAATCAAAGGAAAAGAGGCATACCTTCCTGTCCAAAAGAAAATTTTAATATGTTGTAGTTAAAAGTAGGAATGACCTCCAGATAACATGAAGTGAAACCAAATATCAGCATTATAACACGGATTCCACAAAACAGCTCCATGGTTCATATGACTAAGTTAAAATGTTGATAAATATGTCAACATTTGTACATATGTTTGTTGATACACGCATAATGTTTTGGAAGAAATTTCCAAGAATAGCTTAAGCAACTGAAAATATTTAAAAAAAAATTGTATGTGTGGTTGCAGTGCCTTACTTCTTCACTGAATGTTGTGGATCAATACTGTTGTGAGAATTACACCTCAAGTGAATGTCCAAATTGTGATACCAGAGATGTTATTTTTTACATAGCTTCAGAGAAGAACTAGTGTTTTATTCTCACTCTTATTAAAATAAAACATAAGTGGATTTCAACAGAAATGAAATTTGAACACCAACAATAGTACTATCTAACAGTTAAGTGAGGATGTTCAGTGTAGCTGTTTAGAGATTAGTCTGTTGTTCAGCTGATATGCTATCTTTTGTTGTTATTCTATTGGCTGTTTTCTCCACCTGTGATGTGATGATTGCAAGCGGTATGAAAGCTTTGTGTTAAAAGCCACGAACCAAAAAAGTGAACATCCTGTGCATTGAGCAGCATTGTCAGAACCAACTGAGATGGTCACTAATCTTTAAATAGTTTCTTACTGGGGAGGTAATTCCTCTGGGTGAGTAGCATTACCCAAAGAGTGCTCTCCTACCAGTAGAAAAGCGAGACATCCTAAGTTTGCAAAATGGACATCAATACAAATTAGTTTTGGTATTGATTTGAACATCTGAATGCCACAGACCCCCTATTAACAAGAAAATAGTACTCAGGCAATAATCATGTGGGTAACATCTCAATACGAGGATAATCAAAGATTTGCTTTGCTCCAGTGAATAAATTGTTCCCTAAATAGAATTCCTAACTTGAAAGATCAAAACACAGAGCTTTAGCCCTGTGCAAACCCAAATAATTGAAACAAGAACATATTAAAGTGAATTTGCTTAAATTATTTGATTTTATTTATTTTAATTTCAAATTAACTCAAGGAATTGGAGGGGGGAGGGGAGAGAAATTTGCCAACAAACAAGACAATGGTTCACAGAATCATGGATTCACAGAATTGTAGGGGTTGGAAAGGACCTCTAGAGATCATTAAGTCCAAATCCCAAAGCAAGCTCCCTACAGCAGGCTGTGTGGGTAGGCATCCAGAGAAGGACCCTGCGTAATGTCTCTAGGCAGCCCATTCCAGTGCTCCATCACTCTTACTGTGAAGAAGTTCTTTCACATTTGGTGTGGAACCTCCTATACTTCGGTTTATGGCCATTTCCCCTTGTCCTATACCCACTGGAAAGAGGTTGTCCATATCTTTTTGTCTCCTACATATAAGCTATTTATTAACGTTAGTTAGATCACCTCTCAGTCTTCTTTTCTCAAGGTTGAACAGACCCATTTCACTCAGCCTTTCCTCACAGGGAAGATGCTCCAGGACCTTTATCATCTTTGTGGCTCTGCTGGACTCTTCCGAGGAGATCCCTGTCTTTTTTGTACCACAGACCCCAGACCTGAATACAGTACTCCAAGTACTGTATTCAGTACTGGAGTCCTCTACTGAAGTACTGGAGATCTGCACTGATCCAGGCCTGATCAGTGCAGACTAAAAGGGGAAGATCACCTCCTGTGACCTGCTGGCCACGCTCCTTTTAATGCACTGCAGGATCCCATTGGCCTTCTTGGCAACCAGGGCACATTGATGGTTCACGGCCAACCTTTCTTCCACCAGGACCTCCAGCTCCCTCTCTGCAGAGCTCCTTTCCAGCAGATCGTTCCCCAGCCTGTATTGATACAGGCAACTTATTCCTTCCCAGGTGCAAGACTCTACACTTGCTTTTGTGGAACTTCATCCAGTTTCTTACAGCCCAGAATTTGTACTACTGCCCTGACTGTACTACTCATAGGGGCATCTGTGCAATTTCAGCAGATTGTATGCCCATACTTGTAAAAGTCATAGCTCAATCTTTTATCTGGATTTTTTCCACTGATCCCCAAGTCTGGATTTTGCAAAAGACATTTTCTTTCTCAGATAAATAAAATTTTCAAAGACATATGTATATACATCTTATATCTTCAGGGTGCAAATGAACCTTCTGCCTGTAGATGGGAAAGACAAATTTCAATGCGATTTTCTGCCTTTTCTGAAATGTCAATACCGATAATCAAAGAAGTGTTCAAAATATTGTTGGGCATTCTTTTTGTACAGATTGCATATTCTCACACCAGAAGTCTGTGGAAATGAGTCCTATTATCTGCAAATCTAAAACCCATCCTGCAAGATTGACCTCTTGAGGAAGATTTACTCTTGGACAAAAAAGAAATCTTTATCATAATTTTCTCTGGTATTCTGAAAGCTGGTCTCCAGTCATCATTAGGGAAGATTTGAAGAAATGAAGTTTTCCTGTGTGCCACTTACGTTTCTATGGGAACGAAACTATTATTAATCATGGACACAGCTGCCAGAACCCCAGTCTGTACATGTGAACTTGAATCTATTCACAGTGCTACACTTGAGCTATCTCAGATATTCTTTAAATTTTCTCCAGTTATGGTTTTTCTCTCAAATGCTACCTTAAAGTCCATATTTTTTCTCCCACCTTGAAATGTATTTTTATGGATCTTGTGGAATAATTTACTCAGTTTCACTTCCTGCCTTTATGGCTGTATGTTTGTTACCTTGTACCCCAGACTAAACAAAGTAGTTTGGTTTTGGAAGACCTTTGAGAGTTGCTGAGGCTTTATCTTGTTAAAGAGAAGAGTCACACTGGAGCCTAAATGCCTACTTTGAGGACTTTTAATCTCAGGGTTCTTGTGATTTCACAAGCTTCAGTGTTAATATTTTTTTGTAAGATATCTTGAAAAGAGAAAAGCATGATGACTATTCTGAAAATCTTTATCTGCACCACTCTATGCCCACACTAAGGAGCATTTTATTCTCAGTGTTAGCCTTTGAAAACAATCCTGCTGTAAATGTTGCAAGAGCCATGTTGTGCTGTTCTCTGCAAAAACCCGGGCAGATCAGAAGGAATGGAATACGTGGTATTTTATTACACAGAGATGAGGTAATCTCTGGGAAACCTTGAGAAGCATTCATATTGTAACATGTCATACTTTCAAATGTCTGGTGAATTGAGTGGAATTGAATCAGACAGAAGCTGAACAGGAATTGGATCGGGAATATGTCACCCTATGGGAGGGCACTGTCAGAAATGCAAACAAATTGAGACAAAGCTTGAATTTCAAAGTCCCTGTTGAGAGGAAGAATTATCATAGAATCACAGAATCAAAGAACCATAAAATGCTTTGGGTTGGAAGGGACCCCAAGGATCATCAAGTTCTAATTCCCCTGCCTCAGACAGAACCACCAACCTCCAGTTCTGTACAAGACCAGGCTGCCCAGGGCCCCATCCAACATGGTCTTGAGCACCTCAGGGACAGAGCATCCACAACCTGCCACGAATTTATGAGTGATATTGTTGAGCTTTGTGTGTTGAAAATATTTATCTCCACAATGAACTAGATGCTCATACTTAGCATTGTTAGTTGTGTGTCTGTTTCTGCTTTTGAAGTGTACATACGCAAGTCAGTAGATATTTCATATCAAGGAAGTTTGTCACTTGTCTTCATAGGTATTTGTACTGCGTGTCTGCATGCTGTGCAGATGCAAAAAGGTAAGTAGAATTCAAATGATTAGAAAGAGATCTGAAAGAAGTTGAGAAAACACTTTGTTCCATACACTGTATTTTAGGCACAGCTAATAACAACCAGGGTTTTTATGCTCTTCTACTGTGTTGTCTTTGCAATTCTCTTAAAATATTTATATTAAATGGCTTAGTAATCTGCAGTTTTAAGTTAGTGATATTCTCTTGTCCTGAATGGGCCTATTGGTGACTGTTTTTTAAAAAGGTAGAGCTGACTCTGAAAAAATTCCAAACACTCATTAAGTTTTAAGAGTCTGAAGAAGGTATTGGCAACATTCTGAAGTGATCTAAAGCTTGGAGTGGGAATAACTGTGCTGAAGGGTGGAGTGCAGCTGCTGCAGCAGCACGTTGTGAGCCCTACTTAATCATATTGTCTCAGATGAACTTTCTCTTTCAAATGATGACTCTGTTGAGGAAACTGGATGTAATTTTTGAGAACTCAAGGTGGTTTCTGGTGCCCATCAGAAGACAAGTCGTTCATATTTAATCATGGCCTGATGATCCTGTCAGATGAAGACGCAGTTCCTTTGGATCTATCTGAATGAGGGGGAGCAATAACTCACTACAGGTCTAGACAGTAGGCTCAGAGTCCCCCCTGATTGGGATATAAAACTGATACCCAAGCCATAAGCATCATAATATTAAAATGTATTCAGCACACTTTCTGAGGCTCATTTTTCATGTACTCACTTGCGAAACAGTAGGCATGTATTTGAATGTAGATGGCACAAATTTAGGTTAAAACACAATAAAGTCACCTTAAAACTTCATTTGTTGTTTTTGACTTAGTGTCTTACTTCCAATTACAATGCATGTACAAAAGCCTGCATTTCAAATCTCATGGGATGTGGTCTGCATGTTAGTTCAGTTAGCATGGCAGAAAGTATGGTGAGATGCTTTCAGGAAAATGTGGACAGAAGAAGGGAACCCTACTGTGCATAGCCACTGCTTTGGCAGTTGCTTTGTGCATACAAAGCCATAGGTCCTTACAGAGTTAGTGCAGTTTAAGGCAATTTTCTAGTAACGTATTCCAGGACTTGACAGTGTCTGTAGGAAGAATGGTGTCTGCCACAGAATCAGACAGTTTCTTTCCACCCAACTTGCCAGCCTGTCCAGGTCTCACCGAATGGCAGTAGAGCCTTCTGGTGTGTCAGCCACACTTCCTGGAGTTTATCACCAGTAAACTTATTGAGGTTGCATTCTATTCCTTCATCCAAGTCAATCCAGATAATTGGTGAAAATAGATATTGAACAAGACCAGACCTGACTGTATCAGGAATGGTGTCATGAGCAGGACTAGGGAAATCATTCTGCCCCTGTACTAGGCATTGATGAGGCCCCACCTTGAGTACTGTGTTCGTTTCTAGGCACCTCAGTACAGACAGGACATTGAGGTACTGGAGCCGGTCCAAAGAAGGGCAAACAGTCTTGTGAAGGGTGTGGAGAATATGCCCTACGAGGAGCGATTGAAGAAACTGGGGGGCTGTTTAGTCTGGGGAAAAGGAGGCTGAGGGGAGACCTTAGTGCTCTCTTCCCACACTTGAAAGGTGATTGCAGAAAGAGCAGGGCTGGTCTCAGAGGTGACAGGTGACTGGATAAGGTAAATGGCCTCATGTTGCTCCAGAGGAGGTTCAGGTTGGATACCAGGAAAACTTCTTTACAGAAAGGGTTGATAAGCACTGGAATAGACTCTCCACAGAGGTGGTTGAGTCACCATCTCTGAATGTGTTTAAAAACTTTTTGGATGTGGTGTTCAGGTGGGTTGTTAGAGCTAGGGTAATATGGTTAGGTCGTGGTTGGACTCGATGATCTTTAATGTCTTTTCCAACTGAGCACTTTTATGATTCTGTGTCTCCGGGGGATCACCACTAGTTACAGGCTTCTAAAAAGTCTCTGTTGATAATCACAAAGCACTGAGCTCTGACAAACAGCCGGTCCAGTTCTCAGTTCACCTCACTGTTCATCCACCCATCCTACACTTCCTAAGCTTACCTACAAAGATGTTATGAGAGACATTGTAAAAAGCCTTGGTGAAGTCAAGGTTGGCAGAACTTACTGCTCCTCCTTGTCTATCCATCTGGTCAAGACCTCATGTAGGCAATTAGATTGGACAAGCATGATTTCCCCTTGGTGAATCCATGTTGACTAATTCTGATATCCCTCTTTTCATCCATTGCTTTGAGATGACATCCAGAATAAGCTCTTTCATCACCTTTCCTGGGACAGAGGTGAGGCTGAACAGCCTGTAGTTTCCCAGATCCTCCTTCTTGCCCTATTTGAAGATTAGAGTGACACTGGCTTTCCTCCAGTCCTCAGTTATTTCTCCCATTTTCCAAGATCCTTTAAAGATTCTTTATCTCCTGAAGATTTGTGTAGCCCCCAAATTAATGAAGTGAATTAGAGAGAGAAGTATCCTCCAAAGAAAACATGAGAAAACATCATCTGTGTAAAGCAACAAAGACTATACCTGTCCTAGAGTTTGTCACTCTAAATGTCCCTTAGACCTACAGTCTTAGTCTAAATACAGAAAAGATGTATAGCTCTGAAAACAAACAAAACAAACAAACAAACAAAAAACCAAACAAACAAAAAACCAAAACCCAAAACCCACCAACAAACAAACTTGGAGGAAAATAAATAGTTTTTACATTGTTTTCTGAGGATCTGAGACAATATTATAGATACTGCTTATCTTCTCCAGCATCTTTAATGCTGGTGAGCCTGACTAGCAGTGTAACTTAAATGGTAAGTTTTGCATACTTCTGTGAAATATATGGTACAGAATATAAAGTATTAAAGTGATCTAGAAGTATAGTACCTATGTCTTTATCTATCCATAGGGGTTGCTATTGATCAAGGCTTCTCATACTACACATCTCCATTGTTTGCTCTGTCTGCAAAAGTTATCAGCATGATAAAACAGAGTAGATCTTACTCAGCTATTAGTACAAAGCTGGACAATTGCCCAAAAATGATAGGCACTGTTGAAAATGAAGGCAGTGATTCAATCTTTTTTTCTGGTGCTACGTGAAAAAAAAAAAAGAATAAAAAAGGTCAAAAATTAATTGTCATTTGGCCTACTGAAGGCAGCTCAGTTCTGAGACAGCATAGCTATCTCTTCTGGTCTGATATCCCTTTTTTAGTTCATACAGTTTCTGTAAGTGATCCTATGCTCACCGTAAACTGAAGAAGGTAATTATTTTTACCTCTTACGATACATATCTCTTACAACATACATAAAAGGATCTCAATTAATTAAATTGACATGCATTTGTATATGAAAAACTAATCTTCAATGTGTAAACTATATAATTTTGATTCCAAATGTGTGTGTGATTATTATATTCTTCCTTCCCCCCTTCCTTCCCCCTTTCCTCCCGATCTCTTCCTTTCTCTTCCTTTCTCTTTCCTTCACTTCATTTCTTTTACTTTTTAGTATTCCTTTTTTTTTTGCAATGGAATTTCTTTACAGTTTTCAAAATTAAACATTTTTTTTCCTAAGAGACAGGCAGCTCAGATGTTTCTTTTTACAGGAGTCTCTAAATGTATCAAGTTTCTTATGAGACATGAGAAAGCTATTACTGTCCTTATCTTATCTGTGAATTGTTACTGATATGCCAGAAATCACATTAATATTAAGAGCAGAAACACAAACAACATCTCTACCTGATTTGTTTTAAGCCTGAAGTTTATAGTCATGCTTTATTTCAGGAACACATGGTAATTTGCAAAATCTGTTTGGCATCCTGGTTTTATACCACTGCTGTGTTTCTGTTCCAAATACAGCTAACATTAAACCAACCTATATAAACTCTCAGTAATATATACATCATAACTGCCAAGAAGTTTTCTTAATAGCATGCCCTTACCAGACTCTGGCATTCTAACCCTTCTGACTTCACTTAGCAGTGGAAGTTAACTTACTAAGTCTTTGTTTTACTTATATCCATTCTGTTGATCTTTGAAGTTTTTGAAAAGAACTTTTTCAAATCAGAGATTTGAATGTAAAACCTGAGAGTAAATATGTAACAAATATTATGACTGGAGATGATTTGGGATAGGCATGTTCAACCTGTGGCCTGTGGGTTAAACATATCCTGGGACAGCTACTAATTAGCTCCACCCCCTGCCCTGCACCATCATGACAGCAGGTTTTCCCCACTGAGTGGCCCAGCTTGGCCCAGGCACATACCCATTACTCAGCAACAACTGAGTGAGCAACAACTGAAGCACTGGTGCAAAACAATCCTTCTCCATTTAATGTGGGCCAGGAAAGCCAAAATAGTGGATATTCATGGTTTAGGAGATGATCTCATGAGGACAGAGATAAATTAGAACATGGAGAAGGTGAAATTACTGAATGTTTTCTTTGTTTCTGCTAAGAGTGGAAGTCAGGAATCCCAGACTCAGGTGATAAGAAAGAGAGCCTGGGAAAAGGAAGACATTCTCTTGATAAAGGAAGATCTGGTCAGATATCATCTAGGCAAACTCAACGCACACAAATCCATGGGCCACAATGGGATGCACATGTGAGTTCTGAGGGAGCTGGCAAAAGTGGCTGTCAGGTTGATCTCTATCATCTTTGAAAAGTCACGTAGAACAGGAGAGCAACAAAGAAAGTACAGGTACAGTCAGAGGAAGATGTTAGGCTGACAGAACTTTTGTGAAATGCCTGGTCACAAGGGTTGTCAAGCATTTTATCGTATGAGTTACCAGACCAGAAGTCCAGTAGAAAAAGATAAGCTGTGAACTTTAACAGCTAAACTAATACAAAGTCTTATTTAAGCTGGTGATAGAATTTAGAATTGATATAAAAAAAAATAAATATACTGGAAAAATAAACAGTTTAGTTGGTAAGAGAATGCAATGGTGTCTAGTTCTTTGTGGACTAAAGGCAACCAGGCTGGCAGCCAGTCACTATTGGGATGCATTTTGAGGCCAGTTCTCTTTAGTGCTCTTTTAAAATGACCTAGATACAGTACTTGAAGATATTCTGGATAAGTCTGAAGAAAACATTACATTTGGAAGAGCTCCCTCAAGAGCAGAGAGGCCTTGCAGAGAGATCTTTGCAAATTAGAGGTCTGTGCAATCACCAATCAGATGAAGTTTAATAAGAGCAAGTACCATATTCTGCACCAGAAACATGTCAACTCCGGATATATGTACAGAGTGAGGGAAAAGAGGCTGGAGAGCAGCCCTGTGGAACGGGGATCTGGGAGCTGTGGTGACAGCAAGAGGAACATGAGCCGGCAGTGTGCCCTGGCAGCCCAAAGGGCAACCGTACCTGGGGTGCAGCAGGCCCTGCACTGCCAGCGGGCGAGGGGAGGGGCTGTCTGCTCTGCTCTGTGCTGGGTGGCCTACAGTCACCTACAGCACTGGGTGCAGCACCGGGCTTCACGATGTAAGAGGAACATAAAACCATTACAGAGCATCCATAGGAAGGTTTCAAAAGAGGGCAAGGTGTATGAAGATTAGCTGAGGTCCTTTGGTTTCTTGATCCCAGAGTAGAGGAGGCTGAGGCCTGATGGCGGCTGCAGCTCCTCGCAGGGAGCGGAGGGGCAGCGCTGAGCTCTGCTCTGTGTGATAGTGGCAGGGAACAGCGGAGAGTCGAGTTGAATATCAGGAAAAGATTCTTCACCAGCGAGTGGAGGACATGGAACAAGCTCGCCACGGCAGTGGTAATGGTCCCAAGCTGCCAGAGTTCAAGAAGCATTTGGACAAATTTTGGGTTGTCCTGTGTGGAGCCAGGGGTTGGACTCAATGATCTCTGAGGGTCCTTTCATTCTTGAGATATTCTATGATTCTATAGCTACCTTAAGAGTAAGGAGAATTGTTTGTAATGAGACTACATACCCAATTGACAGTTCTGACATCCTTCTGAACAAGGCACACAGTCTTCAGTATCAGGATCTTCCAATTCACCTGAATTTTGAAAGAAACAAATTTTTTGTTAATACTGGTAATGAAAGGCCACTGTGTGTAAGCACTCAGCAAGGCTCTTGGAAACAGATTTTATACAAATCCAAAAATCAGAAAGATGTGCAGGAATTTATTTTCTCACTTTTTCTTTTGTAAGAAAAAAAAAAAAAAAAGTTTTCCTGCTCAATTTGAGGAAAAGATTTCAGTTTTTCATTTCCACAGATTTAGAAGAGATTCAGAACACGAGTTAAGGAGCTCAGGATCAGATGTGATTGTGTATTTCAAAGCAGGAATCAAAAACTGTATTTCTGTAACAGTTTGAAATAAGTGTTTTTCCCTTCTACTGAAGGATGCTTACCTTCTCTACAGCTATGCTTCTGACATATATTTTGGTTAAGATAGTATCCTCTGGTACATCTTTTGCAGTGTCTAGTATTCAGGCACACTTCACAGTGACTAGAGCAGGGCACACAGGTGTGCTCTGAGTGGTAGTGACCTGGGGGACAACTTTCTCTGCACTCCCCACGGTACAGAAAACGCTCCATCCCTCGTCTATCTGTGCCACAAAGAAACAGAGAAGATGTCAGCAACACCTGACATTTGACAGTAGAAGCAGTATTAAGCCACCAGTGCTTTGGGTGATGGTGAATTAGTATTGAAGACTCCATGATATGTTCAATTTTACACGAGATGAACTAAAATTTACAAAACTTTCAGGATCTCAGATATTCCACACTCTTGGAGATCTGTGACATAAAAATGTTATTCTAGTGAATCATCGCTGTTTACATCCTCCAATCTAATCAAATAAGGATCAAGAGATTTCCAATACTTGGTTCCCAAAATTCCTCTGCAGCGAACATAGTAGAAGGATTTGTACTATATTGCACAAGTAGATGTAAAATCACCATTATGAAAGCAAATCTGCCCACTTCACCTTTCAAAAGGATCAGTCTGTTTCCATAGTAGATTAAAATGTAATCCTCATCCTAGTCACAGCTAAGCTCTGGAAATGTTTTGATTTTAATCGGAGTAGCAAGTGTGCATCTGTTTGCTATCAGAGAAACAGAAATTTCTACTGCATGGGAACTCAGCAAAGTCTGTGGAAGCACCTGTAGCTCGATGTGCCATGTACTGCAACATGCAAAGATCTACTCTAGAGTAAAAATTGCATATATAATTGTGCTAAGTGTATTTTATTACTTATGTATAAAGTCGCCTAGGTATTCACTTGTCATTATTTATTTTTGAGGCTTCAGAGAAAGGAATTGCAATAGGGAATAGTTATTGTACCACACAAGAACGACACAGACTGTGTCCCTTTTACATTTCAGGTACAAATATCCACAGTGATCTTTCTAGCTTCTTCAGAGTGTGAATTTCTTTGAGGTCTTCACTTCTTGACAGAGAAATACAGAAATTATATTACTGTTCACCACAGGCTTAGACTTGGGGAAGAATAATAGAAACTGCTCTGTCATGTAGAAGAATTGTTTGAAAACATGGTCTATTCACTTATAGGTGCAGTTCCCAAAGCAAGAGCTTCAATCTCATCAGTATGTCTAATTAGTACCAATTATGCTAGTGTTTTCTCATATCCTGGGCACTTATTACCAAATAAATCCTGGGGCATTAAGGACTCACAGTGTACTTCAAGAAGCAGCAAAAAAGGAAAAAAGGAGGTGAATTCCAAGTCATCCTGAAATTACAAATTTCTTTTTCCTAAATGAATTGGAGGTTAAATTCCTAATACTTATCTCCAGGAGTTTCTTGCTATTTGCGTGTAGCCTCAAGTTCTTTACCCATCAGGCATTAGAGAAGTGACAGGGAATAATCATTTTTATACTGTAGACAATATTGGATCTTCACAAGGAGAAGAGTAGCTTTTTAGAACAGCTACATAGTTAATTACATTACTTTCTGTCTCAACTTAAGCTCTGTAGAACTGTCAAAAAGACAAATTACTGTGTGTGTCAGTGGTAACCTTTTTTTTCTAGGCCCTATCTCTGTAGCTGTAGAGACACAGTAGTAGAAATCGCCATGATGGTTTCCTAGCCTTCTTCAAAACATGTTTTGGAAAGCACCTCGTCTCTCTGCATGATTGTGCAACAGGTTTGCCCTATTTCAGTGAAGCACATGCTTTGTAGAGGCTGGGAGAGGTTTCCTCATTTTGTAGAAGCAGCTTATGTAGGGCTTCTGTCCCTTTTTTAGTTGTTAATGCTTTGACTTCTATTACCACAGATCCTATTCAAAACATACAGAGGGGAATGAGTAAGGATGTGAGTACAATGCAGAGATGTGTTTTCTTACATTCTTTAAAAAGCAAACAAAGAAACAAACAACCAAAAAAGCTTTTAAGCTCCAGCACTCGTCAGTGTTAAAACATGATAATGATGCAGACCAGTAGAAAAGTGATGTTTATTTCACTGGCTTTAACAACTGGCTCTGACAGCAGAGGGGAAAGGAAACCTGAATGCCAAGCAAAGGGAAAAAAAAAAGGCAAGATATCTTTCTCACCTGTTCCACAAGCAGTGCATTTGTTAGGCTCACTTCCACTGCAGTCCTGGCAGGTATGATGGCACAAATGACATTGCTTTTTGAATTCGAACTTTCCCCTGGGGCATTGCATAACACAACGACCACTGTCAAAGAATCTTTTGAGGAACAGAGAGGCATAATTAAAATTCGGCTGCAACTTTTTCTTTATGTTTAAAACAAACTTACAAGAAAAACAAGATATTCTTCCTTTATTCTATTACAGGTGTCTTCACTCCTTCATTTTCCCACTCGTATTCACGGTACTTGCTGAGGAAAAGGTCAATCAAGTTTGGACTTCAGGAATGAGTTGGAATATTTTCCTAGAAAAATTAGCCTTTGGTCTTAGACCTAAACGTCATTCTACCACAATCTCTGAAGTGGTCACTTATGTCTGTGGAAATTAAGACTAACTAGGTCTTTCTCTGTGAAGGAATGATCTATCATCTGTTGAAGTTTCCTATTAGTTTTGCTTTGAAGGCTTGTTGCGAACTGAACTGTGGCTTCAGTACATTGACTTTGCATATGAAATCAAGTGAGACCTAGCAGTTAGGAGATGTTGTTTTTTACTTGCATGTCTGCAGATATTTAGTGGTTTTGCTACTAAATGTCCTGCTGCATAACAAAATATCTGCTGCAGTATTCTTTTTTGTGATAAAAATTTCTAGTCCTTTTTTAACACTATTCAGTTTCTTCTGGTTTTATTTCGAGTGAAAAGAAGAAAAACATCAATGCCAACATAACTATTAAAAGACTGTAAAACAAGTAGGCTAGAATTTGAAAGCGCTTTCAGAATTGAAAAAATTAGAGAGAAGAGAACTCTCCCACTCTCAACTGCTTTTGCCCTTGATTAGTTTGCTTTTGAGGGCTTGGGACTCAATTTCCAGAGAAACTGAGAATAGTTCGGGATCTCAGAACAAATACTGAATCCATCTGTCTTTCTGTACACTTCCAGGAACTCTCCATAACATGAAGATGTTACATACTTCCTAGGAGCTAGGCAGTGTCACTGAAAATGTCTGTAATACACCTTCATGGATTTGAATTGCTACGGTCAATTTAAGACTTAATCTGGAAGAAGAGGAGAAAAACATCAATACTCTCAAATCATTTTTTAAACTGTTTTGGATTTACCATGACTGGAAATGCCCAGGCTTATGAAATGTGAATTTAGAAGAATATCTCATCCTGCATAAAACATTTGTAAAGAGCATGAGGCTTGTCAGTATCTGAGAGAACTACAGAACTGATTAAATAGACTTGTGAGGTAAAAGGCAGGCTGCTGCACAGAAACAGGGAGAAGTTCTTATGGATGTACAGAATATTCTGCAAAGATATCACTCTGCTCTGGGGTCTGATGGGCAGAAAGTCCTGTGCAGACTGTAGTACACAGAGGTCTATTGGCGCTGTTGAAGATGGGTATTCAGATCTTGAAGTGGATTGCTTTCCAGACTGTTTGTTTTCTGTGCAAATGGGGTGCCATGACAGAAGCACAGGAGGTAGCTGGGCTATGTCACCTTGATCATGTGTTCTAATGGTGGCACCAGGATCTTGAGTCCTGGGTGCTTGGGGGGGAGCTAAGGATTTTTGCAAACTGTACGTTGGGGCTTGTGCTGCTATATACAGGAAGGAAACCTGCTTTTTACACAAGTGATAGGACATAGTAGGAGAAGGTTTTAAATTAAAGAGGGGAGATTTAGATTAGATATCTCAGGGAAGTTTCTCACTTGAGAGAATGGTAAGGTGCCGGAACAGGTTGACTAGAGGACTTGTGTGGTGTGAGACTTGAGTTCCTTTCTGTATAATCAAGATGCTATAATTGCAATATAGTTGTTTAATCAACAGATATCAAGATGTTGTAATCACAATATAATCGAGAGAATCAAGCAAGGTAGACAATGATCACAAAGAGAATAAGCGGAAGAGCTTACCCTTCGGCTGAGCTCACCAGAAGACACCAAGAGAGGGGATCTCCAGAAGAGATCCTTCCCCTCTGGTAGCCAGCTCTTAAATAGGTCTAGGAGGGGTGGAGCCTGGCTCCACCCCTTCCGGCAGCACAGGTGAATTGCCTTCACCTGTGCTCCTCTGGCTGACTCATGGCTCGCCTCAGGTGATTAATCAGAGGTTCAGGCCATGACTCAGCAGTTCCCATACACTTTCCAACCCAAATTATTCTATGGTTCTACAGTTTTTACCCCATACCAGGCTGCCTGTGCTCTGGTCAGGACTTTTCTGGAGGCAGCCCAGGTCACTAGTAATCCCAGCACCTGCAGGGTTCATGCCTGGAGTTAAATCCTTTAGTTTAGACATGCTTTGGACCTGTTAATTCCCTCCAAAGCCTTAGTTTGACCCCAGTTTGGCTGTGTTCTTGAAAAGCAAATCCATGCTCCTATGGAGAAAGTGGGGCGCTGGGGTCTGTAGCAGAGGTGGCTTGTCCTTCCAGGATGGGGCTTAGAGATGTCCCAGAGATATTTGAGATCAGGCTGGACAGGGACCTGAGCACCCTGATCTAGCTTTTGATGTCCCTGTTTGCTGTAGGGAAGTTGAACCAGGTGACCTTTAAGGATCCCTTGCAACTCAGATGATTGTATGATTCTATGACATGTAAGTACTACAGTGTTTTCTCACATACTCTGGTTTTAAGGATAACATGTTCACAAAAGAAAAGAAAAGGTACATTTTTCTTGCTTTTTGCTATATTGTTTCTAGTGACAAACACCAAAAGGTGAGAGCTTGTCACTAACCTTTGTAACTGAAACAAATATGCAGGAAGAGGAGGAATTTTATGAAGATACTTTTTTTGTGTGGACAAAAGATGCAATAGAACTATTGCATAATTTTTGAAAAGAGGTAATAGCATTATGAATTTTCAGACAAGAAAATGATCTAACAGTGATTTTTAATATGAAATAATATGATAACTCCAGCTGAAATTTCACTAATTACTCCCTACCCCCCCCCTTTTTTTTTTTCAAAGAGGACAGGTGTTCCAGGACTGTTGGATTTTAGTCTATATTATCTAATGGCCTCTCATTACTATTTTCAATAGGCACTATTGAAGACTGTAAAGAGCTACCAGATTTACAGTGCTGTTTCAGTTCAACTGGTCTATTTCAAGTAACTAACAAATAATGTTCATTGGAAGGATCTTTTCTTTAGCTTCTGGTTCCATCCCATAATGATTTTCCATCATTGTTCTTTCTTTTAATAGTGTCTGTCCAGCACAACTTCTAACGGCTTATGGTAATGTGCAGAAGGAATGCAGGGAGCCTTGGAAACCTTAAGTAAAAAGATTGAAATCTGCTGGAACAGCAGTATCCCTCCAAAAGGCCATAGAGACCTTTTTTTCTTTGCTTCAACATCTTTACCTAATGGCATTCTAACTAGTTTGTTCTGCACCTTCTTTGTTTTACAGATATCTCTGAGTAAAACTCACAAATGACACTGTAGGAATTGCAAGGAAACAAAGACAGTCTACTTTAATGCATTTGGAAAAATCCAATCCTGAGTCCAAAATTCTGCCCCAAATCCTATTATAATTCCATGTCTGAATTAATACAAATTAAATTCATACTGCTTCCTCAGTGATGAATTTGTTTGGACTTCACTGTTTTCTTATGGTATGGCCTTAGCATAGACAATTGCGCTGCATATCGTAGCATTGTTGAGGACAATTTTCCTGTGCCTTACAGGGCCAGATTCTGATTTCCTACTAATTCAATATCAGCTGACTGTAGCGCAAGGGAGCCAGAGTCACTGATGTGAGATCAGAGCTATTGACAGAAAATGAGTATGAAAACAGGAGGCTCCTGTTCTTCAGGAAAAGCTTTGCTCTAGATCTACTCACTTCTCATGAGAAGTTATAAAAGTAAGCACCAGGAACATATGTTTGAGTGCTACGAGCATCTCCTAGATTTATTGATTGATAGTTTCAATGCCCATATTTCACTCCTTGTTCCAATCCAGTAGGTATGCAAAACTGCAGATCCCCCAGACTTTTGCTGGTTAGCTTGTCGTTCTTATGATTACCACAGCTACAATTTTGAATGAATGGCAATTAAAAGAAGACTGTTTCATGTTAAAATAACTCTTTTTTTTTTTTTTGTCAGTGTGAATAATCTGGTTCAACAAGGAACACCTTGTGTAGCCAGCTGTCTTGTTTACATAATACTTGTCTTCTCAGCTTCTAGGCTTGGTTGTTTACCACGATCATCATGCTCTTTCTGCAGGCCAGTGCTGATGTGAGCTCTTTGTGTTGCACACTGTTAGGTGACACATACCTTGTTCTAGGGCAGCTGATGCAGTCATCCACCTCAGGTCCAGTGCACTTCTGACAGGATGCTTCACACAACTGACATTCCTGAGAATCATCAAGATATTCGTCTGGTGGAAAAAGAGATTGTTTATTTCAAACCCATATCTTTCATTTTAAAAGAAAGCAAAATAACAAACTACCAATCCATGCTGGTAAACTTCATGACTAAAAGAAATTAGATCCCCTTCGAATTACTGAAATGAGCGAATTTCCCTTCAGTATCAGAAAAACAAATATTATTTATTTTATTTGTTTTACCCTTATTTATTTGTTGGTTTGGTTTGTTGGTTTGTTGGTTTTGTTTTTTGTTTTTTGTTGTTTTTTTTTTTTGGGGGGGGGGGGGGGGAAGGGGGAATGAGGTTGGTTTTACTTTTATTTTTATTTTCCATATCAACCTGACAGAGAGCGATTCTTCAGGTTGACACTATTACTTTAGCACCAATAACAGTGCTACATAGGAGCATTCATTACCTAATTTTCATTTGTGTAGCTCCAATGTGCTCCTGATTGTGAGTTGAGACATAAACAGTGTATTCTCATGCATGTGAGGTATGTTATATGTGGAGAAATACTTGAATATACTACATTAGTTAGACATGCTGGTGCTACCCAATCTCTAGCTATAGCACCTTTGTTTCCCTCTCATACCACTGTTCCAATACTCAGCTCTGAAAGACCAAGGCTCTTCTTCAAATTGAAAATTTGGTGCCCAAGTGCACACCTGGGCTCGAGGAAAACAAACAAACAAACAAACAAATAAATACAGTATGAATGGTTGCCTAAAAACTGAGATTTAGATAAAAACCACTTCAGGAACGTGAATACCATGATATTACTTAGAGAGCTGAGGTGAAAAGTCTGTCTTTTTATTTAGTGTATATTCTTTGAAGAATTGTTACTAACTAGTAAGCTATACTTTCCATAAATCTCACAGTAGAGATATTCATTTCTTTCAACCCAAGCCATTTTATGATTCTATGATTTGGTAATTGACACGAATACTAGATCTGCATATAACATAATGCGGGGACTGCAAATGGGTTTATCAAGAAGCTTAAAAAAACCTCAAGATTGGGTGTTTTATGTCAGTCTCTTGTAGGAAAATTTATTCTAATTGAGCCTGTATGTTGGGTAGAACTGGTTGTCCCTGCATTATTAAATAATGGAAAAGATTGTACAGAGTCCTGTATAATACATAAATCTTGCAATTTCTGTGTCTACTTTAATATTGAGAAATTCTTCACTTGCACTGCGCTTGGAAACACAGATTTGCTATAAACTATGAATTGTAGGAGTCAAAATACAAATGTGTAGTGATTTGGCTTGAGTTCTCAAGTTGCAACGAGTTCCTTGTATTGAAAAACAAGAGCACTGTCTGAGCAAATATTGCTGGATAAAACAACATAGGAAAGAAATAATTTATAGCAAACTGTTGGCTATTCTCTCTGTCCTTGCCTTTTCTACTTCATGTTAATTTGCATTAACAAAATTTATAATAGTTGATATCCCTGATACCAGTTTTAAGCTGGGATAGTAATCATCATGCGTATGAAGACAGGAATGGTATAATTATGAAAGAAAATCATGCCAAAAACTAAACCAAAATGCGCCAAATGCGCCAAAGCAAACAGATGTAATTTTGATTTTGTAAAGGTTTATACATCTTCCTGGAGAAATGAACAAGGCAAAAAAAATGAGCCAAAAGCCAGTGATAGATTATGTACAACAAGAATATGGTGTTCCACAGAAGCTGGTCTGAGAAGTTTGGAGCTGGGAGCAAATGAACAGGCTTTTGAGATGACATAAACAAGTCTCTGTATTTTCTACATGTAAATGTGAGCAGCAGACAAACATAGAACCTATATTATTTCTGCTGCTAATAGAAGCCGCCCACACTGCAAATTTGGTTACTCCTGCCAGAAGAGTGATAATACAACATGTTAGAAAGAGACTGACAGTGAGAGGGGTCTTGTGCTACCACAGCATGCAGGCTGCAGCCTGCTACCTAGTAGATCTTCAGGTCTCCGACAGCTTTCCTTGGCGAAGGTCCCTTGACGCTTAGTGATTTGTATTTAGAATCCCATGATCTCAAGCATCTTTATGAGATTTTAAAATATAATATGATGCTTATTGCAACAGAATGATAATCGACTTCTTCAGATATTTTCTTACAAGCTTTTTGCTAGACAGTGCACAAACATGAAAAAATGTAGTATCTGCAAAATATTCCTCTTGCATGTCTGGTGGCTCAGTGCTTGATACTACTGACTTTATGTAGCTAGGAAATCTCTCTGTGCAATGCTTTTAAGTAATTTCTCATTCCATATTGTTTTCTGGTTCATGCTAGAAAGGCATCTTGTTTCTTCAGTCTCGACTGCCTTCACTTTATTTGCCCTTGCTGCCCTTATGTTTATCTGTGGGACCTGAGACACTAATTCACACACCTTGACTATGCCTTGTCCAGCACTGGCTATATCCCTCCCATATGGTAAAAGCACGCTGAGTTTTAAAAGGCTTCTGCTATTTATTTATTTCTTCTTTCACTGGAAGTTCTGTAATTCATTTTATCTGCCCTGGAATAGTGCCAGGAAGATAATTTCTCTGCTGAATTAATTTTTTTTTTAATTGAAGCATTTCAAAGCATGTGATTATAAGAATGTGCATCACACGTTGCTTACACATTAGATACTCTGAACGGCAATTCACATCTAGAACAGCATGTCTGCCACTGAATGCTAAAATAATATTTTAATAAAAGTGTTTTTATATAATGTATCTGTATAAATATATATTTTAATGAATATATTTTAAATAATATATTTTTAAAAATATATAATTATTCAAGGTGTTAAGACAGAAGGGCAACTTTGGAGAAGAATTTTAAACCACTCCACAGGGCAGTTTAACTGCCAGATTTCATTACAGATCTTGCTAGATAATACCACTTAATGAAGTCTTGTCACTTATTTTTCTTTCTTTCTTCTGTATTATTTCTTTTTTATCCCTCCAATGTATGCATTGGAGAAATACCACTGGCAAAGCATCCCATCTGTGCCTTAATTCAAGCAATAGTATTCAGCTCCTTAACATCTTCCTAGATTTAGTTTTCATTGTTTGTCAGTTCCTTGTCACATTGTTTAAAAATATTTATCACCTTTTTTAAAAGAAGGAAACTGAAAGTATTACAGGAACTAAATTACGTTAAGAGAAACAATGCCTCAAAACTGGAAGACTTCTGTGTAGAATTTCACGTATCTGTAGTTATAGTTGTCAGTTTATTGGAATGATGACAGATTTTAGGCTGTGCCTTAACAGCATACTTACATGAAATTCCTGTCAGGTGGTACAGTGCATTTTAAAATGAGGTAAAAATGATTATCTCCCATTCTGGAGGCACAAACACTGAATTGCAGCAACGCTCATCAAGTTAGGTTAAGAATGTAGTAGCAAACCAGAACCTGTCTCTCCTGAGTCCCAGATTAAAGCAAAGTCACTATTTCCAGGCTGTCGCTACTTCTTTGCTTCAGTACACAGCTCTTGTCTAGTCATTATTTCCCTCTCACTTTCCAAAATCTACCATTTGTTGGCAACACAGGGAGAATAATTGGGTGAGGGTGTGAATATCCTTGTTGCATGTTAATCACCGTTCTTAAATAAAAAATTGCTGTACTGTCAGTGACCTTTCTTTATAACGAACTCATAAGCAACTCTGTTTTGTCCTTTTCTTGGTTACTTATATGGAAATCTGTACAAATATTTTGTTACTGGGCTTTTGTATGCAGTCTTAAGGATTAAAAATGTCCCACAGAGCAAATAAAGACATACTGATTTGCATTAATTTTGACAAATTGGTAGGGAGAAGCTAGAGAATTCAGTCATTAGACAAGTTTTGCTCTTCCTGTGTTTAGCTTGACACTTTCTATTTTGGCTGGCAGATACGACCAACTTCTTGAGTTTTGTTAAAGAAAAGTTTATGCATTAAACTTAATACCATGAGGGACTAAGACTAAACCGTTCGCATGAAGCCATTAAAATCCATCTGGAGGATTCCTCTTAGAGTTATCCCTCACCTTCCAAACCCTTAACACTGGATAGGTTACTGCTACCTGAAAGAAATCCGAACTTCATCTTGAAAGTGTTATGCCACAGATCCTGTGACATTTAATTTCCTCTCCAGATTTTTGTTAGTCCTACAAAGCTTGAGCCTCATTTCCAGTTCTGATACTTTGGACTTCAGCTTTCAGCCTCCTGCTACTTAGTATTCTCCAATCATTTTTCACAATAAGCACATTTCCATCTTCTTGTCTGAGTGAGCAGAAGGGACAAGAGAGAGATCTTTTAGGAACAGAACTTTTGGGTGATATGATCTGAGGCACTGAGAGGGGTTTGGAAGCCTTCAATAAGGGTGCACAAGGAGGTGGGGATGCTGGCTGTTCAGCCATTGCTGCCCCTTGCTGCCAAGGGATGATGCAGGATCCTGGAAAGGGTTCAGGAATCTCTTCCCTGAACAGTGTGTGGAGCTGAGTGTGATATCATGGTTTTCATATGAAAGGCCTTTTTGTTTTCTGATTAGCTGATATCACAGAGAGCCTCAGGTTAGCTTTAATCATGATAGGCAGGAGTGAAGCAACTAGCATTATCAACTATCCTATCTTGCTTAGCACTCTCTCTTTTTCCCAGCTGAATAAAAATATTTAAATCTGCCAAAGCTGCCTCTTTAACTGACACAAAGGGATTTATTCCTTCTTTTTGTGTGCATCAGTTTGTGCCTGTGCATGCGTGTATTTCTTACCTCATTTCTATGTATTATACAATGGTTGTTAGAAGCCCATTGAAGAGCCAAAGCTGTCAGGTGTACTAAGAAGGCCTAAGTACGCACCAGAAGGATATTTTCTGTATTTTAAAAACCAGCTCTAAATGCCTGTTGGTGCTAGTAATAATGTGGATGCCTGGACATGAAAGCTGACAAGGGTTTCTCCCTTGACTTGTGTAAGCATAAACATGGGAGCCTGGCACGGTTTTCTGCTACTCACCTGCAACGTGGAATTTGACAACCCCTTGAAAAAAATGGGAAGGGAATGAGTTACAAAATCATAGAAGACAGACTCACAGAATAGCTTTGTTTAGAAGGGACCTTAAAGATTATCCCGTCCCAACCCCCTGCCATGTGCAGGGCTGCCACCCACCAGCTCAGGCTGCCCATGGCCCCATCCAGCCAGGCTTTGAACGCCTCCAGGGATGGGGCAGCCACAGCTTTTCTGGCAGCCTGTGCCAGTGCCTCACTGCCCTGAGTGAAAATTTCCCTCCTAACCCCTAACTTAAATTTCCCCTCTTTTAGTTTAAAGCCATTCCTTCCTCGTCTTATCACTATCAGAATGTGTAAACAATCGGTCCCTCCCCTGCTTGTAAGCTCCCTTCAAGTACAAGAGGAGGGGAATTTTTTTACTAATGGAGCAGTGATGTTCTGGAATAGGTTGCCCAGAAAGGCTGTGAATGCCCCATCTCTGGAGGTGAAATTCTGGAAGGGCAGTGGAATGGTGACACTTGAATGTCACTGGAATTTACTGCATATTGCTGATTGCGCTGTGTCCAGTAAACCAGATAATGTTCCATGAAATATGCAAAAGAAAGGTAGAAGCTGATTGCCTTCCTTGAATAACAATGGTGTAAGCATATCATGCTCCAGAGGCAGCAATTGCAGCATGTCTATCTCTTACGTTAGACAGTGTGCAATATGCAATTGGTATAATCATAATTGGTATAATAAGCAAAGCCCTTTCTGTCCATAGGATTTCTGCAGAGATACATAAGGCTGTGGTAAGACAAGCAGCATCTCTCAGAACAGTATTTCATTGGTGGCATCTGTCTTACACTTAGTGATGCCTGCTATAATTTGTATGGAAGATCCTAAATTTAATCAGTGCAGATCTCCTAAAATAACCTGGCAGATTTTAGTAGGCAAACTGCTGCCCTAACAAGATACAACAACATAGGGTCAGATTACTGATCAAATGTAGTATGTTTAACATGTAGAGATGAATATATTAAAACTTAAGAGATATCAGTCAAAAAGATAAAGTTTATTTTCTTCGAAATAAAGAGCAGATGAAATTAAGTCATTTTAATGAAAGATATAAAGGACTGAGTTTTATTCTTATCTCTAAGACTTCAACCAATTCAGTAACCTTACATCGGTGATCTCTCCCTGCTTACGGTCTCTCCAAACACTTCAGGAATAGCCAAGGCAACTACTTTGGATGATTTCTCAAGCAAACATGATTCAGAACATTCCCTGAGTATGCTGAAATGGGCAAACAATGCATCCCCTCTGATTTGGGTACTGCTGGAGAAAGGCTTTGCAGCACTATTTGGCCGTAGGAGCTCTCCGAGTCCCTGGGAACTGAATATGTTCAGAAGGCTGAGCTGGAGGCAAGCCAACAAGACTAGTACCTTTGTGCCTTTGGTATAGCCTTGCTCCTGGAGTAAGAAAAGGGCCTTTATTTTCTTAACGAATATTTTGAACTTGTAGCAATGCACACAATTGGCACAATCATTGGTGCTGAGAGCAGTGTAATGCGCGGGTACTTGGAGACCCACAGGTTAGTGTGCACGCAATCACCAGGAGAAGGGCAGAGGGTATGGACAATTCTAGATGGAGGAAGTGTGAGTTACTATCTCAACTGTAACTAACTCACACTCGTCAAGCTTCAGTGAGCACTCCGTGCTTTTACAGAGTTTGCAGGATGGTGCTGTTAATTCTTCTTGGTTAAGAAAATATTCCCATCCTGTCAATGCTCAGGTTTCTTCACCCTGGGCTGATTGACAGAATGGGTACTTTATCAGCTTATTTCGTAACACCACAAAGCAAAGATAATAGAATCACAGAATGGCCTGGGTTGAAAAGGAACCTTAAAGATCATCCATTTTCAACCCCCCTGCCATGGGCAGGGTTGCCAACCACTAGATCAGGCTGCCCAGAGCCACATCCAGCCTGGTCTTGAATGCCTCCAGGGATGGGGCATAAAGATGTCTACAGTTCTTTGTGATCAGATGGCATTTGTGCTTTGGAAAGTCATATTGCTGTCTCAGAGGACCTTCAACAAATCCATCCCTAGACACTGAGAAACAGAGATAAATAAAGCACTATATAAAGGGCATTCTTCTAAGCTGTGCCTTGCCCATCTTTGGCAACAAATACACAAGTGACTCAGAAAATAAGATGTAACAAAAAGCAGCCTTTGGTGTGGCACTGACAGGCTGCATTTGTTGCTTCCTGGAAATATCATGACTGATTGTAATGCATGATCAGATAATCAGTTTAATCAAAGCTGGAATCTCCCATAACGATTTAAGACAATAAAAAATTATGCCAAGCGAATAACTTTTTCCCTCTCTTAAACAACTTGTTCATCAAAATTCTTTCTCAACCTTCTGTTTTTAAATATTGAAACCGCAGATTCTGAAAAATTTCATGCAAGTTCTTGCTGGGGTGTTTCTTTCTGATGCAAATTTGACTAGGACATTTATTTGTATGTTGGAAAACTTTTTTAATGCTTGCTTAAAATATTTTGCACAAACATTTAATAACAGAACTTTTCTTGATTTGTTCTTTACCAATGACATGACAATGGCATATGCAATATAAATATAAGGCATGGCAATGGATCAAAGACAATTTACTGTTCTGTGAATTGCACTACAGATTGAAAACACTGAGTCATACAAGCTGTCACTTAAATGTCTTTACAGGAATCTTGAATTTATAACAGGTCTTGTTACAGTCATCCAATCCATTAAAAAGAAGTCTTTAAAAGTAGCACATAGTTACCTAAAGTGGACACTGATACAGGTAATATTCAGGTTGTTTGTGGTGTAGCTGCTAAAAGGATTAACTTGTTCATCACTGGCTTCAAGATCTATTTAGTCATTACAGCTATAGTATCTCTTCATATAGATTTACTCAAAGGATCGCAGTGTAATAACTCTTAAAATGTCTCAAGGTGGAACAAACAGCAGCCTTGATATTGTACTACATATTCAATATGAGATGTTGCTCAGAATTTCTCAGGACATTGGAAACTTCCAGTCCAAATAGGAACTGTGATAATTTTTCAGATCTCATAGGGAAGATTTTAGTACAATACTGTGTTTGCTGCATGGATGTAGCTGCAAAGCTTCCCAGAAAAAGACAGGATGTACCAGTGTGTGCAGGTAGGCAGAGAGTAAGCCAAGAGCCATAAGAGCTACTGGGCAGGAGTGTGTGGCTTCCACTGGTTTCCACTGACAGAATTTGGTGTGTCTTTAGTTTGCTGATCTCAGCCATACGCCACCTAGGGATATGGTTGAGGTGGATAGCAGCAGGTAGGTAGAAAAGCAGTAAGGCCTGATTACAGAAATGCATCCTCCACTTACAAAACTGTGCATTCACACAACAGGCTTCTGCAGATGGTATCATTGTCTGGGCACACTAACCTTCTTTCTGGTTACAAATAATGTTAGTTGAAGTAGGAAATTCTCTATGGTCCGCACTGTCACATTCTGAAGACTTATAGCAGGCATGTAGTCTAGCTGGCTGTTCAGTTTGCATTTAATTCAATGACTGCATAAAGATTCTCCTGAACAGATATGAAGATAGATAGCTTACCATGGAAGTGATATGCCTTAACTAAGAGAGTGTCTGTAAAATTTTCTTTTTCTTTTTTTTTTTTTTTACTTACAAGCAAGGCAGTAACTGATGAACAGATTTGGACTGACATCAACGAGAGTCCTTCCATACAGGAAGAAAAGAATCATTTTCTGCAAGTTCAGTAGCTTCTGGTCTTTCTAAAGTGCTCCGTATCTGTTTTGCATGCTGACAACAAGGTATAAAATATTGAATACTTCAAACAGCTTTGACACTTTATCAGAAAGGGAGGATCACAACCATTCTGCACTGGGAAACAAACTAGCATCCTTCAATTGCAATCCCACTGCTGATAGAAGGACTAAATACAGTGCTGTCTGCTAATTCTGCTTATATCTGGCCACCACTGTCAAGGCATCAGCAAGCAACAATCTTCAGAGAATCTGACAGCAGACAGCAGGAAGTCTTGGTTTTCAATCAAAAACTCCATTGTAGGCTTGCTTCTCCATGAGACTTTACAGCCCAACATTTATAGATGCACCCTCTAGGGCAAACTAGAGGCAGAGCTGTAATGAAATTATTATCCTTCACCCAAGGAAACCATAGATGAAACCACAGAAGTCAGTATAATTGACAGAATTTCTCAAGCCAGTTAAAAAATGATGGTGGGGTGGGACCTGAAAGAAGCAGTTCTTTGTAGAGTATAGGTGTAAGGATTAGGCTAACCTTTTTCCATGGTGTGGCTTAATGAAACTATTGCTGAGCATGTGCTGTCCTCCATACACTTACTTGAAGAACTGACAGGAAAACTGGGGACTGATGACCTAACTCCTCATTTTGAAACACAGTTGGTGACAACGAAACTTTTGAGGCTGAAAGCCAATGACTGAAAAGCGTTTTTTTTCTTCCAGGAACTTCTTTACACAGCTTCAGTGAACAAGCTTTAAGCTTCATCTGAATATACAAGCTGTGTGAATGAGTTGCCACTTTAGCCTCCGTTCAGGCTGGGGACTAAGTGGGAAATGAATGAAAGCATCAACTAATGCCAGTGGAAGCTCTGATCCTGCAATCACCACAGCTGAGTGTATATGTGGTCTTCTCCATTTAATGGGAATGAGAAACAGCCTGCTGTTTTTAAGTGGCTGTCCAGGATTGTGACCTGAGGTGTACTGAATATGAGCACCAGCACGTGAACAGTACTGCACTGTGCAAATGTCGAGGAATGACTGAAAAACCACCAACCCCCTCTTCAGCTGTCTAAGTAAAAATGTATTTATGCATGCAACTTTTTCGTTAAGCTTGCAAGAGAATAGCTCTCCTGGGTGGAAGAAAGCCAGCACCATTGCTCACCAGGGTGCAGACATAGCTGTACTGCTAGTACACAAAAGGTGTCCTCCACAGAAACCATTTCTGATTACATCAATTTCATTGTCAATTCCATCACTTAAATCCACACACACATACACACACACACACACAAAGTTAAACATCTCTACCCTTCCAGTTTGTTTCAATGACTTGCATATAGAATCTATATCATAAAGCTACCTGTGCCCTTCAACAGAGATATTTTACATATAGATTATCAACATGTTTTTCCAGACCAAAGGAACAAGAAGTTAGGTTAATTTAATAGAAAAAATAAAATATGGAATAACATTGATTTTGGCCAATATCAATTACAACAAAACTACCCTATTTTACAAATAACAACTGAACATTTTACACATGTACAGTATTTTTTCACTAAAAATGAATTTGGATTAACAACGTGTCAGGGTTTTTTTTTTTTGTTTGTTTTTTTTTGTTTTTTTTTTTTTTAAAGAAAACAAAGATATTAAGTTTTTCTCTATAATAGTGTTAGAGGCATTTGTAAGTACCCAAACAAACTCTTTACAATCTATTACATAATTAAATCTCAATTATGAATATATATTTATATAATATATATATAATATTAACTTAAACTTTGAAAGCATTATGTTCTAGTTAAAATTGTTATATTGAGAAATGAGGCAGAAACAGACTAGTAGTTAAACTAGCACAAATTAAATTCTCGTAACTTTTCATGTTTAGCAAGAAATCTGTAATGGGCACCAGAGGAGCTTCACAGGCCTCGTCTACAGAACCAGACATGGGTTGTAATATTTATCTGCTCTCTAGCAAAGTGGGCATAGGTCTATATTATTAATTCATTTGCAAAATTTCAACGATAATTTTTGTATTTAAAAAGGAGGTTCTCTTTGTTTTCTAACATTTACATGCTTAAACACCTGCAATACATTTTCTACTTGTGTGTCCTAGAGCAATAACAGAGTGACTTTGCACGTTTTAAGTATTTTTCTCACAAAACTTCTTTGTAGTTCAGTTTACTGTTTTCTGCTAAAATGAATGGTTTCCAAACAGCATGCTAGGTGAAACTGATGAATATATATCAAACAACTGTGTACCTGGGTATAGAGACAAGACAGAGACCTGCCTCTCTCACCACTCCAGGGTGGTTTTGCAGTGAGGTAACTTCATAGGCCTCAACAGCATTGTTCCTGCTGAAACTTGTATTAGGAGCAGTTAAAAGCAGATTCAGGCCCATCAAGACAAGATTGTTATATCAAGAAAACAGTTGATTTATTGCCCTATATGTTAATACTCCTGGAGATGTATTTGGCACAGTGTTACAAGCTCAATTATAAATCCAGTCCTGTAAACACATTCTGTCACATACAGTCACACTGGCATTTCTGTATGGGCACTATAAAATATCCCCACATACTTGCATGATAATATCCCCTTTTTGGTGAACGTTACAAGACAACAATAATTTATGAATACTCCTTACATGTTAGCAACTTTTCAATTTCCACGTATACATTACTCTTGCTTATTCAAACCAAGAGTAGTATCTTCTAAACTTGTTCACAACAGGAACAATGTTTTTGTTTTTTGTTTTTTTTTTTTTAATTTTTTTCAGTTTATTTGAAATAGCTTTTACAATTTAAAAAAATAAAATAAAAATCCTAGCGTATCTGTTAATAAGCTAGCTGTCTAAAAATGAGATCTATATGACAAAAAAAAAAAAAACACTTTGGGCAAAACATATATACACACTGCATGTGATACAAAAAAACAGCACACAGCAGAGGAAGTAGGAAAGAATTGTGTGCAGAAATGATCATTTTTCTTTTTTAAATACTGGTACAAAAAGGACAGAACTTGGTCCTGCAGATGACAATGTTTCTGATTCCCTTAGGGACTCATTTCCTGAAGTTCCCCGTCAATTCACAAAAAAGACTAATGCAAACTTTTTTGTATTGTTTAGTTTTAATCCATGTAAACGTGTGTGTATTTTTGAAACACTCTTTGAATATCCTGAGGGGGAAACAAACAGGAAAAAAAGGGAAAGATAAAGACCTTCAAAAAACAGAAATAATCCTAAAGTTGACAGGAAATCAAATCATGAATTAAACGTTAATTTTGGCATCAAATGCTTTGGTCACACAATACTGACTCTGTGATTCTGGATGCTCAGCTCTAAACACCCAGTTATGAAAGGTAGGCGTGTTGTAGGTTTTCCATCTAAGTTCCAACAAACAGTTCACCATCTCCCCAGACAAACAGGGGGGAGAGAGAGAGAGGTGGCTTTTTTTTTTTTTTCCTTTTCAATAATACGTGTTAATCTATAAGTCTACAGGAGCAGGAGGACTCTGGGAGGTGTGAGTTCACCCCTTGTGCGTACATGTTCTGCAACACAGTTGCTGGAGCACTTTCCGCTGGCAGAGATTGTTCTTTTTCACCAGCATACAGAATCCTCCCTCGGCCCAGGACTCTTCCGTGGCTTCCGGAGGGCAGCAGCAAGAGAAGAAGGGGAAGTTGAAGGTTTGGAGAGCATGGTGTTTACCATGGAGGGAGGTTTAATTGGTCAGATAGGTAGATTTGGTTGAAGAGACCATTCAGGAGCAGGTAGCAAGTAGGAAATTTGGTCCATCAGAAGGAATTTCAGTCAACAGCATTTTATTTTTCAGGAAGAGATTTTGTGTGGTCCGACAGGGAATGATTGGTATCCATTTGTGAAAAAGAAAAAAAGATTAGAAAGAGAATAATTAGAAAACAGTGATACTTACAGCAAAGGAATTTGTTCTTGATTTTCATGAATCAAAAGAATAAAATAGACAAACCATGAAAAAGGAATAAACATTCTCAACAGATATTCAAATCCTACATAGTAACACATACCCAGTGTTTGACTGTCAGGTGGTGGAATGAGAGCCTCCACACTCGGTAACTTAACAGAGGAAAGACTTCTGTCCCTTCCTTGGCTAACCTACACTGTTGAGGGAACATGCCATGCAGTAGGATCCCATTGCATGCCACTGCAATTGCCTCATGGCCCATGTGCTGCTCTGCAACTGCACTCTCAAGAACAGGGCAGATGAGACAGAGGAGAAGTGTCCTCAGTTCTGGGCAACTGCATGTATACCTAGATGAAGCTGCGTGCGGACAACTAATTGGCCCTACCATAATGACGACCAAACTGATGTATACATATAGGCATGTAAGATTGTATTTTATAGTGGGAATCTTTCATACTGCTTAATGCAGGGCTTTATTTCAGTATGATCTTCCTCTTGGACAGCAATTCTTGAGCTGTTATCTACAAGTAATTAACATAGTAACATTTTCATAGAAGAGTAACATTATCTCAAAGTCTCTGTAATTGAGATTCGTGAAAGGAATGAATATTAGCGAATAATTAAGCCAATCATATGCAATATGAATGATATCTTTGTTGACTCAGAGTTCCTGGAGGAAGTTTAAGTCTCCATAACAAATTGAGTGCCCTCTATTCTTTTCTTTCCTCATTACCTTCTCACATAATTCAAGTAATACTGCAATTACTGAACATCTATTTACTTACCAGCATTTCCATGGTTTAAAGTGGTGAAACACATACACGCAATTCTACTGACAATACACTAGGGTCCTCTTATAAAATCTTTTCAAAGCAATGATTTTTGAAAAACAAGTAAGGAAGCAAAAGTAGGCTGCTGCAGGTAGGGGGAAACTATTTTAGGAAAATTCAGTTGTATATGTGACTAATTCCATTAATACACTACTTGTGTCATTTTCTCCTTTTCATAAATCTGAAAAACGTAAGAAATAATGTAGCCCTAAAATAGAGAATATAACAAAAGAAAAGAAACCAAACCAAACTAATACATGTAAGAAAAACTGCCAGAAGGGGTAAAAAAGATCTTTTCAGGAAACTGCACTCACCATCCTTGCAGACTGTTCCCACTACGCAGACACCAGAGTCTAGGTTATAACCACTTGGGCAGATGGTACAGTTTCTGTCTCCTTGACCACTGCAATCCAAACAGCTGGCATCACATCTGAAAGACAGTGGTTGGGTTTGGCCTTATGGCCTCACCAAATGCGAGAGCACCCAGGAGAAACCTTCTGAATTGTAAAGGGCTTGTTTGCTGTTTCCAGAGGTATCAGCTCCTCTAGCAATGACAATAATTTAAAACGTAACCTCCCCTACAACTCAGTCCTGCTTTTTTTCCTCCAATCACTCTTTGTGAATATATTTTTTTAGTAAATAACTGCATATATATAGTTCTTTGGAACTACATAGAAGTAATAAACAGAAGTATTAAACAGACAGTGCATCCATGTGCCATTAAGGGATGGGCTCAAAGCCATGTGATGGAAAAGATTGACCTGTGCCTGGTGATTTCATCACCTTTCTGACTTCGTTAGATTTTGACTGTATATTCATCTATTTTATTTCATTTCATTTCATTTATTCATTTATTTATTTTTGAGTGGAAAACTGGAAAACCGTAACACATTGCAAGTTGGGGCTGTTCAGTCTGGAGAAGGCTCTGGGATGACCTGATATTGGCCTTTCAATATCTTAAGGAGAATTGTAACAATGAAGAAGACAGACTTTTGAGTAGTGCCTGCTGTGAAAGGATGAGGGAAAATAGTTTCAAGCTAAAAGAGGGGAGATTTAGATTGGATATAAGGAAAAAGTTTCTTTATTATAAGAGTGGTGAGGCACCTGTGCAGACTGCCCAGAGAAGTAGTGGATACTCCAGCCTTGAAGACATTCCAGGTCAGGCTGGATGGGGTTCTGAGCAATCTGACTGAGCTGTAGGTGCCCCTGTTCACTGTCGGTGAGTTGGATTAGATTACCTTTAGAGGTTCCTTCCAACTCAAATGACTCTTTGATTCTGTGATTCCCTTCCTGCCCTGAATTCAGCGTGAGTCGATAATGAATTATTCCAAAGGGCAAGTGGTATTTATTTAACAAAGGAAGGAATAAAAAAATACTTCCCTCCTTTGCGCAGCACAGTCTTTTTGAGGGCTCATTCACCCACTGGTACATGCAGATGAGCTATGCTGGACAGCAAATCTTGTAATATATCTACGCCATGTTTCTGTCTATGCAGCTGAAGAACTGAAATGGTCCTCATGAACAATAATTAACTTACTGTTAAAAAGATTCCACTTTGCCTTTTTTTGATTTGTTATTGAGAAACAGATCCTCTGCCAGATTTGTACATTCTGCATTTCTATGCTTACTTACAGGCTCTCACTACAGGCTCTTTAAAGTCAAAGACATACATGTGGAAGAAAAACACTTTCAGAATTTCCATTTAATGTAATTCAAAATTCAAAAAAACACTTCTTACTTCATTTGTTTGGCATATTTCTTTTTTTTTTTTTTCTCTTTTCATAAATATTATCTTTCTCAACACAGTAATTCCTAACATACTGCTAATTATTAGAAACGTATATTACCACAGATCATACCTTTTGCAGCTTTTGTATCCACTTTCAGTAGAGTGATCAAGGTAGTAACCAGTACTGCAGGATTGCACACACCTTCCATCTTCCATAAAATAGCCCTGTGTGCAGTTTATACATGCATCTACTCCACCACCTTAAAACAGAGAGAATATACACTCTATTATTGGCTAGTTCCCCCTACCTACTGCCTAACAAACACCATATCTCTAGCTGTAGCAAAATCTTACTGCCATTTTAGAGACAACATTTAGCCTTACTTGCCTTCTTTCAAAGAGTAACATCAAATTATAAAGGTGTATGTTTATAAGAAACCATATTGCATAGTTTCACTATCTTTTTTCTGAAAGAAATAGGTGTTGGTAGTTCTGCAAGTGCCACAGAATTTACAAATCGTTCTTACAATCCAGAAAGAAAATGGAAGGCATTGCAGGAAATTAGAAAGAGCATTATAAAAGGAAAAAAAAAAAAGAGCATTCACACTTTCAATTATATTTTTATATTAGCTGACAGAGTTTGGCCATGCATATGATATGTTAGATAACTATCAAAAGAATTCAGAGATTACATGTCAGCAGTCACATTACGACACGGTAAAATAAAATAGGAGCTAAAAATAGAGAGTAAAGGAAATAATGCAAATAAATGTCAGTGAGATACCTGCACATGTTGCACATGAACGGTGACATGGTTCACATTCCCTGCCATTATGGTATTTTCCATCTTCACAGCGGATAGCACATTTTGTGCCATGCAAACTATTACAAAAAGGAAAAAAAGCACAGTGGTCAGGTAGATAACAGCAACAACATACAAGCTCATTCACAAATTAGTAGTTCCCTTTAAAAAAACAGCAACTCGTAGATCAGGATTCACTGGCTTCCTTCGTAGGTCATATTTTACAAATGACAGCAAATGACTTCAAGAGGGAATTAAATACATTTTCATCTATAGTGAAAAACAGGAGCTGTTTACAAACTACTGTAAATACTAGCAAGTAGGAGAGGACAGAAAAAAATGAACAATGTCATTATCCTAAAAATTCAGGCATGTAAAATACAATTACCCATGAGGAATTTGGCACAGGGTCAACACCACTGCATTTAAAATACACAGGACCTCATGCTTCATGTGAAAGACCAGCAGCATTTCCTGATACTGCTCTACAGCACAGGTCAAGAGCAGACTGACAAGGAAGGAAGCTGCCACCCTTTTCTGACACAGCAGTTTTCTTTGAAATCTCCAATTCTGCATGGTGTGGGAGATTTGTCTAGATTACAGCTAAAGGTATTCTGCCCGCAGGCACTTTTGAGCAGGAGCGTAAGGTACTGACTAACAGAAGAAAAAGGAATAGCATAAAGAGACACATCTCCATACCTATGCTCTAAGCAGCGTTCATGCTTTCATTTTTAAATGCTGAAGTAGGGCTTTTTTCTTTTTTTTTCTTTTTTTTTTAAAGTTAGGACTTCTCTGCCATGCCTACCATCTTAAATAGAATCTCAGCTTTCACCTGACTGAACTCCTTCTCAAAAAATGCTCTTCAGCTACAGGGATTATCGCATAAAGCGAGAGCTAATGCTGTTTTGCAGACTGAAACCAACAAAGTTTTGCATGCTCAGCACCACTGGAAATTCTGAAGAGTAGATATGGTCCCAGGTTAGCAAAAAAAAAAAAGAAAAATTCAACAGATGTGAGAGTACCTACTTTTGCTCAGCAACAACCTCGAAGTGCTTTATGAGTCAGGTAGCATTATCATGTTTTTACAAATGGGAGAATTAGTCATTTGCTTGAGTTTAGTTAATAGGCCAGTAGCAGGATCAGAACTTGGATACAGGCCTCCCGAGTCCCACCCAAACTCCTGTCTACTGATCTAACAAGACAAGAAAATGCATTTTCTTGACAAGAAAATACGCTAATCTTTGGATCACTAGGGAATGCAAAATGCATGTCCTGGAGATGATACTGATTTCTGATTTGTCATATCCATGCAGATGATGTTCCTTGAAAACATTACCAAAAACCAGTCTCAGCTGGCTAATATTATCCAAGTAAACGTTAGATATAAGTGACTTTTTAGACATTTGTTTCTCCTTCTTTTTCTCACAGATTACACTTGTCTTTCTCCAGTGGTCAGGTTCATGCTCCTGAGAAATACAGGAAATGTGGACATAGCTGTGACAGAGACTGTGTCCTGTAAGGTCACAAATATGCAGTCTTGGGTATTCTGACATATATGCCAACTGTTGGAACTTCTGAACTGCTACCCTGTTAAACTGATTTCACAGATACATAGAAAGCCATGCTGAGTATGTTAAAATTCTCCAAATCTCTAACTGGGATTGAAAATTTAATTACATTTTAAAAGGAAAGCAGATACTCATATTTCACAGAAACTGTAAACAGACCACATTCAATCCTATGCTTTCCTTCCCATTAGATCACACTTCCTCTTCAAAGGGTCTCTTTTCTTGTTTTTTAATTTTTATTTTTTTTTTAAAGAAAATATGTATTTGTAATAAAAACTGTGCAGGCACTTGAAAAATAGAAATGCAATATATTGATATGAAAAATCCTTTACAAAACGTGAGAATCTAGTTCTTCATGTTCTGTAAACAAACACCTTTAAGCTTTTACTGTCTGAAATAAAAAATTCCACTTAGAGAAAAAGTAAAAGCTCAATGTCAAAACATTTGCAGAACACTGTACTCTGAAAGAAGAACCCCTACAGTTACTGAATACCAAGTTGATATTTTTTATGGCATGAAGCCAGCATACACTCCTTCACAGACTTTTTAAGATTTTTGACCTTAGCTGCTTATATCAAAAAGGTCATTCATTCATAAAGGAGCCTGGAATACATACTGATGCTTTGTGGGCCTTACCTATTAGTTTCAGGAATGATTAAGTCCTCCTATGGAATAAAAATATCCACTGCTGCTTAAAATAATGTGCACACTATATCATAACAGAAAGGAGCCTGAGGTACTTGAGATAAGTGAATGACTGATGTATGAAGAAACACAATAAAGATAAGAAAATAGTTTCTAACTATCACAGGAATGAATCAGAGATTAATATGACTCATCAGCTCAACCTCTAAAATAATCCTTGATTGCCACACTGGAGGTCAAAGAAGTGCAGAAGTCAGTTTTCCACATAAGTTTGGCTTTTATTTTACCTGAAATGAAAGGTCTTTTAAAAACCCTTTGTTGGCCAAACTGGCACAATAAAATACTATATTAACACCTAAACATCAATGGAAAACATGAAACGATGGCAATTCAAGGTTGAATAGCTATCTAGTATTCTTCACTGTACATCCAGTCTCATTAGCCTCTTTGGGTACTGCTTTTAGAGACAGCTGTCTTTTCCTTACCTTAGCCCATGTTTGCATTCTGTGCAGATTTGGAATTCAATGCATGTCTTACAGTTTTCACTGCATTTTCGGCAAACAATCTTATCTACAAAGAAAAAAAGAAAACAGCCCAGAAAACCTTGGTCAGTTATATTTTATAAAACTGTCTGGAGATATTATTATGTGTCTTACAGTTTTCTAGCTTGAAACCAGAAAGACAGACGAAAATGTCTAAATTCTGTCATTAGGTTTTTCCTTCAGCAGATCTATCCATAAACACTATCTTCATCATATTATATCTGAAGCCTCTGCAGAAATATCATGTTCTGAGGTTGTTCAAAAATCTTTGTAAACGCTTTATATTTAAACTAACTATTTACAATATGGACTTACACTGGCTTTTCATACAGCAGGTCAAGCACTAATGGCTGCCATATGTTCCAGGAATTATCCTGCAATTTACTTTTTACACCTTACATGCAAATAGTCTGTCCTATCTTACATGTATTGCTGTTCAAAGAAACAATTTCGATCTTAACAAAGATGAGACATAATTTACCTAACATCTGCCTTCTCATCTCATGAGCTCCCTACTTCAAGAGAAGTCTCTGAGATGCGGTGCCATGTAACTCTCTGAGAAGAAAAACCTTGTGATCCCATTTTCGTAAATTTTCATTTACACATCTTGGTTGGGTGGAAGGGAAATCCCTTCACTGTAGTTCTCATACAGTGGCAAATGGAAAAATTAGAGTAGTACCTGAATTTACTAATCCTCAAAAATGAACAGACAGCTTCATGGCACAGAGAGTAAAAGGTTAGGTAGATCACTCCGAAAGTAATGCCTCCTATTTATTTCCATGGAAACTACAACAGATACAAAGAGCAAATAACACTATTTGATAGAGAAAATTCTCAGCTACAAAATAGTATTTTTCAACACAGTCTCTACCATTAGCTGATTCACACAGGTGAGCTTGTCGAGATGCTCTTCGTTTCATGGCATGGATGCTTGGCTATCCAGAACGTCGCCTGTCTTTCACATTGCTGTTGCCACTGCTGAAATGCACCACCCACCACCTCACTGTGCTCACATCTACTGTTCGGTTTCTATAAACATTCAGCAAGTATCGATAAATGTCAGTTGGTGTAACTTTTTCTGCATGGAGAAATTCAATTCTACCCTTTTGCTTCATTCTCAGTTCTGTGTCAGATGCCATTTTGTCAGACTGCCCCTCTATTGCCATCTGTCTCACAACAACAAAATGTAATGGAATATTGGTGGGAATGTTCAGACTACCAACATCTTCTGCCTCTGACATTGTGGGTCAACATAACAGAAAAGGAGGCATTACTTTCGGAGCAACCCTCGCTCAGGTCTTGCAGTTGAATCAAGCGCTTTGAGCACATGTTTGTATTTTAAGCACGTGTCTAAAGCTAACTGAAGTCCATGTAGTTTAAGCATATGTTTTAATATATGTCCATTTTTGTTACACAAAATTGGAAATAAAGTGGGCAATCTCAGGAGGAAATGGAAGCCCTGCATCTCATGTGGCAGAGAATTACTGCTCTTGAGTTATCTCATCATCACAGGTCAGAAACCTGCCTGAAACATTAACTGCAACCACCTTTTCCACCTGAGGAGCCTAATTTTCTCAGAGATCTAGTTCAGCAACCATGGTCAGTTTCTCAGCTGCCTCTTCTGCAGCATTCTCACAGCACGGGAGACTGGGGAATTGGAATGCTTCGTGCTCACAATCTGGACTTTCCCTTCTGGAGCGGCAGTAACCTGCTCTGTCCTGCAGCTGACTGCGGACTACGTTCATTCTGCTGGTTACTCCCATTCACATCCACAAATGAAATCCTGCTTCTAAGCGTGTTTTTTAAAATGAAGAAAGGTTAATTTCTGAGTAGATTCTTGATCACACTTAGCAACAATGTAATAAGAGGAGTAGGATAAGAGATAGATGCATTCAACATACTTTTCCTGCTTATCAGTATTCCATCAGCCTCCCCAGATCAAATTCTGTAGCCCAAAATAAAGAAACAGTAAGTAATACTAACTCTTATCCAGGTAAAACCCATCGGGGCAGGTGGTAATACAGCTATTGGTTACTTCATTCAGGTAGTAGCCAGATTTACAGGTCATGCACTGGTCACTATGGCCTCCAACACAGGTTTCACAATTGGGTGAGCATTTTTTACAGCGTTTCTTGTCTGCATTGTAGTGACCAGGTGGGCAGGTCGAAACACAGATCCTGCAGACAGCAGGGAAGAGAAGGCAGAGTCGTTAATGAAATAACCTGCCACCACATTCCTGGACCATGACTGCAAAGCAGAAGTATTTCTCAGCATTGCTGCTTTTGTAATGATCATGTGTTTTCTAATGATCATGTAACCCTCCACAGCATTGCATCAGGCTGTTTCTGCTTTTTTTTTTTTTTTCCTACAGCACATGCTATCTCACTGGCAAACACCTCGACAGACAGTCACACTGTACAATTTTTGACCATCTACATCTTTTCCTATCTTATTCAAATACAGTTACTGAAGTTGTAGTTGCTATCACAGTTACACACAAATAACCTCTCACAAAAAAAATGAGGAAATAATCAGGGAAGTGTGTTTGAGTGCTGTACTTGAAATTCTGAAACAGCTGGGTTTTTTTTAACTCCTAAGAAAATTTGTCAAAATTCGAGGAAAATAAATAATCCATGACTGCAGCAAAGAGAAGAGAAAAGGAAGTTAAGATACACACTAAGGAACCTATGAAGCAAAGATTTTTTTAAATTTTGGTCTTACCGTGTGTTGTTCTTGGATTTGTAGTAGTAGTGAAGACAGTCAGTACAATGATCTGGTCCTGGCCCATCACACCCTACTTTACTGCATTCTGCATTGCATGGACCTGTATGAAAAGCAAAATACAGGAAAGGAACTAAAACTTCTCCTTTGGTACTTAGCACCCCTCAAAATATACTATTTTAACACAGAATACAATTACTGTGTTTTTGTGTATTTGAGCTTATGTCCAAACTGTAATTTGACCACAGTGAAAGGAGAAATTTTTTAATATTTGAAGATTTTTGCAGACTCTGGCCTCAGTATGTGTTCATATTGATACATAATTTTTAACAGCCATGGCATCTTCTGTGTAATCTATCAGATACTATTTCTGAATCCAAACAGCCTACTTTCTAACGACTAACAAATCAATCTAAATTTTATCTAGAAACATGCAAAGGCTTCTGAAATTCATAATATGAAATGATCAGCAATGCTGCTTATCACAAGCAGGCCAACATAATCACCAGCTATTCTAGTCAACAAAGGGGCAGGTGGTCCGAGTGGCTACCACAGCAGAAGTATCCAACCCTCACCTCCCTCTGTGCTGCTATATGCTGCAAAAGCCTCGACTAACTTTTGCTTATTAGCAAGTCCTTCATCTCATCCAGAGTCTTGTTTACATTTTCCAAACAGTTCCAAGCAGCTAGGGAATGAGAGAGCCATCATATCCTGCCTTTATGTAGGGTACAAGGATACGTGTGAACTCTCAACTGTGTCAGGATCATTGCTCCATAGTAAATGAAACTTTTAAGCTTTCCAGGCACCTTTACATGGCTCTTAATATCAAGTAAACTTGAATGAAAGCAAGTTCATACAACAGAAGCTTAGTGACCTTTACAGCAGAGACAGCAGTATTTCATCATCTATCAAAACAAGGGGTTGAACAATTCTCCAGCAAAAACAGGAACTGCATGTCTGACACACTATGACAGGAGACTGTAATAATAAACTTCTGAATTGAACACTGTGCTGTTAGCTTGCAGGAGTTATGCTTAAGATTCATCAGCACTGAACATCTAGGTGAAGGTACTGACACTGTATGTAGGAATACTGCCAGCTTGACTTATTCTGCAGCACAAAAAATCCAACGCTTTTGAAGCCTAATGAAAACACTGAAAAACTTCTATGGGGATAAACAAGAAACAACGCACGTAGATGTAGAAAATAATATTCTTCACATATACATTTGTGCACACATATATTAAATATTTATGAAAAGTAGTGCATTCTACATGGAATGTTAACCATAGCTTAAAAATACGAAACGGTCTAAAAACTCATATGTTATGAAACAAATTGTTCTGAACTCCCACTATTTCCAAACCTAGAATATCCTTATGAAACTGTTTTTGCAAAGTCATTCTGTCAACACTGTGTTCTAGGTTCAGTACGTTGATTTTTCCACTTACAAATATCATGAATCCTGAATGATTGTTATCAGTTTTGCCACTGCACTTCTAACTAATCAGATGAAATATAAATACAACCTTACTGTTCTAGTCAGAGGAAATTCATGAAAAGCTCAGTTTATTAAACATATTCCTGTTTGGCTATTTTTGTTTTTGTTTCTGGAAACTTTCAGTACTGCCTAATTCCCAGGCACTGAAGGCCATAAATCCTACAGTGGCATCAGAATCCTAGTCTTGAACTAATGCAAAAGATCTAGGAGACACAAAACATGGAAGAGAACAGATACTAAGTAAGCAAGCCAGGAGTCTTCACAATGTATGACCATATTTTGACAATACAAAGTCCAACATTTTATATATGCAGAGTCTCAGGGCAGTAAATGCATGGACTAAATTAATGTACGCACCTGAATAATCTTCTGTTCCATAATCTTCTGTAGGATCTTCAACTGGACTGGAGCGTACTCTTTCCACTTTTGGAAAATCATTTCTTGGTGAATATGGCTGGATGGATGTTCCATACAGTACTAAGGACCACTCTTTCAATTTGCCTAAAAGTATTAAAAATCTAGTTTTATACATCATTTCATATTTTCTCTGTCTTACAAAATATATCACTGTGAACAGGAACTCTAAGTAGGCATGAAAGACTTAGTTTAATATTGAAAGTACAATCTGTGTTGCACTGTAAACTGAGAAAACATAATTTTTTCAACCAGATTTTACACAGTATTTTTTGCACTCCCTCCTCTTGTAAGTCTAATTAAAGTCTGTACGGGGGAACTCAATATAAATCATAAACAAAAACCTTAGGCCACATAGTTATTGGGAAAACTTATACTGATATTCATCAAGGAGCTTTTACTATAGATTTCGCTTTTCCTCAGAAAATGAATCGTCCCGTTATTATTATATCTCTCAACTAACTAGCTGTATTCAGAATTCTGACTTCAGAACAGGGTTATATTTTGTCAATTATTATTCATGAGTACATTTCATAGCTTTATGGAATACATCTCAATGAAGAGGAAACAAATGCTTTTAAAGTCTCTATAGTAGAATATCAATGTGCCTTTCCTTATTTTTTTTGGCCTAGTTATTTTACAGATACGTCACTTCACTGTCTGACCAATATTTTACGCTCTCAGTATCTAAGTGATGGAAGAAAATAAGTGTTTTTCAGCCTGAAGTATTTAAGTACTTTTATGTAAGTTCTGTGTTGTGTTTTTTTTCAAGTCGTGAGTCCAAGCTGTCAAAATGTAAATATTCAGACTTCGCCTCCCTGTCCACACTCACCAATAAATTAATTCCACGAAAAGTGCAAAAGACTCAGGTCTGAAATAACATTTCAAGCAGTGACGGATAAAAAATTATATCCTGGCTTGAAAACATGGTAATTAGGTTTGGTCTTAACATAGCCTCTTGATTACATTTACCTATGTTGAAGCAGCAGGTTGTGAAATGTACAGTTCTTCTTTACATCTGTTCTGTTTACAGCTCTTCTTAATAGCCAGACCAGTTATCCTCTGGGCTTTTTATGCCCTGACCTAACTGGTGAGGTCCCAGAGGATTGGAGGCTTGCTGATGTGACTCCCATCTTCAAGAAGGGCCACAGGGAGGATCCGGGGAACTACAGGCCTGTCAGCCTGACCTCAGCACCAGGGAAGGTTATGGAGCAAATCATCTTGGATGAGATTGCACAGCATGTACGCAGTGTCCAGGGGATCAGGCCCAGCCAGCACAGGTTCGTGAAAGGCAGGTGGAGGACCAACCTCATCTCCTTCTATGACTGGGTGACCAGTCTGCCAGATGAGGGAAGGGCTGTTGATGTAGTCTTCCTAGACTTCAGCAAAGCCTTTGACACGGTCCCTCACAGGCTTCTTCTGGGGAAACTGGCTGCCCATGGTCTGAACAGGTCTACCCTTCTTTGGGTAAGGAACTGGCTAGAGGGCCGTGCCCAGCGGGTCGTGGTGAATGGAGTGAAGTCCAGCTGGCGACCCGTTTCAAGTGGTGTCCCCCAGGGGTTGGTACTGGGGCCCATCTTGTTTAATATCTTTATTGATGACCTAGATGAGGGCATTGCACCCTCAGTAAGTTTGCAGATGACACCAAGCTGGGAGGTGGTGTTGATCTGCCTGAGAGTAGGGCGGCCCTTCAGAGGGATTTAGACAGGCTGGACCGCTGGGCTGAGGTGAATGGGATGAGGTTCAACAAGGCCAAGTGCCAGGTCCTGCACTTTGGGCACAACAACCCCATGCAGCGTTACAGGCTGGGGGATGAGTGGCTGCATGAGTGTGAATAAGAGAAGGACCTGGGGGTGTTGGTGGATGCTCGGCTGAACGTGAGCCAACAGTGTGCCTGGGTGGCCAAGAGGGCCAACGGCATCCTGGCCTGCATTAGAAATAGTGTGGCCAGCAGGAGCAGGGAGGTGATCATCCACCTCTACTCAGCACTGGTGAGGCTGCACCTCAAGTACTGTGTTCAGTTTTGGGCCTCACTACAGGAAAGATGTTGAGGTCCTGAAGCATGTCCAGAGAAGGGAAACTGGTGAGGGGTCTGGAGAAAAAGTCTTATTAAGAGTGGCTGAGGGAGCTGGGATTGTTCAGTGTGGAGAAGAGGAGGCTCAGGGGAGACCTCACTTCACTCTACAACTTCCTGAAGGGAGGCTGTGGTGAAGAGGGATTTGGTCTCTTCTCCCAGGCAACGAGCAGGACATGGGGAAATGGCCGCAAGTTGTATCAGAGGAGGATTAGATTAGACATAAGGAAGAACTTTTTCTCTCAGAGAGTGGTCAGGCACTGCAGTGGATGCCCAGAGAGGTGGTGGAGTCGCCGTCCCTGGCAGTGTTCAAGAGGCGTCTGGATGACGTGCTGCATGATATGGTTTAGTGCTTGTGGTGGCAATGGTGATGAGGAGATGGTTGGACTGGATGATCTTATAGGTCATTTCCAACCTTGTGATTCTATGATTCTCATCAGAAGATTAAAGAGAAAAAGAGGGTGCATTTTCTTCTGAATTTGAAAGATTCTATTTTGGTATGCCATCATGAGGTCTCCCCTCAGCCTGCTCTTCTCTCAGCTGAGCAAATGAAGAGACCACAGCTGCTCCTCACACATTCTGCCTTCCAGACAATTCACCATCTTTGCAGCTCTCCTTTGGATGCTCCCTCATAGCTTTATGTCCTTCTGTTGTGGCACCCAGTGCTGTAGGTGAGACTGCACAGCACAGCGAGCCCCTCCCCTCGCCCGCTGGCAGTGCAGGGCCTGCTGCACCCCAGGTACGGTTGCCCTTTGGGCTGCCAGGGCACACTGCTGGCTCATGTTCCTCTTGCTGTCACCACAGCTCCCAGATCCCCATTCCACAGGGCTGCTCTCCAGCCTCTTTTCCCTCACTCTGTGCATATATCCAGAATTGACAAATTCCAGGTGCAAAATCTGGCACCTGCTCTTGTTAAACTTCATCTGATGGGTAACTGTCCAGCTCCGTAAGTCTCGCTAAGCTGAGGAATCTCCTATTGCCAAAGAATGATCACTATCTGACAGATACTAACACAGCTCTCTTAAATGATTTGTCTTGGAGTGAATATAGCTTCACCATGTATGCTCTCTGTCCTTTCTGCATTTTAACTCACTTTCACAGCACACTGATTATAATATATTGAAAGCAGCTGAAAACTGTTTGCGTTGCTTTGTTACTCTAAATTTTTTCTCCTTGCCTTTACTGTGCTCCAATGATCACTAAAGTTTCAAAGTGTTGATTTTATATGTCTTCCAGAACACTGGTAAAAGTACTGAATACTACAAAAAAAATATTTGCAAGGACCCACTAAAAATAACCACAGGCACTGATGCTTCTTGGGCACAGAATATTGTTGTGTCCAGACTTACTGGAAGGGTTTGTACTAACATACTGGCAGTAAGGTTTGGGGCTTTGACCTCATACCTAATGCAAAAGAGCAGCAAGAGGAATAATGTAGGGTCTGTCAAGAGATTAGCTGCCTTTTAAGAACTATTCAGTAAATAAAGAAGGAAAAAATTCATGTGACTTGCCAGCAAATAAATGAAGCCCGCCTCAAGGCAGGTTTAATTTGTACAATGAAAATATTTCAATAAACAATTATATGTACATATACTCTCTTTAATAATGAATAGACAAAGTACGCACGTTTATGCCAAAATCTTTCTTTTCCCATTTTTGGCTGCTTCCATCGTTTTGTTTGGCTGTAATAATCCCTTACCCTGCTTGTATTTAGTACATAGCAGAGGTCCCATGTTATATATGTGCAAAAGAAAGGGTATAGTACAGTGTTTCACAGCGAGCACCAGTCCGTTTCCATAAATTCTACAGAATTAATTGCAGAAATCACATGCACTGCTTTATGAACTGGACCCTGCCATTCTTTACAGGCAACAGATGTGGCATTGCCTTGCCAGGGCAGGGATATGATGGCATGTTGGGTCTTTGTTCTCAATTTGATTACAGGAAAACTTCAGCTCTTAATTATAAGACCTTTCGATACTTAAACAAACACATGCACACAAAGAAACAAGCATGATGGCGATATCAGCCTGATGAACTGCAGGCTACACAGGCACCATAAATTGCATGGAAGTACCTTATGTTCACATCCTGTTCAGTGTATAGACTAACTCTAACCTGACTAAACAGCTGAATATATGGCATCCACTTTCACAACTTTCTGAACTGACGTGTTACTGGACAAATTTCATTAAGAGGTAAGAATAAATCTAGAAAGCTGAGGGATGTATTACTAAATACTGTTCAGTGAACCAGGATTAAAACTCACCACCAGACCACAACCTGTGAAATCTAAATGCATATAAACACCTAAGATCCAAAGAAGTGATTTACATTGTGGTAAGAAGAAACTAAAGAGTATCCTGTATGATTCCTTGAGCATATGAGCTTTCTTCCTCAGCTCAGCTGAAGAGATTTACTTTTCTCCACATCCTCTCTTCTTCCAGAGGCTGAAGCAAAAAATGATCAGCTCCATATAACTAGCCACCATACAACTGAGAAAATTATATACAAAGAATAGAAATGAACAGATTATTAAGACCTATACAGTGAATCATATGAAAGAGAAGCATGTAGGAATAGTATAAAGCTGGAAACGTATGTGGTGATTTGGTGACATAAAAGGGCTATGAAAGATGTGTGGTGGATAGCCCAGATGAAGAGTTTTCAAAAGGCTCTGTTCTAGGTTTCGGTGTAGAGAGCATGCCAGGGCACAGAAAAGAGGGCAACAGCTGAAGTGTGTTGCTCTTTGGCTCTCCTTCATGCCTACTGGATGAGCCACTGGGTTCCGCAGTTGCATAAATGTCTACCCTAAGTTGTCCTTTAGGCTGCAGAGGTTCCAGCTGCTCTAGGATTACTAAGTGCAAGACTGAGTTGAAAAAAACTGATTTTTGTCTGTTTTCCTTTTAGTAAATTATGACAATCAAATTATGCTGTTTCTTCTATCAAATTCAAAAGCACTTAAAATTATCTGGATGTACAAAAAAATCAGTATAGTTTTGTTCTATGTAGTCTATGACTATTTTGCCAGATACCTTTTTTGAATGACACTTTGCTAAGAACATTTCATCAATGTAAAGCCATGGTGAAGAAAGAGTGACGCAGATAAAATGAAGCTAGTATTGCAGAACTGACAATGTTATTTCCTTTCAGAGCTCTGAAGGATGATAATGAGGATTTTTTAAAACTCTGTGCTTACAGTTAACCACTTGAATATATAATGCTAACCACCTTGGAGACCTCATTACTTTAATAAGAAGTTGTTTGCTGTTGAACCATCTTGACAATAACAATGACTATGTTGGTCTTCAGAATAGGCTGCTGCACACTACATTACGTACCAGGTTTCACAAAAAAAATGAGTTGAGATTGCTAGTTTAGCATTCGGAAAAAAATCAGGATATGCAGACAACGGAGAAAAGCAACAAGAGAGCTTGATTTGGTGGCCAGACAGGCAAAAAGACTTTTTAAAAAGCAGAGATCGCCTCTCTGTCCATCTGCTGCACTAAACAGAACACAATTCAGCTAATGAAGAGCAGAACTAAAAAACTAAAATTCTCATTCAGTTCCATCTGTTTCAACTGCAGTTGTGTGAAGCTGATCTATGTTTCAGATAGAAAATCAGCACTTCCATTTTGTCATAATATTGAAATGAGAAGGTTTACTTATGTACAAAGAAAACCGTAAAAACCCAGCTGAGTTTGGCCTATTATCCACTTGGAATAGTAAGGAGACTGGACAAAACTGTGTTCTCACATTAGAATTCCTCTTGTGCCCTAGCTTTTTCCAAGTCACAGTGGAAACAGACACACTGAGTTTGCAAGCTGCAGGAGAGCCTGGATGAGCTGCCCTCCCGGCATGACTGTCTCCTCTGAGAGAGACATGTTTACCTTGAGCAGGTGAACTGCACACAGCCTTCTGACCAATGTGAATAATTCAACAAAACAAAAGAAAATGTATTCCATCTTCCTATCTAGTTGCAGAAGTAATGATTTCTTGGACAAAGCTGAATTGACACAATATTACTTAATCTTCCATATTTTAAAGCATGGAGATTTTAAGAATTTCACATTTTAATCACTGTTTCTTTACTTATATAGACAAAGATATATTTTTATGGCTTCAAGTTAGCATCTATTTCTCAGAATTCAGAATGCGTTTTCAGCAAATAAAATAAAAATAATCCTGTCTGCCTTTTGAGTCTACATAGCTGAAATGTAAAGTATCTTGTAGTTCACTGAATTATAATTTAATTCTACTGCTAATGTCATTGTTTTCCAAAATATGTTATTTTATAGCAGAATTCTAGTAATTAATTTTAAGCTATCAGAAAGCAGCAATGAACTAGATTTGTCACTTCCAAAGTAATATGATTACATTCTGACTTGCTGTTCAGAGTAAGCGTTAGTATGAAGTAAGAGACAAATAAATTCCAATATATCAGTTGTATATACCTCTCTTACCTTTGTTTTATTCATATCTTTACTTGTTTAAGTGATATTTTCCCTTTGATTGTTTTTACTAAAGGCTTTCTACTTACTTTGATGTGAAGCTCTAAAGGAAAGACTATGATCAATATACATGCAGAAACTGCTACTTTTGTCTGCAGACAAAGTATGTATTTCAAAATGGCTTTTAAGGCTGAAATTTCTGGTAGGCCCATGGGAACTATATATTCATCTCTCAAAACCAGCAAACAAAAGTAAGCATTTACTCCTGCAAGTCTCTTTGAAAACTCCTACCTCAATCTCCATGTCTTCCAAAACAGTTATACTGAAGTTGGTGAATGAAGCTGAACAGCACAAGGGACATTAAAAGCAGAAGAAGAGTGTTTCAAAATGTCAAAAAATGTCAAATTCTTTGTAAGAGTAGTTTGTAAGCAGACAACTGTGAGATCTCAGCATTTTGCCTACACGCTGGAGTATGATGCAACCTACCAGTGCAGTAAGCCATGAGGTTTTTTCTGCTGTATAGTGAGATTTTCAATTTATATAAACACTGATAAATGCTACTCTTTTTCTTATGAGTAGGATATCAAACACAAAGCAAAGAAAAGCAACATGGAAATAAATACTTGGATTCTGTCTCAGCTATGAGAGAAACTGGAAATTTCACTCTGGACTGTTCTAGCTTATGTGGAAGAACTGTCTGAAAAAACTGTAATCAACAATCAGGAAAACAAATGCCTGCATTGGAAATACCAAAACTTCTTTCAAATGTGTCACTTGCAGTTTCCATTTTTTATCTTTATTCTTGAAAATTGAATCTAGTAATATTAGCTTTTCATTAAAGCACTGACTCTATTATCTTGTCAGAAGTAACAGTAGTCTTATCTGGTATGATCTAATTCTAAATGGCCAAAGACCATATTTACGCTTTGAGGAAACAGATCTGAAGGCTAAAAAGCAGCCATTTACCCTTTAGAAAGTGAAGTTCTTCTTGGAAATCAGACGAACGTTCAGAATAAGAGACAACCATATCTTAAATAGCAAATAACAGCAACATAAAAATGAAGAGCATATCAATAAATTAAATTAAGAATAATGCTTTTTATCAAGCAGAGGAGGCAGAAAATTGGCAAGGTTGAGCTGTTGGTTAAACTGAAAATAAGGAGGAAATGCACAGGCAATGGAAGCAGGGATGTGCGGCCTGGGAAGAATACATGCATGCCATCTGGATGTGCAGAGATGGGATCAGGAAAGCCAAGGCACAAACGGAACTGAACTTTATGGGAGATGTAAAAAACAACAAGAAGTGATTGTTCAAACACATTGGTCAAAAGAGACAAGCCAAAGCGAGTGCACTCCCTCTGAAAAATATGAAAGGAAAATATGGCAAAAATGAACATCAACAAGGCTGAAGTACTCAGCAAGTTCTTTGCCTCAGTACTCAGTGCCTGTCAGACATCTCTCATGTCCCTGAACATCTAAGCAAGGTTTGGGGGACCAAAATTCCTCCTATTGTAAGAGAAGAGCAACCTCTTGAAACTGAACACATAGCAGACTATGGCCCTCGTAGGACATGGCATCCTGGAGTCCTGAGGGAACTAGCTGATGTTGTTGCCAAGCCACTCTCTGTTGTATTCAGAAAGTTCTCAGTGGCTGGAAAAAGGGAAACCACTCCCATTTTTAAGAAGGAAATCCAAAGGAAGATCAGGGAAGCTACAGGCCAGCAGTCTCACCTCTCTGCCTGGGAGATCACGGAACAGTTCCTTTTGGAAGACAGGTTCAGATACATGCAAGATGAAGAAGCAATATGAGTGAGGCTTCACCAAAGGCAGATCATACCTGGCCAATCTGGTGGCCTTCTATGATGGAGTGATGGTTTCAGTGGACAAAGGAAGGACAACTGATGTCATCTACCTGGACTTCTGCAAGGCCTTTGATAAGGTCCTATATCACATTCTTATTTCTAAATTGGAAAAAATATGGTTTCTAAGCTTAGATTATTCAGGGGATAAGGAATTGGTTGTAATGTCACAACCAGAGGTCTGTAGTTGATGGTTTTATGCCCAGGTGGAAGCTAGTGATGAATGGTATACTTCAGAGAGAAGAGCTCATTGAGAGCAGCATGGTGAAGAAGAATTTAGGGGTTCTGGTGGATGAAAAGCTTGATGTAAGCCATCTGTGTGAACTTGCAGCCTAGAAAGCCAAATCTAACCTGGGTGCTTCAAAAAGAAGGGTGGTCAGCCAGGCAAGGGAGAAGACTGGCTTCTTCTGTTCTGCCCTTCTGTAGCCCCACCTCTAGTACTGTGCTCAGATGGAGGGTCTCCACATCCAAGAAAGGTGTGAAGCTGTTAGAGCAGGTTCACAGGAGGCCAAAAAGATGATCAGTGGGCTGGAGCATCTCTCCTGTGGTACTCCCCGCAGAGTGTACCTGTTCAAGCCACGGGGTGCCTGCTTCTCCAAGAGAATATAGTGTCAAAAGACACCATGTCAAAAGATTTGCTGAAGTCTAGGTAGACTACATCAACAGCCTTTCCCTCATCCACCAGGCAAGTTACTTGATCGTAGGAGATCAGGTTCATCAAGCAGGACCTGACTTTTGTGAACGTGTCATCTCACATGCCATGTGATCTCCCTCAAGATTATCTGTTCCATAACCTTTCCTGGCACTGAGGTCATGCTCATGGGCCTGCAGTTCCCTGGATCTTCCTTATGACCCTTCCTGTTGATGGCAGTCACACTGGCAAGCCTCCAATCTTCTGAGACCTCTCCAGCAATCACCTCCACCAGTTCCCTCAACACCCTTGGGTGGATTCCATCTGGCCCCATGCACTTGTGACAGTGAAGTAGTGGAGTAGGTGGAGTAGAAGGTCTCTGTCTCTACCTGCATCATGGGGTGTTTATTCTGCTCCCCATCTGAGACTTACAGGTCTGACTTTTAAAGACAGATGTAAAGAAGGCACTGAGAACCTCTGCCCTTTCCTTATCCTTAGTAGTCATTTCCCTGCATCTAGTAAAGGATTGATATTCTCCTTAGCTCTCCTCTTGCTGTTAATACATTTGTAAAAACATTTTTTGTTCTCTTTTACTCCAGTGGCCAAGCTGAGTTCAAATTGGGCTTTTGCCTTTCTAATTTTCTCCCTGCGTATCCTAACAATTTCTTTGTACTCTCTCCAAGTTGCTCGTTCTTTGATCCACAAAAGGTAGATTCTCTTTCTCCCGGAGCCTCAGGAGAAGCTTCCTGTTTACCTACGCTGGTCTTCTTCCCCCTGGTTCATCTTAAGGCACAGAGGGATAGCCTGCTCCTATGCCTTTAAGACTTCCTTCTTAAGGACTGGTCAGCCTTCCTGGACCCCTTTACCCTTCAAGACTGAATCCCAAGGGACTCTCCTTACCAGTGTTCAGAATAGTTCCAAGTCTGCCCTCCTGAAGACCTAGATAGTGGTTGGCAACCATTGCCATGGCAAGAGGCTGCAACTGGATGATCTTTAAGGTCCCTCCTAACCCAAGCCATTTTATGAATCTATGATTCTCTTCAAAGTCCTGCCTTCACGCTCATCTTCACACTATTAGATATTGCAGGCATATATAAATGATGGAAAACAGTCAAGGCGTTATTAACAACTGCAAACATCCTTCTAAATTCATTGAGCCCCAAAAAAGGTCAGATTCATACCTGGAGTCTTGAAATTTCTCAGCTGAGATGGCGTGTCACAGATTTCCAAGATCCAATCACCTGCTGCTTTTTCACTCCAGCAGTGAGTAGTCATAAACTCCCAGTTTTTGAATCCTTCCATGGAATGATCAAATAGCCTGCAATAAATCACGACATTATATTAAGTGAACTACAATATTCAAGGAGTCCAACTATGCAGACTACTGAATGACATGCTAGTAAGCCAGATAATTCATCTGTGCCTATACATAATGTTATTCAAGATGGTCTTCCCACATATCTTTGAAGTACATTCAAGAGTTTCCTTACTTTTTTGGTGGAGGAGGTTCTTTACATGTAATCATTTATCATGACATGAAAGAATGGAAAGAGATTTCACTACAAAAAAAATCATTACTTCAGTTTAATATGATCCTTGTCTCCTGGGAAAAGTGCATAACATACAGCACGAGGTGAAAACAAACTTGTACACTGGAAAATTTCTGTAACACTCATTTTTCACTTTGGATTGGAATACATAAAAGGGAATTAAAAAAATAAAAATGATGGAGTGAACAAGACAGTATTACAGATCAATATATGCAACTCCTTATAGAAAATCAAATGTAACAGAAACATTGGTCTCCAATCTTAAATGATCAAATTATCACTCTATACTTGACAGGCTACATGAGAGCTGCTCTGAAAGTAATACCTCCTATCCTGTTATGCTGACCCAGAACACCAGTGGCTGATGTTGGTGGTATTGCAGCAGAGGTTTAACCTTCCTAACAATATTCTATTACATTTTGTTCCTATGAGACAGATGGCAGTAGAGGGGCAGTATAATAGAATGGTGTTTGACATGGAAGCGCAGGTGAAGCAAACTTGTATCACTGAATTTCTCCATGTGGAAAAGATTGCGCCCACTGACATTCATTAACACTTCCTAGTCATTTATGGAGATCAAACAGTGGATGTCAGCACAGTGAGGCAGTGGATGGTGCATTATAGCAGTGATGATGGTGACAGTAGGTCGCCTTCAGTGGTGCAGATTTTTACAATAGCAATATGCAGGCTCTTGTTTGCAAAAATGCACAGCTAACTGTGATGGCTATGTTGAAAAATAGTCTTCAGTAGCTGAGAATTTCCTCTATCAAACATTATTGTTTTCTTTGTATCTGTTGTAATTTCCAAGGAGATAAAATGGGGGCATTACTTTTGGAATGATCTAAGTAGTTTGAGTAAAAATTGAAAGACTAATGTCATCTGATGGTTTTTTCTAACTAACATTACTGTAATTACTGAGATCTTGGGTGAAGAGTTTGAAACTCAGGCCTGGTTATAACAGATTCTTGTACAGTGGCCCATTTCAGAATCTGCAAAATGGTGCTAATCTGATGAGGGAAGGAGAGAGTGGATTGGCCATATTTTGTTACCTAAAACTGGAATTAATAAAAGTATGGAAAGTCACAAGAGAATTTGGACTTCTATTCAGAGCTCAAAGTGTTTTGTCTGGTATTCCAAAGACTTGGATGGAAGGTAAGATCTAATCGCAGCTCAGCACTGAAAAAAATAAATATACATATATGTGCATATATGTATTTATGTATTTTTCATTATTTTACCTTGGTTCTTACTGTGAAAGTCTTACTGTTGAAAGCAATGTTTAAACATTTCTGATAAAAAATGCTCCCTACAGTAGAAATTCCAGTCAATTGAAAACCTCCTTTCAATGGAAATGAAGAAAAATCCAGAATCATAAAATCACAGAATCACCAAGGTTGGTAAAGAGCTCCAAGATCATCTAGTCCAACTAGACACCTATCACCAATATTTCCCTACTAAAGAGTAAAGATGTAAAAGTGTACAAAAGTACACAATATTTTACAATAACTTGATTCCTTACTGTTCATTTCTAAGTACATCTCAAGCTCTAGTCTCAGAAGACTGTGTAAGTGAACAAGCAAACAATGGGAAAGGAAAGTAGTTTAAAAGCACTGTATATGTCAGTTTCTTGTAAAAACACTCAATCTGGATGTCAATAAATTTTGATATCTCTTGCTGAAAACCGGTCGATCAAAGGAATGGGGCCAGATTTGCTGTGGGCCTACAGACACAGTCCTCACTTGAATATGCCTTGTATGGAACTGTATGCACGGAGCACCTTATATACACACTCAGTACACATCTGATTTTCACTTTCACATATACAACCCTTTTCCAGTTTAAATGAATGCTTACAACAGTACTCCTTAAATTGAAATAGATATATATCTTTAAAACTAGAATTCATTTTCACTGATAAATGGTTGAAATTTTCTTCTCACAATCCAGTATAAACATATATAAATATATATACATATATACATTCTGCCATCAGAAATTAGCCTGTTCCATGTCACTGTTAATTCAGTTGTTTGAATACAGCAAATTTCACAAACATATGGCACACGTCATTTACTGAAAGGGTAGAAATTATTATTCAGTCACTACCCAGTGTTTGCATGTGGCTGTGTTTAAATTAAATCATTATGTAGGTTATTTCCAACAGTTAGTCAAATTGTCATATGGCATTTCGCTGACAGCTAATATACTAATTTCTGAATATGCTAACAATCAGTCAAAGCAGCAATATTCCTCTTTGACAATATGACAGCTAAATTACGTAGTATATTATATCAATTCTGTACAATTATATTGTAGGCTCTATGAGGGCTGCTCTAAAAGTAATGCTTCCTATTTTATTATATTGACCCACAGAGGGTCAATATAATACATCTGCTCCAGAGGCAGATGTCGGTAGTATGGCAGTAGAGGCTGAATTCCTCCATGCAGAAGTGACATTCATTGACACATGCTGAACATTTATGGAGATCAAACAGTGAATGTGTGCACAATAAGGCAATGAGTGGTGTTTTACAGCAGTGGTTTATTATGTAAGATTTAAAATATCATATTTTAATGTATGAGTTTCGCTTCTGGAAATGAGTTAAAAAGCTACAGACATAAAAAAAACGAGTTAAAATTAGTAGCAAGATAGGAGTCTAAGGCTATCTGCAAGTTATATCAACTCAAAGGTCCAAGTATTTTTGTGTTGCTCTGTTTACACATGAAACTCTCAGAAAAAAACATAGTAAAATTTCCCCTTCAGAGAAGTTAACGAAAGGATGAAATCACTGAAGTACTTACAAAACTGTCAGGTGCATTTTTTTGGATTAAAAAAAGAAAACGTATCAGACAGCTTATTTTAAGGAGTCTGAAGTCTGGAGCCAGTCCAGATTGTTAACTGATTTTGTTATTTGTCAGACTGATGCCTAGTCAAAACTCATAACAAGGAAATACACATAGTTGATTGTGAACAAGAGAATTATTAATATGTGGCATGATTAATTATTGTTTTAGTTAACAAGATACTTAAAACAATCCAGTGACTGCAACACTTACACTTATGTATGCAACACACTTATAAGTACGAAACTGAGAGACAGCATTTGATTCTTCATAACTTATTGACAAAGAATCATAGAATCACTCAGGTTGGAAAAGACTTAAGGAACACTGAGTCTAACCATGACCTAACCATACCACTGTAGCTCTAATAAAGCTCTGCTAAATCACGTCCCTGAGTACCACATCCAAACAGTTTTTAAACACATTCAGGGATGGTGACTCAACCACCTCCATGGGGAGCCTATTCCAGTGCTTAACAACCCTTTCAACTGGCCAACTGGCCTTACTATTGAGTACAAGGGTAGGATTACTTCCTTAGTCCTGCTCACCACACCGTTCCTGAAGCCAGGCTGCCATTGGCCTTCTTGGCCACCTGGGCACAATGCTGGCTCATATTCAGCTGACTGCCCATCAGTACACCAAGGTCCCTTTCCGTCAGGCAGCTTTCCAGTCACTCCTCCCCAAGCCTGCTGGGTTGCCTGTTGTTGTTGTGACCAAAATGCAGGACCCGACACTTGGCTCTATTGAAACTCATACAGTTAACCTTGGCGCATCGATCCAGTCTATCCAGGCACCTCTGCAGTGCCCTCCTCCCCTCTGGCAGATCAATACTCCCTCCCAACTTGGTGTCGCCTGCAAACTTACTGCACTCAATCCCCCTCATCAAGATCATTAATAAAGATGTTAAATAGAAGCGGCTCCAGTACTGAGCCCTGGGGGACACCTCTCATGACCAGCTGCCAACTGGATTTAGCTCCACTGACCACAACTCTTTGGGCCCAGCCATCCAGCCAGTGTTTCACCCAGTGGAGCGTATGCCCATCCAAACCCATCGTCTTCTAGACAGTGTTGTGGGGGACAGTGTCAAAAGCTTTACTGAAGTCCAGGTAGACCACATCAACTGCCTTACCTTCATCCACTAAGTGGGTCACCTTGTCATAGAATGAAATCAGGTTTGTCAGACACAATCACAACAGTACACCAGAACTGCTCTGGTGACCTTTCTTGGTAAGGCAATTCAAGCTAAAGAGGGTGTGCTTTTATGACCATCTATATTCAGAGAAATTAATTTTGGGCTGCTGATACAGTGAATAGCATTGCATTTAAAGATAATGACTTTTATCAGAAATAATTTAATATACTCTGTACGCACCATATGTAGGTCTGTATGAGAACATAAAGTTTACAGGGCGTAGAGTAAATTACTTGTTTCCTTAAAATAAATTAAGAGTCTTGGCTTCTTTCACTACCATCCACTCAGCCTAGAAATTACATTGCCTTTCTGCTTAAGAAAGTAACTTCAAACAGAAATATTCATTTGTAAGCCAATTTTCACGAGTGACAATTAGTCGCTTTAAAGAGACTCCAAAATTGAGAACATGAAAGTCTCTGAGCTAAATGTACAAGAGTTAAAAAAAAAAAAGTTTAAATTATTATCAGAAAATTTCCAAGATACAAAATGCACAAAAAGTAGATTTTGTTTTAATTAGTGAAGCAAATTGGTTTTGTGTGAGAAAAGGCAGTTAGGGTGGGGATCTATTTGGTGATACCACAATCCTTCCTCACAACAGTAAGAGGTAAACACATAAAAGTCTGTTTTTAATATCCAGGTCTATTTCTCATCCCAGAAACTGCAGCTGCATCTGACTGATCTGACTGACAGCCATGCTGTATATATTCAGTTGATGACATTGAGAGCCAGGAAACATACACCCTGCACAAGCTGGTGGCTGGGTCTGCAAGCAGTGCAGTAGCTGGCAAAATAAGGCTATTTTCTCCTCTGTTACAGCAGTCTGTATTTATGATGGGCTCCAGCCTACTAAATTGGCAGCCTGACAGGCAAGCTGTCCTTGCCTACTGGTCTAATTGGCCACAAGACTTAAAGTGAACTTATATCTTGAAAAGAGTACAGAGTTGTGCAATTTCAAATGCTTTGGTCAACTATTCTCTTCAAAATGGCTCTTCTACGCTGGGTTCAACCACCTGTCCCCCTGGGAGTTCTAGCCCCTAAAGAGCCACAGACAGCCCAAACTGATTTAAACAGATTAACTCTCAGTAGGGCAATACTGCCCTCCTGCACTTAAGTACTCAGAAAAAAAGAAATGATTGGAGGGCGCACAGGCATTTAAGAAACTTTCTCATATACTTATGTCAGGGAAGATCACTTAAAACCTCTGGATGTGAGATCTAACTAGGATTTATTTAAAGAGTACATGTTTCCCCTTATATTTATACTCCATATTTGTTATTGCAGTTAAATTTATGGAGCAATGAAGAAATCTTTTGAGCTATCATGAAAAATTTGTTTAGAGAAGAGCAACGTGAACAACAGGGTACAGTACCTGCCAGTCTGAGGTAGTGGAGAATACAGCAAATATCATCTTTAACTGTGGAGAACAAGTCCCCCAGGACTATACGTATCAGCACAAAACTTTCTGTCATGACTAAAATATCTATCAGGCTGCTGAATGCCATGTGCTGCTCAGCCAGCTGTGTGGCTGATGCTATGGATGACTTGTAAAAGAATCTGTGTGCTCTTCAAATCACACATATCTCTTCAGAAACTTCACTCTAAACAGATTTTCATATCCTGATTGGTCAAGTATGTTTGAAAAGTGATAAGTGATTAGACTCAGACTGGCTGTCTGTCATATAATTCAATTCATTCAAAGTGAAACATGACGCTGATATGGTAAGACTGAGGTGAGCCAAATCTACATACAGCTAGGAAAAGATTCATTCATTCTCACCATAGTTGTTGGTGCAAATGTATGTAGGTTGCTCTGAAACTAATGCCTCCAATTTATTTCCTTGGAAACTACCACAGATCCAAAGAGAACAAAACCACTATTTCATAGAGCAAATTCTCAGCTATAAACCATTGCATTTGTCAACACACTCACTACTATTAGCTACATATCTCACCAGCACTGAAGAAAAGGCTGCATGCCACACTTATAAAAATTGGCACCAGCAGAGGTGACCCAACTGTTGCTGTCATCACTGCTGAAACACACCACCTACCATCTCACTGTGCTCACATTCACTGTTTAGTCTCCATAAATGTTCAGCAAGTGTCGAGAAATGTCAATGGGTACAATTTTTTCTGCATGGAGGATTTCAGTTCCACCCATACCTTTCCCTCATACTCACTTCTATGTCAGGCACCATTTTGTCACAGAATCATAGAATCAAATAATCATTTTAGTTGGAAGAGACTTTAGTTGGAAGGTCATTTAGTCCAACTCTTCTGCAGTGAACAAGAACATCTGCAGGTAGATCAGATTGCTCAGAGCCCCATCCAGCCTGAACTTGAATGTGTTCAGGAAATCCACCACATCTCTGGGCTACCTGTTCTGCACCAGTTGCTGACAACAACCCTCATTGTAAAAAAACACTTCTTCTTAATATCCAGTCTAAATCTATATCCCCTCTTTTAGTTTGAAAGCATTTTCCCTTGTCTTATCACAGCAGACTCTGCTAAAGAGTCTGTCCCTTTCTTTCTTATAGCTCCTCTTTAGATGCTGAAAGGCTGCTATTATGTGTCCCCAGAGCCTTCTCTTCTCCAGGCTGAACCTGGAGCCCCAGCTCTCTCAGCCTATCCTCACAGCAGACAAGTGCCATCCCTCAGAACATTTTGTGGCCCTCTTCAGGACACATTCTATCAGGTCCACGTCTCTCCTGTACTGAGGACTCCACGTCTGGACACAGTACCCTAGGTGAGGTAAGTAGAGTAAAGGGGCAGGATCACCTCCCTCACTTCTTTAGATGAAGACCAGGGTACGGTTGGCTTTCTAGGCTACAAGAGTACACTGTTGGCTCATGCCCAGCTTGCCATGCACCAGTAGCCCTAAGTTCTTTTCAGCAGGCTTGTACTCTATCCTTACATCCCCTGTTTGTACTGATAGCAGCATTTGCCCTTTGGGTGTGTTGGCTACACCACATGTAAATCCTAGGCATTCTTCCTCTTGTCTGTCTTACACTTTTTTTTTTTTTTTTGTTTAATACAACACTAAAATGTTTAGCTGCATCCTAAACATGTGCTTACCCATTTGTCTTCACTTCCAGTTCTGCTATGGAAAATAAATTTGAAATTTTAATTATAGATTCTAATTTTCTACTGAAACTGAAATAGAAATATTGAATACTATAATCCCATACATGCCTATGGTGCAGATCCCTCTGATTAATGATTTGCTCCTCTCACTTATGAAAGAAAGGCACATGTCATTCTAAATCTCAGATATAATGCACTTCATTCTTCCACATCTATCTTTGAGCATGTTCCAGGATGGATTTTAAAGTTTCATGGAAGACGGTGTCACTTACTCATTTACTCTTTTGCATAAAAATACCATCAGCCTTTGCTGCAGAAGTGGGCAGATCAACAGTAATAAAAAAAACCCCTTACCTTTTAAAGTTATTTATTCATGTTGGGTCTCTAGTGGTCTCTATTACTCTCAGAACTCTTTGCCTGATCTAATGCTAATGATGAGAGAGTATAACAAAAGTAGTACTTGGATAATTTTCAGATGCATAGACATTACAATTGCAGGGTTTCAAAGAAAGGCTGTGAATGTCTAACCAAAACTAAACTAAAAGACATAGGCAATATTAATGAAATAAAATAGACCACATAAGAATTGCAACAAACAGTTTTCTTAGAACTGCTTCATCCTGTAGATATAGTATACTGTTAATGTCAGTGCCATATAAGCATAGGAAGCTAGTGGCCTGGAAACTTGCCACCACGTGGCTAAAAATTTCAGTTACGCAGTTCGAATGGCAGCAGCTGCTTTAAATTTAAAGGGCAAGAATTAAACAAACCGTGACTTCAGTAGGAGACAAACGAGCCCCAAGTTTGCTTCTTCTATCCTTTTTCTATTCAGCTTTTCCTGCATGGCTCCCTGTACTGAGTTTCTGTTCTTACAGATCTTAATGTGTCTCAAAACCACTCAGAAAATGATGCTGCCAAATCCAATGGCCAATTGTTTTCAGAAAGGGGATATTGTTCCCCTTTGGACATAACTGTAGCCTCATCCCCACTGCAGCCAGCACTTTCCAAGCCTGTATTTTGCTCTGTTGCAGTACATCCAATGTAATCATGTTTAGTACTTTCCAAACAACAAAGCAGATGTTCCCTGTAATGCAGTTTTTGAAGAATGCACAAGAGGCTCAAGCCAGTGACAGTGTAATCCACCAAATGCCTGCAGAGGAATCCACATTGCCTCTGACTAACAAGTTTTCTTACTGAAGTCATTTTAGGGGATGCCAACATTAAGGATAAAATATGCAGAAAAAAAGGCCAGATACTGCCTTGAGGGACCTGTTTGTCAATGCACCAGAAAATACTCAATGACTTCTCCCAGAATTGGTGGAGAAGAAGTGCACATGTGTAAAATATACCTTTTGCACTTTAAGACATTTTACCAGCAAACTGTTTCAAATTAAACTCAGATGAGTAATGGTAAAGCAATGAGGTTTTCCTTGGGTTCAGTAAAAACAGCTGGTATTGCTGCTATTAATCATGTATGTGTGCATTAAAAGCTCTTGTGTGTCTGAGAAAAGCGTCTCGGTCAGGTAGTAGCCATGTACAGCAGCCTTTGGGACCTCTGCCTATAGAGAAAAAAAAACACACCAGACTGCTTTCTGCCATTGTATCCCTGCATGTTACTTCTATTAGAGTACCTTTATCCTGATGGCGTCATGATTAATACTTTAACAGTTAAAAGCCCCCAAAGTAAATATATTCTTATATTCGTGAATAACAGAACTTCATGATGCATAGATGTTCACCCAGCAGCACTCAGTATGCTATCTGCAAGACCAGTAAGCTGTAAGAGTTCTTGCAGCAGCTCCAAATAAAGCAAACCTTAAAACATCATTCTGAAAAGTACTGTGTGCATATCCACCACTTTACGATAAGAAAGGGCTTGTGAGGACTCTAGGAATTTCAGACCCAGAGTTTGCAAAATACATTTATTCCTTAATACTAATAACCTGGAGCTGTGAGTTTGTTTCAACCAGATGTGACTGACAAGTTAGCATAGCCTACATGGGAAAGTCATGAAACCTACATGGGAAAGTCATTTCTGACGTGACTGTACAAGTATTTGCTCTCTCATTAATAATTTATTTTTGCAAAAAGGAAAACATTAAAATGCCTTTCACATTTATTTTCTACTTAGCCTTCTGATTGTGTATTTTAAGAAAAAGCTGAAAATCACTGTTTTTTTAAGTTCTGAATTCTCTCTCTACCATGTGTACAAAAAATCATGTTCTAAGGTATATGAGTTACAAAGAGGCTGCATGAATTAATCTCTGTACCTCTCCCACATATCAGTCATCACCAGAGGTGAACTGTGAATACTAGAATTTATAGTCTTTATCTCCCACTTGCTGTGTGGGAGATAAAAATGCCGTGTCAACTGCAAGACATGAATGCTTGGAGCCAAACGTTAGCTGTGTTACAACCACTGGGTTTACACAACGTTGTTGTTGTTTGTATAGCTAGGTGGAGGAGTTTCAGACTTTCTCATTTTGAAGCATGGAAGAATGGCTGCATGAAAATGGAATAGAAAAGTGTAATTTTTTTCACAGAGAACACAAAAGGCTGATTCACAACTGCTCAGAGTGGTTAGCCTTGCCATGGTTAGCAAAGGGCAAGTTCTTCAATCAGTGTAGCACAGTGAAGACACACAGATGTGCATACCCATGTGTTTTATCAGCAAGGAACTGATGGCACTCACGATGACACACAGGAGATATTCTAGAGGGCCTCAGAATTCCAGTACTACTTGCTCTCCATTTGATGCATGAATGTCTCTACATTGAAGAATATTTTTATTACATCTTTTCTTTCAGATTAAGCTCTAATTAATATGTGGGTTTACATCTCAATTTACATCTCAATCAGAACCAAATACTTTTGAGCTCTGTCTCCAAAACAACTCCTTCCTTGCAAGAGGAAAGATATGTCATTCTGCCTATCACTGAAGGCCAGGAAGGCATGCAATTCCTCATGTCTTAATAGCCACTGTATTAGCAAAACCGTGTGGGATCATTTAGATGTGGAGCAGTCTGGAAAGCAAGCAAGTCTACATTCATTAATAATCCCGAAGAGTAGGACGAAAATTGCTAACACCATAAGTCATAATCACTTTCATAAAGCTTAAAGACAATGGTAGTAGAGAATTACTATTCTGTCTGATTTTCATTGCTAGTGAAGAAAGGATAATAATATAGGAGAGAGATGAAAAATAAATGCAAATAGTATCTAGAAACACATTTTCTTTCAGCTTGTTTCCTTCTGTAACACTGAGCCTGTTACTTTTCACTTCAAATTTTCCAGCCATCTAATAATTGCTGAACTACACAAGACTATTAAAATCAACTAACTTCTGTTTTAAAGATGATTTACAGTCTACTATTCTACAGATAAAGTCTGAGTTTGACATCTCAGAATTCATTTCCACTTAACTTTCTCCATTTCTCTCCCAAAAAAATGATTAGCTTGTGTCTGTTAGCAAAGCTACTGTAATGACTGATCTTCTCTGATGCTGCAATCTTACTGCAGTTCCTGCAGGCTGACTGGACTGTGAAATTGCATTGTCATACTATACCTGTTGGCCAAGAGCTGTGATCTGGTTCCAGAAGGAGAGGTTAGGTAAATTGCCAGGTCTCCACGTCGAGGGTGAGTAATAGTGATGCGCACAACAACGTGCTCCAAGTAGATCACGTGGTGATTAGGATTATCAGAACAGCCTGTGGCTTTGTAAATTGAACGGACGACACTGTCAGGTCTTATTGTTCTACAATGTAAGCATATAAAACAACATCAGCACTTCTTCCCTATCCCGTAAAATAAGACAACCCAATCATTTCAGCTTAGTACCGAATGTCCTTAGTTTTAACACTTTACTTCCTAGCTGAAACTATCACTACGGGGTAATTATTTTACTGCAGCTACTAGCAACTGCCATGCTTTCTGTTGAAGGCTACACTGATAGGTCCACATGCTGAAAGAGAGCTGTGAATAACCTGTAATGGAATAAGTCTCTGGGACAGAGCATTTTTGCAGATTTGTGGCCAGCTGAGAATTGTTGGGATTGTCATGGGATCACAGCTGCTTGTTAAGCCCCAGGAAATGCCTGGCATAGACACAGTCCTTGCTTACGTAATAGCAAATATTACATGTTAACTGTAGCAAATATTGGGCAACCAGTATCTGAATCAGCTAGTTAAAACTGGCATGGCATCCTTGCAGACTATACCAGTTATGGGTCAAGCCTGTCAAACATACCTATCAAACAAAGTATCTTCAATGACCTTAATGCACTGGAAATGAACCACTAGACTGGATATAGCCACAGAATGCACATACTGAATTTTGCTCTTAAGCCTGCTTCTATACACACCCTATCCTAGAAAGCAGAGGGCAGTTTGGTCTTATCCTCTGAGACAGACTCTCCTGAGACTGTTTGAGAGAGATACTATCAGGTAATTTGTTAATGAGAAGAGTATCTTCCTGCCAGACCTTGACTGATAAGTTTGCACTCATCTTACAAAAATGAATGCAGTATACTCAAGTGAACATTCTTCCCCTTACATGTTCTTCTACCTCTGTAACAGCATTGAACACCATCAAATCCGGCTTGTTTTGTACCTTCAACCTCTGGGACATTCTTTAAATTAAGGCCTTTATCCAGTCATTAGAGGAAGCAACCTTTAGAGGCAAGTGACTTGATATCTTAGAAGGTGACAGAGATCCCAAGTGTAGCTTTCAAAATGACAAATTAAACACAGTGCAAGGCAGGGTAAATTATACCCAACTTCTTTCCACAAGTTTATGCCAGCAAGAGTTTTGGCAGCGGGTATTACTTGATTTGCCGATCCGTGTTCTCTACACACACATGCTGTGGAGGGACTGTTGTCCACTTTTCTGCCTCTATCACCATTGCTTCAGCATCCATCAGTCCAAATCCATAGAGGTGGCTCACTGCAAGACACAAACAGGGCAGTTGCAATTATAGCACAAAATCTTGATATTCATCATAGACTAATTCAAGAGGGTTCAAGAGGGTCAAATCCTAAGAGGAACTGCTTATTTTCCATTTTCACTGCTTTGACAAACAGCTCAAAAATCTTTTTGCCAGGAACAATAATGACTATGTCTAATTTGTTGAATCTGTTCGTAACAAATGACCAACATGAATTATACTGCCTTACCATGACCAAAAGCCCAAACTACAGAATGCCAGTAATACAACTGGCTTAGACTACCCTTGGTCCAAGTGCCTTAATTTAACCCAGGCCTCTTATACAATCTTATGTTAAAAGATGTAAAGAACCAGAGGAATGTTATTTCTGTTATTCAATTACCTAGCACATACGTGCACATAAATATTGAAGGTAAATAGACGACAGATTTAGGAAGGAAAAGGCTGCATTTTATTCTGCGGAATGCTCTTAGCTTCCTCATTTTTAAGCAGTATGTGGATGCTATTCTACTCCTGTATGAAGTATGAACCTTGCTGTACAGCCAATCAGATCCAGCCTCTCCCTAAAGTTGCCTGCATGAAAGGGGTAAAAAGCATGACCTAAAGTCCAGTACTTTAAAGGTAATCTGGTTCTCATGTAAAGTCTGTGTCAGGAGGATTCCTTCTTCTGCCTCTTTTCTACGTCTGCAGATAAAGGACAGTGAAGTTACTGCTGGAAAGAACTGTTAACATTGCTGCTGATCTCTGATACTAGCTATTGCATATGCTGCACACGCAGTGGTGTTGAGCAATAATGCCTGAAGGTTAGCGCTCTGTCAATGCTCATACCTGTATGCTACCTCAACTTTCGTGCTAGGGAGAGCCAACAATGATTCTACTGCAAGAAACTCAATGCCTTTTATGCCTGAATACCTTCTACTAAAAGAAGTAGAAAGTCTTTAAAGCACCAGCTTTCTAGGATATGAAGGATTGAAATTTCAAATGTCTGGCATCCAGACAAGATATTTCCTGCAGACTTGCATCAATTCCTTACTTCTTGCTAATTTTAAGAATATTTAATTTTACATGACTGTTTCAAGCATTCTATTGGCTTACAAAGTCTGAGAAGTTACATTTACTGAATCAGTTGTGTGTTTAATTTGTTTGTTTGTTTGTATTTATTGTTGTTGCTGATACAATCAAAACAGAAGCTCAAAAATGTATGCTGATGAATTAGAAAGAGCTGCCAAACACGTTGATTTACTGTGACAAATCAGTGGTCTTAACAAAATCCTGAGAGGAGGTGGTGAAAGAAAAAAGCTATGAGAAGGAAGGGTTTACATCACAAGTAGCACTGTATTAACACACCAGTTTTACTTGTTACCACAGGCAGAGCTACCAGAAAACCCCTTAGAAAAACATAAGCACTATTTTAATCGGTGATGTGACAAGGCATGGTGTAAGTATTTCCAACTGCACTTTGCAGAGGGTTTGTGAAAGCAGCCTCCATTCACTGCCAAACCAGAATTCAGAGGAGTCTGTCCAAAAACACCCCAACCTTGTCAAAAAAGCAACAGTTCAAAGCATAAAAATAATCAGTGGTTAAGGATCCCATCTTCCAAATATGGCAGTATCTAATACTGTCTGGAACTGCCAGTCGAAGAGGGCTCCTCAATGGAAAATCCTGCAAAGCTGTGTAATGAACTGCTCTTTTTTTTTCACATCTTCTTTCCACTCAACCCCTCACTGAAGTGCAAACGGAAAGGAAATCTTAATTTGGAGAGAACTAAACATAGTTTTTCTGCCAAATGAGGCAGGTACCATTTTCAGAAATGAAACACAAGTACTAAAATATATGCAAATAATTAAACTCAGCCTTCATTCATTCTTCTGAATTCTCTTTAATATTTTTCACAAACAAACTGACAGGGAAGGGGATGTCCTATTTTTATTCTGGGTGGACACATCCCGAAAAAGGGCAAAGAAGGAAGGCTTAAATGGAGAAACTTTGTACTGTGAATAGGGTTTTTGAGATGCCGTTCTCCTTGTTCACAGAAATCATCCTGCCAAAACAGCATCTGCTGATCAAAGCATGCTTATCTATGAAGTCATTTATCTGTTTATACACTGTATCCATTGTTCTGCTATTCAAAGTTTTAATTAATAATCACTGTCTTCTCAGAAGAACAGCAAAAGGAATAAGAATGTTAACTCATGGCCCGTAGACAGTTACTCCATATTAGCACCACAGTGCAGGATTAAATTTTAATGAATGGAAGCATCTTTTGAACTAATGTGTGGAAAATGCATTTTTAATTTCTGAAAGGAAACAACCTGACTGGGTAAGTGCTCAGGATGTCCAGCTATAAGTGTGTTCCACCATCTGTAGGTCTGAAAAGACAGATTTCTCCTCAACTCACCACTGCTTATTCAGAAACGTGGGCAGAGGAGCAGCCTATATTGGCAGGCAGCCTGCTTCTGACTGAAATTTAAAAGTGAAACTGAAATTTCTCATTCCTTGCCCTCATATGCAAATTTAATAATACAAACAAAATCGTGAGAGTGAACCTTTTACCTTCTACATTTACCTTCTAGAGCATGAAATTGTTACCTGAATTACTTCCAAGATAACAGTCTTCATTTTTTTTCATTTCTTTCCATTTCATTTCATTTAGGATTGTCATGATTCTATGATTAAAATTTACCACCCAAAGTTACAGGGTGGTACATCATTCAATGCCATTCAGTGCTTAAACTCTCTTGCATGAGACCAGAGTTGGGAGTACAAAGTTCTGCACCCTCTGGCTTTTTTTTTTCACAGTTGAAACAGAAGAACACTTTTTCCCTGAAAAGCTTTCCCATTCAAATCAAAACATCCTGACAGTCAGGGGTGCTTCTAAAGCCTTCCATAGAGGAAGATTCCAGACAGCTGACATTTGGCTGTCTGCGATGTTTGCACTTCAAAGCCCTTGATGCAATGGGTTGGTTAGCAGCTGCAGGTACCATGAGAGGCCCATCATTTTCAAAGACTAAATAACAGCAATTTTGAAACCAACACAGACTTAACAAAAACAGTAGATTCCTCATGTCTCAGAAAAAAAAAAGAAAAAAAAAAAAGGAAAAACATTTTGTCTCCTACTGGCTTCAAATTGTATCCCTTCATCTGTGTGCATGTGCTGGTACTGCCATGAACTCAGTATCAGGATGCTTCCTCCATTAAGACTGACCTTGATTGTCCATCCACACAGGGTCGTAAATTTCTTCTGGGAAGCATCCAGAACTCCCGTTTGTATGCAAATGGTACTGAGTTCACTTCTGTATTTGAAAAGTACTGATGACTGCAGAATGAGATAAGGTGACTGCAAAAGAAAAATGCTCCAGGACCTTAGACTTAAGCGCTCTACATTATCACTGCTGTGATTTAGTACTGGACTTGATTACTGCTTGAATCACTGAGGTGTTAGAAAGGGCACAGGGCAGCTCTGTACAAAAACATTTTCCTTTCAGAGATTATACAGGAACATAAAACTGGTGCAGAGTAAGCTGCTGGTGAAGAAACAATTTGTTGCTCTTGCTGAGGTGGAGGGCTGAGAACTGATCTGGTGCTTGAGGTGTCAGTGGGCAGAAATGTCACTGAATCCTCTCCCAACTCATGCAGCAATGTAAACTGACCCTATAAAATTTCTATTTTTAAAAAATCACAGACATACACAGATGTGGGGCAAGTTTCAGACAAAACTTGCCTCCCGAAACACAAAGTAAATATTGAGCTTTAGCTGATCTCTTTACTCTTCTTATCACTGCAGAAAATGAAGTCCATTTATTTATCCCTGGAGCAGTTCCTCTATTAGTGCATCATGAAATCCAGGTCTGTTGGATAGGCTTCCCCAGCTTGTTCACAATCCCTTTGTTTTTGTCTGAATCTGCCATTGAAAATTCAATAACTTTCTTATTTATATACCAAGAAAATAGAAAGCTACCTCAAATCTAAAGGCAGAATTATATGTCCTGCCTGACTTGACTAAGAGAAAAAAGAATGGCTGGATCTGATAAATCAAAACTCAGCATCATGCAAGCTCCAGGAAACCTCGGCCAAGACACTGAAAATACAGTATTTCCTGTTCTTCAGTGCAACTACACTGGATTTGTTAGGCTGCAGTTTTGTTGTCTGTCATCAACATATCTCCTCAGCGTACATGCTAAACCTCACTTGATATTTTGTTCATCTGATGAGAAACAACACAGAATGTTTTCTCACTGCTCTATTTTTGGCCTTCAATTTTCTACAGTGTGAAAGCAGCACTGGAAATATGAATATTTTTTACACAAATATAAAATACTTAACCATTGTGAGAGAAATGTCAATGATTTCAGATTTTCAAATGAGGAATTTTCAAATGAGCTGCCCTAAACAAGATTTAGCTCTTTGCCATGCATATTACTGTGATTTGTTCATTTACGCTACCTTAGGATCCTGCTTTCAAAACAAGATCAGAAAAGTAAGTGTCTCAAATGCTGTTTATACTTGCCCAGTGAGAACAGAAGTTTGATAGTTCACTGCAAATGTAACACTATAATTCTGTATTTCAGTAAGTTTCTGCCACTTGCTTAGTTTATTAGAATGCTTCAAATTGCAAGCAGAAAAGATAATGTGAAGAAAGCAAAGGGACAAAAAAGAAAAAATGCAACAATTGCACACTGCTTAAATTACTATTACTATATTACTATTAAATTACTATTTTCACAATTACACTATTTTCATTTTGTTTTGTCTTAACTAAGATAGCATTGATCGTGTATGAGAATCCACCTTGTTTCAGCCATAACCCTAGCTCAAAATTCCCTGTTTTGTGTCAATTTATGACCAGTAATGTATGATAATTGGATGTGATTTCTGAAACACGTAACAGCTTTACAAGCCAATAATGCAACTGTGCGACAATATTCTTTTTTATTCTTTGTTGTGAACAAACTCCCACGTGCTCTTTTACATTAAGCACAAGAATTAGAATTTTCTATTTTGTATGGAAAGAAACCTCACAGACAAAACAAATAACAAACTCAGTCCTCCCCTCCTATATGATTCCCTTAAATCCAGATATCCTTAAAGACTCAGCAGGGTCAGAAGAAAATTGAGTTCTTAATCTCACCATCACACTAGAGGAGGATTTAAAGGACAGAAAGCTGCCCAATAAATTTGTCTTAAAAGTGGCTTCTACAAAGATGTACAATGAGAACTTGAGGGCCTCTGTATCCAGAAAGCTGATAGGAGAATATTTTTATTAAGCTTCCAGTTGTGTTTATGTCAGTTACTGAGGTACAGTATCTGTACAAATATTTTCTCCAACAATATACTAATTGTGGAACGTCTCAACAAAGGATTTGACAAAAGTAAAAACCAAAACAAAACAGAACAAAAAGCAGCCCTGTAGTTTGTACAGTTCTCCTGCCTGACTGAAGGCTCTTCGTCCTTAATGAAATAAAATAACGGACTTCCCAGGAAGACCAGTGGGACAGCTAGTAGAAGCCACACCCCCAGCAGCAGTGTACCTTTGTTAACAGTTTCTGCTTGCAAATCTGACACCAGCTGAGACACTACAAACACTTAATAAACGACTCTAGAACACACAACCATAAAACAATAAGGAATTAAATCCAAGATCAAATTTGCATTCACTTTCTGGCAGTATTTACCTGTTTCAGGAATTTAAAACATGTATGGTTATTAAGCCTGGCCACTGGCTGACAAACAGGACTAAGAGCAAAAGGGATTTTTGGAGCACCGCAATCAGGCCCTGTAAAGAATGACAGCAAGTACCACCCAAATGCTTTCTTCTCTCATGAGTGTTAGCAATTTCAAAGCAGAGGTCACTGCTCTTGGCATGCAGCCATCCCAAAGTCAGTGGTCAGCACTGAGCTCCCGCCTGTGCGTACCGAGCACGGCCATGCCAATTTCAGCAGAGTGAGCAGGAGGACTGATTTACTTCTTTGCCACCTAAGAAGCAGGGCTGTGACAGAAACCGAAAAACTGACTACTGCTGGATGGTGCGCTAAGACAGACAAACTGCTGCTTCTCCAAGGCAGGATCTGGCCATAAATCATAGAGCATCTACTGAAGACATTTCTTTATATTGCTTAAAATGAGCCAGCTTATGTGAATGGAATAAATGTAAGAATTATCTGCATTTAGAAGGGGAAAAAAAGTTTGCCAAAATAAAGCTGGCTAACGAGCACCCACAGTCATTTAAGCAGTATTTTTTTAACTCAGAGATAGACTTTTTTATGTTGTGTTTTTCTGAAAAGTGCCAAGATCCATTTGCAAAACATGGCAGCTTACGAGTTTTCTTTAAACAAAACAAGTTGGTTTGTGACTGCACCGTGGTAGAGTTTTTAAGAACATATATTCATTTCCTGTATTAGAGCAAATTTATCCTCAGAGGTACATTTAGGATTCCCCAGTAACTTAATAAAAACAGCCAGATGTCATTTCACCCCATGAAACAATAAAAACACCTTCTGGTGAGAGCCTCTGTGCTAGGCTGCCTTTCAGAACAGATGATGACAGATGAGGTAAAGACACGGCAAGAGGAAATGCTGACAGACTGTTAGCAGCAGGCACAAAGACAGCATTTCTGTGCTGTCAGGTGCATCAAACACAAGTGCAGAACATCCTTCTAATTCTGTCTTTTGCAGAACTGTCAGTGCTCCAGAGAGATATTTACACTCAAACCAATTCCTGACTGAGCTTAGAGCTGAAGCAGATTTAAGCAAAAGCTTTAATGAAGTGTTATGCAAATTATTTAATAACAGCGATGGTGACTTTTATAACTAGATCTACACCAGACCCCAAAGCAGAGAAAATGCTGATCTAGTAAGAAGACTTCACACTGTCCCCACAGAGCTATGTAGCAAATTCTGAGCAATAATCTGAAGCAAAAGGAAGTTAAACAATAAGCTAAGTTTGTGCAAGCGGATGGATGAATAGCGCTGTTAACAGATCTTGTAGCTGAATTTCTGCATCCCCTCATTTAAAAGCAACACCCCAATGAGTTCATTTTTCCAGAGGGAAATAGCACAACAGTCAGGCAGTTTCAGGCACCTAACTGATCTGAATTGTTCTTACGGCAGCACTTAGCTTTCCCTACTACAACTAGATGTTCTAGATACTGCTGAAATGTTCCAAATGCTTGAAAGACTGCGTAGCAGATGGCATGAACTGCTTCTTAATTGGCTGCATCCTAGACCCACTAAAGCAGTAGATACACTGATCATAAGTAACTGCCAGTTTTATAGTTACTGCAGTGCACTATAGCAATGCAACAACAAAGAGGTTCTCAACAGCAGGTGTTTGTTGTTTTTAGTGAAAATAGTTTAAACCATTAAACTACCGCTATTAAAAGACGTTCACGATCACCATGGATGTAATACAAGGACAGCTGCATATTTGGCTAGAATATTTACAAACTATCCTGCTTCAACAATTGGCAAATGAAAGGTTCATGAAACTGCATATAATAATCTTGAGAGGTCTTCATTGTCTGCAAATAAAGAATCCTGCTTTGGAGAACTGTATCAATTTATCCCTCATTTCTTAAATTCATTGATTGTGGCTCTTCTTAATAGCACAAAATAGAAATCTACATTTCAAATTAATGAGTAGACTTGTTACATCATTCTCCCCTTTCTCCCTGTTGGCCTAATCCTTTGCAGAGTTTTGCTGAAGGTTAGAGTTGGTCTTTCTGAAATGTTATAAAGTCAAAGGTTTTAGTCTGTATATTGAAGTATTGTCAGTCCACCTTGCAATGTTGAGAGTACTAGGAGTTGCAGAGTATAGTAATGGTTCACAGCTTCATTTCTGGGACACAAAGACATTAAATCTGTCAGTTGTTCAGCAGAGGCAATACTTTCTAAAATTCTTGGTCTACTGAGCTGATAATGTCTTGGTGACAAGTCAGAGTTCTAATATAATACAAATTTAAAGTGCAAATTTGTCTTTTGTCTGCTGTTACTCTGGTTTTAGAACCATATAATTTACACGTTCAAACAGATGTAAATTGGACTCATGATATAAGATTCCAGGAAAGCAACAAACTGTGACAGAACGTCAATCTCTTTTTTCATTATGTAACCCAGCACAGACCTGAAGTTTCTAGTTATACTCTATTTTAAATTCACAATTTCTTTCCTTGCTTTTCAGAGCCATAGGGATCAGAGTGCTTCAGAGTGGATGAGTAATGAGAAGCTTTAACAATGAAGAGTGTGAAGCCGGGAGAAGAAATGACATCCCTCTGGCTTCTGTGAGAGACTCCCTCTCCTGCTTTGTACATCTCCATCTCTGAAATTATACAGATGCATTCCTGTTCTTATGTGCCTTTCAACTGAAAATAACATAGTAGGGATCTCGATTTTTCCTGAAAACATATATCCAACAACCTTGATCAAGGCTGCAAAATGCAATATATTTTCAAGCTACCTTCCCCAAATCCCAAAGAGATCTTTCAGGTTTCACTCAAACCCAGAATAGTTCAGATACGTAGCTATTTGTTTGGATTTAATATATAAAATACTCAAGTTCCTAATCTAATTTTAATAATATCCTTAAAAAACATTCATAGCTGCCAGCTGAGCTGTTGGATGTGGAAAGGAAACAAGAGCCATCTTTAAAGGTTGCAGTGACCATAAAATAAAAAGTCAGAATCATGTTAAACATGCTAATCAAGAAAATACAGACTGCATTGCATTTGCACAAGTTCAGCAAGTAACTTTCTGGCAGCATTCTACGCTGTCTACCTGAACATATCAGTACTATCTTTCAAAAGATAAAGCTATCAAAAAATCATTAATCTAGCTTGCATTGTATATAGCCTTCTTCATGCCTGCAAGCTAAAACTAATGCAGTTCTATGCGTTTGGTGTCAGATTCACAAACTACTCCAAAGTAGGATTTTAAAACAGACAAATCCAAGGCCCATGTTCCACACCCCATGCAGCACACATGTGGGCGCTAGGGCTGGGTAAAACCTGATACTGGCTGATGATGCCATATTCAAATATCAATAGAAGCTGTAAAACTGAAGGGTTTTGTTAGATAAACTGCTTCATTTGGCTGACATAATAGTTCACAAATTTCTTGCTATTTTTCAAATGTCACATGTCTGCTTCTAACAAGGATTTCAAAATATGATTTTAGAATTAGTTAAAATAATCAGCAGGATGTTTACGAACAGCTTGTCTTCTCTGAAATGTGTATGCTGTTGTGAAGACTTTCTTGCTCAAATCTAAATTTGAGCCTGGCTTCATGTCCCTAAAGAAATTTAAATATGGACAGTCACGTGAACACAGGTAGTCTTATCACTTCCTCATTTACAGAACTGGTAATACTCTGCTCATAACAAGAATGATTGAAAATTAAAATTAAATTATTAACATATTTTGTAACATTAACAGTAATAATATTATTATTATTGATAACAATAATACTAAAAGTTCATAAACTAATAAGTGACCACTTTTTTCCTGAAGCAGCAGATACTTTTTTAAAATCTAAATGGAAGAGACTTGACTCTGCTACTGGCATAGGAGATAACTCTCAGTTTCTGCAGAAGAAATAACTCTGCAGGGTGGAGAAATGGTCTGAAGTGAAAAAGAAGAGGCCTAAAGTTTTTACTTCCCTTTATCTTTCAGTTGCATTTTATTTCACTGCACTGAAGTGTTATTATATACACTCTAGAGCCAGGAAGCGTGAAGGATGTTCTCTAAAAATCTCCCCATGAGTTAATAGCATTCCTTCACTCCAAATGGCCTGTTTCCACAGAGACAATATTTAATAGTATTTGGAGCTTCACTTACATATAAAAAATTGTTCAGATGATTTGATCACTGTTCTTGAAATCTCAATGTTTTATTCTGCATTTTTTAACCTAGAGACAAGTTGACATTAACATAGCATTCCCTTTTTCTGAATGCATTCTCATGCTCTCTTGTTGACCAAACAGTAGACATAACAAGGAGCCTTTGCATACCAATCTGCCATAGAAAAAGCAGACCAAATATTCTGATACCTTCATAAAAACAGATGTTCTCTAGTATTTCTCCTCATACTAAGTTAATTATCTTCTTTAGTTATATAAAAATATGTATCTGTCTAATGACGAATAATATAAAGCTGACGGGACCAGAAAATATTCTAAAATACATATTCAAGTCTTCTTTTTTGAGACTAGATAGGTAATCAGCTCCTGCTAGGTAATAAGATGCATGTTGGCTAGCAGCAAAACAATAATAAAGAATTACCAAGAAAAAATTCTTACCCTTTCCTGGCTTAACTATTGACATGCATTTAATGAATGCTGTTTACTTGCCAGAAAATTAAACAAATAATGGGCATTGCTTTAGCAAATCACTGGCTGGCTCAAGTGCTTTTCATGAATTAATCTTTCTTTTTATGAATGTAAGATAGAAAAAAAAGGGAAATCTTTCAACCAATAATGACGTCTGTGAACTCCTTCTGTGTGTTCTGTGCAGTGTAGAAATGCAAGTGACTAAAGCGAGGGACAGTGTTGCCATGCAGCTCAGCCAAACAACCCACTAAAAAGGCATGCTGACCCACTTTCAACTACCAGCTACTGCTGACCCTTTGTTGAGTGAGAGGTTCTTCCAAGTTTTCAGTTTTTTTCACCCTTTCCGCTCTTACTTTTAAAGCAGCGAGCCTGTCTCTCTTTTTATCCTAATTTTTTTCTTTCTTCCCCAGCATGCGTGGAAGAAAGGAAGATTGTTTCTTGCGACTGCCTTTGCTGTAGTTAATTTAGAAAGAAATCTTTCACCCCTTCCCTTGTTAAGAGCATGCTCTGGAAGAAATACGGATCTTGCCATCAACAAAATTATGATACAATTCCTTAAGGAACTCAGTCTGATCAGAGTAATTCATCTACGAAAGACCATACTTTAATTGTTACTCTTGGCAATAGTGAAGGATAATAGTGTAATATTATACTAAATATTGCCACGTGCAATAGTAAAAAATTGTTCCAGCCTTGCCAGCAGCGGTGTGCAAACCCCCTTTTGAGTTCAGGTTTGGATGTTGAGATTTAATCTAAATCTTTTGCTTCTCCTTCTTCCAAAACCAACAGAGGTTTAAAGAGAGCTGGATTTTTATTGGAACCATTTGCTCAGCCTAAGTTGCCAAAATAATTTAGTTAAAACTAGTGCTTTTATTTGGGTTAAAGTTGATTCCTGAGCTCTACAGAGGTTGAAGCTCTTAGTTTGTCTTCCTCTTTTTCAATTCCACCAGAATCTACTGCAGAACTCTGCCAGGTCAAGTTGTACTTCCTGTGTCCAGTCACACAGTTGAGCTTATCTGTATGTTCCTGATTTTGCAAAAGAGGAGAAGAAAACTTTCTGAGCCCTTTTCCTCACTGTTTATCCATTGCAACACATAGAAAAAAATGTGTGGCTCTGGTGGTGTAAGAGTGCAAATCCTGCTGCCCATGCTGCTACTGCTGGTGTATTAGTGTGACTTATCCTTTGCTAATGAGTGACAGCTGCTCTGAAATGCCTTACACGGTGTTTGGCTTTGTTGAGCAACAATTGGAAAAACATAAAAATACAGAATTTTGGAAGTGAGCTGGGGGAAAAAACACTTAGTTTTATGCTACTTGAAAAGCATTGTTTGAATTTCAGACAGTTCCAACAAAATGATAATACAGTCACAATCTTCTGCCAAAACTTTTTAAATCCTGAGATATGTTTCACAATAACAAAAACTGTAATGTTATTGCAATTCAAGAGGTATAAATTCTTACTGTATTTGTTTTTCTTCGTGTGGGCACATGCTTCTTGTAAATGGGACAAAAGCAGTCTCTTGAATGTTAGAACCTTCGGATGGTGAGGGGGTAGGAGTCAACTATTTGTTTCTAAATCTATTCTCTGTACTTAGTCTGATTTGGATCCAACAGTGAAAGGCTATGATTCTATTTATTTAATTATTTATTTATTTCTACATTTTGGTTGGTATCATTCAGTTGCAGAAGAAGTATCATGGGTTGGAATGATATATTAAAGATGTTCTATTGTAGCAGTGCCTTGGTCTGGAATAGATTAATACCAGGCTTCAGAAAACAGTGTAAAGATCTGATGGTTCTTGTTCATTACTTTGTTCTCCCAGGAGATCTTAGCACAAAATAGTTCCAATCTCAAGACTTAAACTCATCTTAAAAGAAGTACTTCAGTACCAAGCAGAATTCTTATGTGAAGAGAAAGAGAAATAAGCCATTCTGTTGTTTTGTTTTTGTTATTGTTTTTCTTAAAGCAATCCAGACTGAATTTAGTGAATGAAAGTCAGAAACTAGCCCTTGCTGAATATAGCATTGGATGGACTCAAGGTCCAATTTTAATCTATCTTATTTACCTCTTTCAGTGGTGCAAATGATTCCCTCCGCTTGCATTATAAAAGAATAAAAAATAAAACAGACAAAAAAGACATAACTATGATACAGAATTACTAGACTGTACAGAAGTTCTGAAAACTCTTGGACAACCTAGAAATCCAACTGTATCCTGGTTGGTCCGCACCAAAAGAAGTGTGGCCAGCAGGTCAATCAGAGGTTGATTCTTCACCTCTGCCCTTTTGAGACCCCATCTGCTGTGATCATCTCTGGAACTCCCAGTATAAGAAGGATGTGCACCTGGAAGATCAGGTCCAGAGAAGGGGCATAAACATGATCGAAGGGCTGGAGTACCTCTTCTGTGAAAAGAGTCTGCAAGAGCAGTATTCAATTTAAGGAAGAAATTCTTCACTATGAGGACTGTTACATACTGGTGGCCCAGAAAAGTTGAGGATTTCTGTCATCTCTGAGATCTTCAAGATTAGGTTGGATGGGGCCTTGGGCAATGTAATCTAGTGGAAGGTTAGAAGTAGATGACTGGCACTGTAAGGTGCCGTCTAGCCCAAATCATTCTATGATTCTATGACTGTACAACTGAAGACCATGATTTCTTTCCCATTAAACGTACTAATAGCTTCACATTTTATTTTATCCTAAATCAGACAGAAATTTTATATATAAATATAAAAGAAACATAAAAATATTGCTCTGTAATTTTAAATAAAAATTGACAACAGTCGAGAATGAGACCATGGTCAGCCTTCAGTAACTGCTGTATCTTCAACTCCAGGTTATTTTATCAGAATACTCGCTACATGAGGGAGATTCAAAAGCACTAGGTTTACTAAGTTCTTTGCCAACAATGTGCCAAATAGGGCTGTAAAGGACTAACAGGATCCGGACAATGCATTTTGTAGCTGCCACTTTTGATTTTAGTAATTCTAAGAGCTTGTCTTTATGGAAGACAGGGCCCTTAAGTATGAGCCTGGAAAGTCTCCAAACTATGAACAACACAGGGCCATACAAATTACCTGAGACTGTTTCTTCTTCATAAATGTGAAAATACGACATTGTCTCTAACAGAAAGAAGAAAGGAAGCTCTCACCCTTATAACCAGCTGCATTGGTTTTCCAGTCATTAGCATTCAGATGTCCAGCACGAGAAGTCCTGACAATAATGTGTTGTATGTCTCTCCATGTCAGAAATGGACTAGAAAGAAAGAAACATGAAGTCATAGATTAGATATATTTTATTAGAACGGAGAGAAACAAGGTTATGTATGCTAAAAACATATTCAAGTTAAAAACAACACAACTCTCATTTCTATTCCCTTCTCTGCTTTGCTCACCTCAAAACATCATGACCTCACCTTACAGAATTTCGACATGAAATAATTTACACAGCTAGGAGATTTGCATTAAGGAGACTTTAAAAACGTGTAATACTCCACTGTATAAATTTTAGTGTTTGCTAAGGGGAGATGAAGAAGTGCCTTTCACCCAGACCTAATTCATATGGCCACAAACAACTGTATGTTGCTTTCTGCTTTGACCAGTGTAAAGGAAAAAAGAAAACAAAATGTTGGCTCACTGAAAAGCTGTAATAAATCTTAATAACACTGTGCTAAAGCTGACAATCCCTTCCAACTTGCAGCTCCCACTGAAGCCATCGGTACTGGAAGTTATAGGTGTTCTGTTGTTTTTCATCTGTTTGTTATTCCTGGTCTCGGAATTCAGAGGGGCTCCATAAGTATTCTTCAAAGAAGACCAAACAAACAGCACAGTCTCTTTATAATTATAGAGCAAGTGTGTGAGGAGTGAGGAGTATTTCTTTAACAGATTTCTGATGATCTGTCCTCTGCAACAGTGAAGCAGACTGCTTCAGATTGCTTGCATCCTCACTATGAAATTATTACTTGTCTACTTTGTAGGAATGGCAGACGACTATAGGCAGTGTTTGTCTAGATCCATCTCAAGGAAATTTGTTTTCTTAGGTGATCACATCAAACTATGATGGTGCTATTTTTAGTTTTTTTCTTCTAATTTCTCAGTTTTTCTATCATTCAGAATCATAATAAGAGTATGCAATTTAAAACTGCAGTTCAGTAGAGGAAAGGACAAAGTCACTTCACTAAATAATGAAGAGAAGAACATCAGACAAGAATCACAAGGGTCGTTGTCATAGTATCATTATTGAATGACACAAATCAATCCAGGTGTAATGATTAAGATAAACCACAACAACGTTAATGAGAACCAGCATTGCCTGTCTATAATGTCAAGTACTAGGCAATCACTGAAAACCTGGGAAACCTCAGTTCCTTAACACACCTTCTGCATTCCTTGAACCAAGATTTCCCTTGGGCTGGCGGACAGGTGACTTATTCCAAAATAAAGAACAAAAACAGGAACAAAATAATTTTAAATAATCTGAAGAAAGAAGATGATTTTAAGATCCTGCTGATTGCAGATTTTTTTTTTTTTTTTTTGGTAGTTTCTTCAAAATTGTACCATTTCATCATGATTTCATTTTTCCTCACTGTTGTTTTTTGTTTTTTTTTTGTTTTCATACAAGATACATGGGTTTTCCAGCGAAGCTAATGCATTCTGGCCATTAGCACTTATTAAAGCATTACTGTGCTCATACATGCAGTTTTTCTCTTTAAGTGGGATTTCTCACACAAGACAGTTGGACTAGAATGGCCATAGTTGCTTATTCAGCTGAACTGGTAAAAATGAATGCAAAAAAAATTGTCAGGAAATGTTACAAGCATTCAGGGTTTGTAAGATAGGGTATGCTTGGACAGTCACGTAACATGCTTCAAGAAAAAAAGTCTATATGACTTTATACTAGCTCAGGAATTTCACTAGGAGCCTGTGTAAAGTCTTAGAAAAACATATTTCAGGCCTTCAGGAAGACCTCCAGGAATCCCATGAGCTGCATTCTTTATAATCTGGAATCTAAACAATCTTCCATGAAGAAAACTGTCCATGCTACCGGTGGAAAATAAGACACTGAAACACTTCTCTCATGTTTAAGATGAGATATTCAAGACAGGGCAGACTCAACTGATTATTTAAAGAGGAATGGTGGCACTGGTGGGCTCCATCTACCTTCAGACAAAGGATTTGAGGCTTTGCCTTGAGGATACGGGCCTCCCATAAACTGGGCTTGATTGCTGAATCAGAAATGAGACTCTCAAAATTAGGGTTTGCTTTTAAGAACAAAAATAATAGCATATTGCAAAAACTGAGCTACTAACTGTTGTATCTACCATCTTTATCTAAATGCAATAATTAATGTAACAGTCTGTGGCAGAAAACTTCTTTTACCAAAGCTTCAATTTCCAGGATACAGGTATACCACGAAATCAGTCTGTCTTTTATATAGTTTTCTTTTAAGTTTGCTAACTGTAGCAGTCAAAATGTTTTATGTTTTCTTCTCAATCAATGACAGATCGGGCATATTTATATCAAAGAGATTTAACAGCATCAGAACAATGTTCAAATCAATTTCTGTAGCCAACTATAGGACCTTCACAATACTAAAAATTGAGTTATTAACAGTTTGAAATTTTCTTTCTACAATAGACACCCCATTTGAAAAAAAAAGAGGTCTGCCATTGTTTGCCCATACATATTTATTTTTCAGAAACTTCAGAAAAAAGGAAGAAAGAAATTGGAATGATGTCAAAATCACAGTTCATTTGGAGAAAGAAGGACTTTTTTCCTTTTGTTTTTTAGACAAAACAGCCTAGAAATCAATTTTAAAGCATCTGGAAAAATCACAGACTTGGTTAAATATTTGTAAAACATGTAAAAATTTGAAGTTAAGTGAGTAAACAGTTGCTCGCAAGCCACTTGGGCCTTAGATCTAGACAAGATGTCACTAATGTTAACTGATTTACCACTTGATTTATCTCACAAAAATTAAAGATTAAACATCTTGAAATGAACAAATACACGAACAAGAACAGTACTTAATCTGCTTGATAATGGATTGATTTCCAAAAACAAGCAATTTCCATCCAGAAAAAAAAAAAAAATCATGTCTCATCTGAAATTGCCTTGGGATTATGCATACCAGACAGTACTCAAAATCAAACCAGAATAAGCAGAAGTGAGAACAATTACATACAAAGTGCTTGTCCAGCAGCCAAAAAATAAATGTTGTGACCTTAATTGACTATTTATACTCTAAGGTACAGTGCTCTTCTTTCAGGTTTCTCAAAATCTTTATGAAACAAATGAGAAAAACATGAAAGAGGACAAGTATATTAAATTGTGTTACAGTAATATTCACTTGAGATTTAACTGTATCTTTAAACAAGAACAAATATCATTACTGAAGCTGCTTAGAAATAGTAGGTCATCATTTTTGGATAAATTTGATTTCTTCATTCCACAAATAGTCTCCCTAGTGACAACTGGACTAATCTTGAAAAAAAATAAAATATTCAGGCTCTATTCTTTTGCATAATAATAGTGCCAAAAATAACAATTCAGAATAAGTAAGAGGTGCAAATGGACAATTAGTAAAAAAATATAACTCAAAATAATGATTATACACATAGGGTGCAGTTTACCTTTTTAGAAAAATGTTATGGTTACCAAGATGAATAATGACTGCTGCATTATTTTAATAAAGAGCAATTTCAATTTGACAAAGGTGGCCTATCCAAAAAGGTATTTCTTGTCAAAAGAGCAAAGGCTTATGCAAATTGCTGGAAGAATACTTTTACTTCCCCAAAGAATCGTGGAAAAAACACAGTATCATAGGGTGCATTAAGATCATATTTCATTTTATAGTATCAAACAATCTGCTTTGGAAATCTTGGCTATGATAGAACTGACACAGATAATTACTGCTGTGAAATATCTAAAAAGGACTCCCTGTCCTAGACATCTTGTAGAGCTGTAGGAGATCATTTTTTCATGGATATTTGCATAATGCCAGCCTTAAGGATGTTATGATAAATCTAAAACAAAACGTAATATTTGCTTAGTTTATTCACATGTTGCCATTACTTACAAATCAGCCAAAGTGTCCCATGATACCTACAACCCTATTACCTGTCCTAATGATTCCTGCTTATACCCCATGGACAGGAATATTAGGTATAGTAATGGCAGTCATTTCTCTTTTCCAAGTCACACAAAGAGTCAGTGTGAAGACATCTCATGCAACGCAGAACTTTAACATAGATGAGAAATGAAGACAGCTCCTAAATGTGACATTTACCCTATGCTTACATGTCTATATGATGTACCCAATAACCATTTAATTCATAAAAACCTGGAGGTTAAAAAATGGAGCTCAGTATTTAACATCTGAGTCACGCATATATGTGGACACACAAAGTATGCACTTTGGACATATCTGACACTCTTATGAGTTCTAATTATCACGAACTCTGCAAATAATTCTATCAACTCCTTGCAGGAAAAGCAAAGAATATCATCTGCTTGCTGATCAGCGAGTATCTTGTAAATATAAGTTTGTTTTTTTTTACCCTACTGATTTCTTCTTTATCTGACCTGGAGAACTATGGTTCATTTAACCAGTAGATCAAACAAAATGCTCCTTTATTTGGTTGCTGCATAGTTAGTTGTAAGTTCTCTGCTTACAGTAGTTTTCTGGTTCCCAGAAATATTAGAAATATCCATATCAGGTACTTATCCTTTAATTTTACCCAACGAAAACCCTTTGAAAGAAAGACAGAACAAACTCAAGCCTGACTAAAGATGAGACTGTCATAAAAAAAAGCTAATGGCAACTGAGAATACCAGGTTGAATGTCAATTACTGGTTGCACAAATTAAGTCTCTGTATAAAACAATGTACAATTGCTGAAGTATGGGGAAAATGTCTTTCCAGGACCAAACTGCATCTCTTAAGACAGCCAAAAAACTGCAGTCCTGCAAATCTGCTGTTCTCGCATCTTCCACATTTTCCTTTTTCTGTAAGGACACAGGCAGAGAAAAACAGAAGGGCTCCCTGCTCTCAGGTCAAAGTCTGGATGGGCAGTGGCAACTCAGAGAGCAACTTCAGAGACTGCCTTAAGTAGCCACTAAAAGCCAAGGCTGGGGAACATTTAGTCAACTAAGAAACTTCAGGGAATAGAGCGGCCAAACTCTTAAAGCTCTCAACAGAGCACATGCCAACTGAGATTTTTCAAAAACTTATAAAAGCAAAGGCATTGCCTTGACACCAGAATAATGGCTAACCACTCATTCTATTTCTAGCTGTTGCTCCAAAGCGCAGACACAGTAAAACTCAATGAAAGGTTAAAAATGATTATAACATTTTGTTTTTAAATCTAGGTTCAGTTTAAGAAATATCTGGAAGGAATTTTCTTAAAACCTTTTTAAAGCAAGTTACATGGAAAATTTCAGACCAAATGATTATTCTTTGGCAAAATTATATATAACTGAAAACAAGACCTTAAAAATGCGAAACACGAGCAATCTGAACTCAGGGAAATACTTCCAATTCAATCTCAACATAATAATTAAAATTCCAAAAGTGACACATGTATTTAAAGCTCAAGAGAAACACATACAAGTTCTGATCTCAGCATTTATTTGTGTTTACATTTTTCAAATACTTCACTGTTAAGAGCGCTGCTTCAAGTTGACTTGAAAAAAAGTGAAAATTCACAACAGGATTTCTTAGACACTCTAACATCCCCTTTTGTGACAGTCAGTCAATCAGTGGAGCTAAGGCTGCTGCACTTAATTGATAACTTCTCCTTCTCTTACATGGGAATGCTGCATACAGAGGTATGCATACACTCGGCAGTACTTTCACAGTTTGCCTCAATTGTCTGAATCACTCATAGTCTCTGACTTATGAAAAAATAAGATCTCAGTAACTTCAGTGGTACAGAACAAGTTCTCTGTATTCAGAATTGCTCCTCATCAAACAGTACACTGTGGTTTTTTTTTCCTCTGTTAATGGAATTTGAAATAAAATCCATCAATATGGGAAGTACAAAATCCGAAGTCTCTTCCTCTAACACTCCCAATCACCTGCAACGTGAGCCCAATTTTCTTTCCTTCTCAGCGATTATACTCAGTGTTACCCAACTTTTAGAATAAATCTATGCATTGTCCATATTCTGAATAAATTAGTGGTATCAGAATTCACTGAAATTCTTTATCTTTTTCCAGCATTAACTTGTTCTAGCCCTGGGTTTGTATAACTAAAGACAAATAGAGTATACAGTGCATATGAAGAGAATCATGGGAGGAGGTACGGAATCTCCAGGTCTACAGCACTGATGATAGACTGATTCTTCAATTTCAGGTGCTATTTCTTACTCACTTAACTAAGGTTTATACATCATGGACTGGAAATGATGCGAGGCTTTTAACAGTAGCACGTGCAGTTTACTTGGGGATGTATAATGTATTTTTTTGGCAGTGCTGAAGCAACACAATATTTTTTTTTTATTTGGCTTTTCCATAGGAAGGTGGCACTATGCCCACTGGAATCAATGCAGCATACTGTTTCTCCTGGCTGATTCACCCAAATATCAAATTCGAACCTTTGATCAGTGGGAGTGTTTTTCTGATATCAACAGTAGATGGTACTATGCAACACAAATAGTTGATTTTTAGGAATAAGATTACTATCGCTGTTGACTATTTGAACATTACACTTTCTCCCCTAACTGCTCATTTACAAATAGCAAAATTCAGCATTGCATACTGACTACGAAATGTAACATAAAACCAAGCATTCATTCACAGAATCTGAACAGGATACTAGGTGCACTGGGAACCCATCAGATAAAACTGCTGTAAGAAAACCGTAGAGAACTACAAGAAGGTCACAGAATATAGAGACTAAAAGTTAGCTTTCTTTTTTGTGTCATGATTTCCCATGAGAATTCCAATCAAACACTCTCAAACTCAATTACCAATCTTAGGCTCCTGAAGGCAAATGTGCCAGTTGGTATTCATACACTGGGCTGAAACAACAACTCATAAGAATGATGTGTTCACATCATTTTAAATCGGGGTAGTCAATGGGCAGCCCTCACAAAACTCTTTGTTGTCAGGATTTTGGAACCAGATTCCAGTTGGAATGCCATCTAAGTGGATCATTCAAATCAGTAAGCAGGTAAGAGCTATTTGCCAATCTTACTTACCATATGGGGCTTATCAAAGAAAGAAGTGGCAGCTGGGAACAGAAATCTGCCTTGCTCATTTTGCACTGTTTTAATGTACCTTTGCGTGTGAGCTGAAGCAACTTGGCTGTTCTATCTCATATAAAGGCCAGACTAGCACTCCAGTTGACTCCTGATGTCTCTCAAGAACAGAACTTGGCTTCTGCGAGAAAACAACTTTTTTGGCTTCAAAGTCTTCCATGGTATATTCTGTGGTGTTTTCCAGCACAAAATGGAATAAAACTATACATTATTACAGACATATTTGAAAAGCGTTCAGAACTAAGTGCTCCAATTTTTGTGCAGTTCACTGTATGAAGAATATAATTAACCTTGGAAAACCCCTTTCCAACTAATCTTTTTTTATATATCTCACATGAACACTTCTGCTTTTAACACAGGCACTAATGTGGAATTTAAGGAAGAATCTATGCGACAACTTTGTCTGAATGCAGACTAGTCCCAGTAAGTCCTTCTGCTAAGACACAACATCATGTGTAGAGGCTGAACCTGCCCACCAGTATTCCATTATATGTTGCTGCCATGTGACAGATGGCAGCAGAGGGGCAGCCTGACAGAACGGTGTCTGACATGGTAGTGTGTATGGAACAATGGTGTGGAATTGAATTCCTCCACGTGGAAAAATTGTACCCATTGACATTCATCAATAGGTGCTGAACAAGCTTATAAACAGAAGGTAGACCAACTTTGTAAGTGGTACAATAGTGATAGGGGAAGTGGGGATGGCTTTAAACTAGAAAAGGAGAGATTTAAGTTAGGTGTTAAGTGGAAGCTCTCTTTACTCAGAGGGCGGTGAGGCATGGTGCAGGCTGCCCAGAGAAGCTGTGGATGCTCCATCCCTGAGGGCATTCAAGGCCAGGTTGGATGGGGCCCTGGGCAGCCGAGCTGGTGGGGGGCAGCCTTGCCCATGGCAAGGGGTTGGAATTGGGTGATCTTTAAGGTCCCTTTTATCCTAAGGCATCCTGTGATTCAGAAACTATTGAAAATAATCAGAGTTGATTTCATATACACACCTCTTAGACATTAAAACTGAGTATGCTATGACATGATCTTCTTGCAGTATTTAAGGTCTTCACTTACTCCAAACCTAGATGTGGATTTTGAATATTTTATGGGAGAAAACAGCAAGGGAATGCTGGAAAAAGTTTTCCTCCTGTGTTTCACTCCCTTGGCTCCATTTCTGTTGTAAGCACTCTTAAGAGAGAAAAGTTAGTGAACGGAACACAAATGAGGAAATTACATTTATGCTATTATTAGTGTAAATCCTTTATGTCAAGTTAAACAACCAAGATAAGAGTTAGAAATAAGTGGGAAGCCTCCATATAATGAAACTGGACAGAATCGAAAAAGATAGAAAATCAATACATTATTTTTTCCTCAAATCTTATTAGCACTATGCAACAAATTACTGCAAATACAGAAAAAGTGACTGGCACTTTCTGTTTTCACCACACATAGTTACTGTATACTCTTGCCCTTCTTCCTAACATACCTGTTATCACAGAAATTATTAATTTGGGCCAAAACACACTAGTCTGAAGGCAGTAACATGGATTATCCTTCGTCATGTTATCACCAAAGTACACAGAAAAATAAAACACAAAGAGTTTTCAGTTTGAGATAGGACACCACAATAAACAATAGCTCAATTGTAGGTATTATGTGATATTAATTGCCTATGACCTTTAATTACAGTGATTTGTCAAAATAAATGAACTCAAAAATATTATAAAAAATGCAAGCTGTGAATTACATGGTATGCTAATTCATTAAGAAGCAATTAACAATAACTTTCATCAGAAAGAACTTTTTTGTACATGCATCTTTATCTGCATGTGCAGATTGTTTAGAAGAAAATTTAAGGGTTTTAAAACTGAGATTAAGAAGAGATTGAGAAGAATGTTCTTTTTTTCAGAAATAGTAACATTTTATTAACTTTTCAAAATAGCTTTGTTTCTAATGACTAAATTAAGAAAATGTAATTATAATGATATTAGTTCTGCACTACTTAAGATTATATCAGGTTTTCAATCACAAACTCTAATTTTCATGACTATAACTCAATAGCAGTGACATACGCTATGTTGAGTACTGGCTCATGGTTTCTTCAAAAAAGCAACATTAAAAATAGAAACACAACCCTGCTGCTATGAGTTATACACCATTTGAAATGACTACTGTAGGCATACCTTTTAATTCATTCAAAGGGACTGCCACTAAAGGAAACTGGTTTCCTTCATAATCTAATAGAATAAATCTCATAGCACTTAGAACCATTTGATTTCAAACAAGATTTGGGGTGGAACATTAGAGCTTATTCATGCAAATACTATACAACAGGGTGCAAACTAATGCAAGATGTTTTGAAACACAGTTCTGAATGATAAATCTCCAGTCTCCACCTTTTCATAAAGCAGATTAAAGATATATATTGAAGACAAAGAACAAATGCCTGCTATTGAGAAAAGGTCTAAAGAATTGGAAGTTTTCTGAGCTAAATGTAGAAGGACTGTGGAACTACACTATCCATGATTTTAACAGCTATAGAACTTCATCAAAAAAGACAGGCTTTTTTTTTAGCACACAGAAGTTGAGAATTTTTGTTTTTCCTATAATGCTATTTTCTACACATGGTAGTTTAACATCTTCTCATTACTCTCCTTGACATTCAAGAACAGACACTGAAAAGAGGAATATGAGGACTACAGAAGGCCTGCAGAGTACAGTGGATCTGCGCAGCACTACGAGGCAACCAAAAGGCACTGTGATCACTTAGTGGAAGCTACCTGTGCTCAACACCATTTCAACACCCTGTTTAGTCTGTCATTCATTTCCATAGTGCTACTGTTCCTGCATATGAAATTGCCATGCTGATCTTCCCCGCTGCTGGAATGGTACTGTGAATTACCACATCGGAGTTTCTAAAGCACTTTGAGATCCCTGAATAAAGATGCCATGTGAGTGTAAAAGATCAGACTGCATGTTTATTATTATTATTATTATTTTTCAGAGTATAACTCAGATCTTACTTTGCTTCCAGTGCCAGTGCAATGATGCCTGCAGCCATTGGTGCAGAGGCTGACGTTCCAGTATGGCTGTCTGTGCAACGCTGCCTCAGGTCTGTGGTGATCTGGAAGAAATTGAATGTGTGAAATTTAGAACACAGCTTCAGGAATCAGAACAGGTTTCATTCAATCAAATGAGTTGCACATGTGGAGGGTATTCACTTCTTTCATTGCAAAGGAAAAAAAAGCTTGTCTGAATACATGATGTCAACATTCTACTCTGATCTCTAAGTTCTTTGTGAACTTGAAGATTGTACTGCACTGAAAACATAAGTTAGTATCCATTTTTTTTCACAGCACGATCAACAAAAAGACTGGTAAATTAAAAAAATCCATGGGGTTTCATAACAGCATAGTTAGAACTCTGCCCTATCATTTGCCCTTTGCACCATCCAAGAACCTCAAAATGCTTTACAAATAAAAATGAAGTTCACAATGTTTGCATCATAGAGTGATCAGGTGCATTTTAGATAAGTAAAACCTAGATACAGAGATGTTAACTAAGTTGCTTTTTGTTACGCTTCAAGTACGATGGTATATGTTTCTGCTCATGCAAACTTCTGTGTTTAACAAATGGGCCTTTTGTATTGTTTATGCAATAATTTACATGAAATTAAGCAGGAATTGATCTGAAAAGCCTGTTGTCATAAATTCGTCGTAGAAACCAACTGCCAATTAGTTATTTACAAGTTCTTTACAGAGAGAGTGGTGAGGTGCTGAAACAGGCTTCCCAGAGAGATTGTGGATGCCCCATCCCTAGAGGTGTTCAAGGCCAGGTTGGATGGGGCCCTGTGCAGCCTGGTCTAGTATTAAATGCGGAGGTTGGTGGCCCTGCCTGTGGCAGGGGGGTTGGAGATTCATGATTCTTGAGGGCCATTCTGTGATTCTGTGATATTTGAAGCTTTAAATTGTTGTATGTGCTGGACAATGTGCTGCTACACACTTGTAACATGGAACCCAAGTGGACGTATAAAACTATAGAAAGCAGGCACGTCCAACCCACAGCCCACAGTCCACATGGGGCCTGGCACAGCCCATCCTGTGGCTACCCGCTGCCCTGTGCCATCATGATTGCAACTCTGCCTGCTGAATGGCCCTAGCCATCCCCAGGCACACACCCAGTGCTCAAAGCCACAAAACACTGCTGCATGATCATCAATGCCTGGACTGAAACCAGGGCACGGGGAAGGCACAGTGCAGTGCTAATGCAAATGATGGCAAATAATTGTATGCATTTTGACACAGTCCTGTGAACAGCAAAAGAATAAGCATTCATGCTTCCCATTGTGATCAAGGACTTTGAGAACAGGTTTCAAGACTGAAAAAAAAAAAAAAAAAAAATCACTTTTATGGTTTATTAGCAACTCAATTTTAAGTCAACATAAGTACACTGCCTGCAAACTTTTGAATAGAATGTATAGAGTTGCAATCAGAAATTCAACTCAAAGAAAAATCTCATCATGTCTCTCTATAGGACTTTTATAAGCCCTCTCTTATCAGAGAAAAATATCCCTTACTTCACAATCACACTTTATTCACATCAGTGCTTTTTGGCAGTATGCGCATTTGTGAACAACTGTTTTCAAGGATGAAGCACAAGAAGAGTAAAATTTCTCCAAAAATCTCCAGTGAACACCCTGACAGCTCTCAAAGAATTGCTGCCACTGCCACTGAATCAGACTCATGCATTAGTGTCACGGAGTTATTTCTAGATCTGACTCTGTGACAGGGGTATAAGCCCAGAAGTAGGCAAAAGAGAGAGGGGGAAAAAAAACTACCCCACTACCACAGTGCGGCTGGCCCTGGCCTGTGACTAATGAGGCAAGGCATTGCAGGCCTTATGCTCCAGGAGAGGGGGAGAGGTGGAAGGGTAGGGAGATAGCAGATGGGTTTAAAAAAGAACAACGGCAGCAATTTGAGGAGGAATGGTAATTTACTAAATCCAACAAAATCAAACACAATGAGAGAGAAAAGTGTGTCAAAATACGAGGTCTTACACTAGTAGACTGTAAGGGAAGCATGTGCTCTTCTCCATGGCAGAGAGAGAGAGTCAGCGAGAGGGAGAGCAGCCGATGTCCTGCCAGGAGCTCCATCTTTCTATCTCTGCATGCATTCCCTCCTCCCCTCCCCTCTGAGAACCCAAAATGCCCCAAAAAAGGCAGTCCATGGAACAAGAACATTAACTCTTCTACTCCCGCTGTTTTACATGATGTTCCGATGTGGAATACCGACAAGAAAAATCACAAAACAACATTCCACCCCTTATTCCACATCACTACATCATGCTTACCTTACATCTATGTACAGACAAAACAGTAATGAACATGCATTACATACACACATATCTATATACATGGAGTCACTGACTGTACTCCCCCAGCATCAAATTCCCTTGTGGTACACACTGGATGTCCCCATTTTTCTCCATCACCCACCAAGTGCACTGAAGCCCTTGTGTAAAAACAGTTCCAAAGATAGGTCTGCCCTTCCCAGAAGCTGGAAGGACCCAAACTGCTTTTCCCAACATGCTTTTTATATGTACCACAGGGACCTTATCTTCTTCTACAGTATGTAGGGAGCTGGACTGCATAAGACCATCTCGACTGACTAATCCTCTAGTGTTGACCAGCCAGGTGGCTTCTGCCAAATACTTCTCCCAGTGCTTAAATGTTCCACCTCCCATTGCTTTCAACATGGTTTTTAACAACTTGTTGTAGCATTCAATCTTACCAGAGGCTGATGCATGATAGGGGATATGATAAATCCACTCGATGCCATGTTCTCTGGCCCAAGTATCCACAAGTGAATTTTTGAAATGAGTCCCATTATCAGACTCAATTTTTTCCAGGGTGCCGCGTCGCCACAGGATTCACCTCTCCAGACCTGGAATTTCAGGTGGTAGCATGGGGTACTATGTATGTTTCAAGCCACCCAGTGTTTACGTTCATCATGGTGAGAACATAACGCTTACCACTGCAAGATCATGGCAGGGTGATATAATCAACCTGCCACACCTCCCCATATTTGTACTTTTGCCATCGCCCTTCTCCCTAGAGAGATTTCACCCTCTTGGCTTGTTTAATTATGGCTGTGCCACAGTCATGGATAACCTATATAGTAGCACTAGTTAAATCCACACCTCAGTCTCTAGCCCGCTAATATGTCATGTCTCTTCCTTGATGGCCTGAGGTTTCATGGGCCCACCAACCTAGAAATAACTCTCCCCTGTTCTGCCAGTCCAAGTCTATTTGAGCCACCTCAATTCTATCAGCTCGATCTACCTGATGGTATTTGGTGTGCTTCAGTAGTGCTACTCTTAGGCAAATGGCCATCTACGTGACACCCCTTTATAACTATATTTTTTGTTCAGGCAGCAATGTTTTTCCACAGTTCAGTAGCCCAAATAGGTTTACCCCTTCATTTCCAGTTGTTTTGTTCCCACTGCTGTAATCACCCACTTGAGGGCATCAGAGTGTACTGGGCACTGGTGTCCAGCAGTGTTTTATATTCCTGTGGTTCTGACATGCCAGGCCATTGAATCCACATAGTCCAGTACACCTTATTATCCCTTTCCCCCTTCTGACTGAGGGCAGGGCCCCGCTACTTTTACCTGCAGTAATGGGAGCAATTTCGGTAGCTGATCTGTTTTGTAATTCTCTCACTAGTGCTCATAGTGCAGGAATGGGTTGGTGGTGCCACTTCTTCATGTCCTCTCCATGCTCACGTAAGTAGCTCCACAGGGCAGCTCGAGACATAAATTTACTGTGGTCCTTTGCTCAAACAGGGTGGTGTTTGCCTTTGATAGCTGAGACTTTAATCAGTTCGATCGGCTCCTTCAGCAGACTCTAGTGATCATCCTGGTCTTCCTCAGGTGTTTCTGATATAGCCATGGTTCACCGTGATTAATCACTAGGGACAATTCCTCCAACAGTGGAATTCCTCCAACAGTGCCTGTTTCTTATCCATTTTATCTATCCTCTTATCCACTTTATCTAGTCTTTCTGTTACTTTGGAGATGGCTGAAATGGAAGCATGGGATGGAGGTAGTTTTTGTTCAAAGTTTTGAAGTGTAAGAATCAGTTCAAAAACTGGGGGTCTTCTGCCCTTGAATCTATTTTACATTACTACCAGTGTACTGGCGTACCTTTCTGGCGCTGTTCTTGTGAACTTCCACCATATTTCAGATGTACTCCTTACCCTCCAGGACCATGGCTCTGGCGTAGATCATTAGGAACAAATGTGAGATCATACAGCATTCCCACCATGGCTGTTTCGCTCAAATACTGGATACCATACTCAACAGTATTCCACTTTCTCATCTCAGGCTCCAGATTGTCTTTGAAGGGATGTCTTTCCTTCACAGCTAATAACATTCATTCCCAGAGGGTGTTGACTCTGTCCAGACATCTATTAATCCATCTGTTAATAGCTGAGTCTCTGGCAATGCCTCCTAATTGGCAAGCTTCATTACTATATAGGGACACGCTACTGGCCTCATTGTTCCAACACTGAAGAAATCAGGCATCAATAAAGTAGGCATCAAAAGTTCTTTTTTGTGCCTTGGATTTCAGTCATTTTTAGGGGTCGACAAACTGTGGTAACAGTGACTCCCTCCTCATCACTCTCCTCTCCATGTCTCTTACTTTTCTCAGTTGCCTTTCTTGGTGACAGTGGTTTTGGGAAGGGCCCCTCACCTGGATCTTCTTCTTCTTCTTCTTCTTCTTTGTATGGACACCAGTTTCGATTTCTGCCCCTCCACAGGGGCAACTGACATTGATACTGGTGCTTCCTGTGATCGGTTGGGTTTGACTGGGAGGTTTTTCCCTTTGGTTTGGATCTCAATTTGGAAACGCTCTCTCCCCAGAACAGTATGATATAGAGCTTGGTAAGCCAAGCCCCAGATAAGTCGTTCCTCCTCAGATCTTTCTGAGCTGCACCATCACTTACTCAAACGCTCGCTTAGTTTCTAAGGATTCCACAGGTGTTCAAGAGTGAAATCCCATGACACTGGGGGTCTCAATGCTTCTAATCTCTTTCCTAAAACCATATTCCCTGCCACTTAACGTTCTCTGATTTAGGGAAAAGCTTCCTCCACATAATGTAAAATACTATTGTAGAGAATACATTCAGAGAGACCGATAGCACGTCCATAAGCCAGCATCCCAAACATGTATAAGGAACTGAGAAAAGCACCTGGAAACCAGTCCAAACATCATATCGTCTGTTATATTAGCTAGGATGTATAGGAGCCAGGCAGGTATCTCCATCAGTACTCTTAATTGGTTATATGTATATATGCAACTCTGACTCTGAACATGATGAACTTAAATTAATATGTTCCAAGGAACATAATGGTCGTTAGTCCTCTATACAATGCTCTTAAAACGAAGTTAGAGATTCATAGCTTCTGCCTGCATTCTCCAGCAATAACTGTCATGGAGTTATCTCTAGATCTGCATCTGTGACAGGGGCACAAGCCCAGAAGGAGACCAGAAAAGAGAGAGGGGGGGAAAAAAATCACCCCATCTTCTGCAGTGTGGCAGTCAGCCCCAGTCTGTGACTCATGACGCAAGGCACTTGTGGACCATGCCGGAGATGGAGGGAGGGGGAAGGGTAGGGAGATAGCAGATGGGTCTGAAAAAACAGATGGCAACGATCTGAGGAGGAATGGTAATTTACTAAATCCAACAAAATCAAACAAAATGAGAGAGAAAAGAGTGTCCAAATATGAGGCCTTATGCAAGCAGACTGCAAGGGAAGCACGTGCTTTTCTCCATGGCAAACCAAGAGAGAGCAAGTCAGTAAGAGGGACAGCGGCTGGTGTCCTGCCAGGAGCTCCATCTTTCTTCCTCTGTGTGCCAAGTCCTCCAGGAGTGCCACTCCTCCCCTCCCTTCTGAGAACCCAAAATGCCCAAAAAAGGCAGTCCACGGAACCATAATATTAACTCTATAACTCCTACTGTTTTACATGATGTTCTGATGTGGAATACCAACAATAAAAATAACAAAACCACAATAATTAGTCTCATGCAAACAAGGTCAGATGTCCCACTAGGCTTATGTTAATGCTGCTATTTTTATGTTAGAAACGATATTTAAAGCAATGTTGTGTTACATTAACTATATTACGTATTTCATTTGAGGACCAAGACAATTTCTCTTCACATGGCCAAGCAAGCCAAAAGGTTGGATGTCCATGACATAAAGTGTAATGTGCAATACCAATTAAAGAGAAATTTGTCTACTTAGTACTGGAATGTTCTCATCTCATAATAGATTTTCTTGCAATATTTTCTGTAAGATAATAAATCATACACAAAGATTTACTATTCTAAATCTTCTTTCAGGCAATATTAATCTGCATATATAGTCTCTGATCTATTGTCTTTTTTTTTTTTTTCTTTTTTTTTTTTTTGAAGAAATATGTCCTAGAAAGTGTCAGGCAGTAGAAGCAATCACTACTATCTAAGAGAAGCTTAAGGAGAATGCACATGGAGTTGCGACCAGTTGCTAGTGAACAGCAGTTCACATGACAGAAACTTTTCATGAAGGTAGAAAACCCAATGACCTGTGAAGTCAAAACTTAATTCTCAAAACTTCAATTGATCCTTAAGATTCAGTCACTAATAACATATCCACCTGAGTGCCAAAGTTGCTAACACATTTTCTCACCAAAGAACAGAGAATTCTTGTGTTTCCATCTCATGTCACTCATTAGCAGTGTACTTCATCCCCAAAGTGGATGTGCACAAAGATAAGTGAATGAGAGGATCAGAGGATCAAAATATCATGAAGAAGTACAGGACATACAAGAATGTCTGTCTAGTTTTGATACTGGAAGAAATGTAAAATATAACCTGAAAAAACAGACACATTGTTCTAGGTACAGTAAAACAATTACATGTATTAGGTATAGGTTTCACACATTCACATTAGCAATATTCAGTCTTATGTGTACTGCATAAAATACATAAAGATACTAAATGTTTTCATGGGTAAACATACACAAGCAGACACAAAAGACTTATAATAATTGAGATGAAGCTAGCAGGACCTAAGAGTCATTGTTGAAATTAAGCAATCAGCAAGCGAAACAAAATGGAAGATTCTAGAAATTGAAAAAGACAGATTAAATCATTTATAATGTCATATCCTTAGATCAGTGAACTCATCAAAGGTCAGAATCAAGAACAACGGAGTCAAGAAGGAATCTTTTTTGTCCTAATAATATCTTTCATAAAAGTACAGACAGTCTTGAAATTCTCCTACTATCAGCTAAAAGCTGAGCCATATAAATAAGATTTCTTTGTCTCTTACCTTCTCTCATAATAACTGTGCATTAATTTATACAATGACAATCAAGAGCAGTGGAAAATCAGCATAAACAGAGATTCCATAAATGTCCTGACAGTATTAAGAAAAGAAACTGTAGCAGGAACAAACCTAACACCACACTACCTATCCATGTAAAAAAAAAGTTGTGATTTTGCAGCTAAGATTAACGTGACTAAGGACTACAGGTTGACTTACAAGCTTCACATACGCTTTTCACAAGAACTACTCTCAATGTAGTGGCAGGGAGTGTAAGAGAGGCCAGGAACATTGCAGAAAAAGACTGAGTAGTACATTATTGTCTTTTCTGCATTCTCTGTGGCAGGGGCTGGGTACCCTCTTCCCCTGCAAAAACTGTGCAGCAGGCTTGTTCCTCAGGAGACAGAAGGATAACAAAGCCTACAGGAGCTCAGGCAGGGAGCTATCACAACTACTTTGCCTTAAGGGACAGCCTCTCAATACAGTGATAATTGTGCTATCTTTGTTTCTGATCCTCTGGAATAACATGCTTCCAGAGCATTTTATTGTCCTGTAGCTATAGATATCAAGCATAATAAAACCATGACATCTCTTTATTCAGCAGTGTTGTCTCTCAAGCTGCAAGCAGATGTTGTGGCAGCAGCTTGAACTACAATCCCTTATCTCTTTCTTTCACAGAGTAAATATTTCAGCAGAAAATGTGTAAAGAAAGCTCCTTAAGTGGAAATCCCATTTGAGCTATTTCAAAGGGAAGTTACTGACAGGAGCTGAGATGTTTAGGTGTAAATTACCTTCATGATCTAAGGCATATTTTTCAGCACAATGGGTTCACTGTTAGAGAAGTATTGTATCTACCTTGAGAAAAAGAGTACAGGACCGCCAGCAAGTGAGAAACCTTCAAGAAGAAAAACAGTGCTCCAAATTCCTGAACCACATGAGGGCAACATCATTAATCACAATAAAGGGATACAGTATTTGACAGCATGTGAAGCTTCCATTAGCATATATTAGCTGTTATTGCCTTCAACAGGATGGAGACAAACAGGAATTTTTGAATCTGTCATTCAGTACAACATTTATTTGCTTCAACAATCATCATAACAATTGCTGACTTACGAAAATGCTGGTGAAACTATCCAAGATAAGCCCACACAACACTTTTTTTGGATCTTAAGGTATATCTACTTCTAGCTCTTCTTAAACAACTAGATTTAATGGAAGACAATGAATTTGATGGAAGACAATGATTGTGGTACTGACCTAGTTAAATGAACTCAAAATGAACAATCTAGAACAGACCCTATTGAAAGGCAGACAGAAATTCTAACAATCGCAATTTAACACAGTAGTGTTAGCTGCCATATATACAAGTCCAACAGCTTTCAGAAAAGGCACAGATTCTTCAAAGAACATACTCTAGGCACACAGTAATAATTTTGTAAAAGCAACTTGTCCTGAAGAGACAAGGAGATGCCATTTCTGTACAGTCATTATTAAGACTGCAACATCAATCTTCCCAAAGTTCTACCAGCTGAGAGGTTAATGCCTAAGGTCTAAAATGGGATGTTCCCAGAAAAGAAATTGCTCATTCTTCCTAAGTCTCTTTATTTCTTGTTATTTCAAATTTCAGGACACGAGCTATCTGAATTGACTGAAATGCTTTTTACCTTCTGCTACAATTCCTCAAGACGAGTTGGCTTCTATGAACCTGTGTTCCTAGAAGCAACAAGCATTTAACAAAAATCTTCAGTTCCCTTTGTACAGCTGTACCTACTCAAAGTAAATGGTGTCCTGTTGTGTCTTAATACTCTGTAAGAGTCTCTGAACAAGAGCAGGTTTTTATTTGTGTTTAAGGAATGACAGTTTTTTGTTTGTTTCAACTTCTGCTTAAGGCAAAAGCAAGTCATCAAGGCAGAAGTACGCCTTCAGAAAAGAAACTCAGGAGATGACAAGGCATTTTTTACAAAATAAAGTAGGAGAAACAGAAATAGAGAATTTAATTTCAGAAGGTAAGTCATGTAATATGTTTGCAAGTAATATTAGTGTTTTAGTTTCAGTTGGGACAGAGTTTTTCTTCATGCTGTGTCTGATACACTGCTATGTTTTGGTTTTAGGAGAAAAACAGTGTTGGTAACACAGTGACCTCTTACTTGTTGTTGAACAGTGCTGCACAGAGAGAAGGTTTTAGTTTTCTCAGCATCTATTTCCCTGCCAGCATGGGGGATGGAGGGACACAAGGAGCTGATAAGAGAGGAGAAGACAGAGTCAAGGCAGCTGACCCTAACTAGCCAAAGGGATATTTCAAATCATGTGCCATTATGTGGAAAGAAAGGTAGAAAAAAGAGGGAGTTTGCCATTGCTTAGGAACTGGCTGGGCATCGGTTGGTGGATGGTGAGCAACTGGTTGTGCATTGCTTGTTGTAAATACATATATGTGTAATTATCATAAATATTATTGTTCTTTCCTCTTCCTTTTCTCTATCTTAGTAAATACTTTTTATTTCAACCCATGAGTTCTACTTTGTGGGTTTTTTTGGGTGTGCAAAGGACCGTGTGGTGTAAAGCTGCCTGTAGGGTTGAACCACAGCAGTGAGGAACTTCCACATATTACCAATGCTTTAAGATGTCATTTAGAAAAAAACAAACTAGCAAATGTGATTCATTTGTGCAACACGTCTGGTAAATGAAAGGCCCATATGGATAATCATACTTAAATAGTACTAGACATACTAGGTACGTGGTCCAGAGCTGAGAAGCCATCTCCCCAGTGTTGTTCCCAATGTTGTTGCATTCAAAATAGCAGAGACAAGAATAATAGAAAAAATACTTTTACAACTGTATATTGCTGTCACTAGTGCTGCACTGTTTCTGTTATGAGGAATAACTGCTACATTGAAGTAGATTTTCAGGGACTTTACCTTCTGTTCATTTGCCTTTGTCCCGGAGTGTGAACTTCTACACCTGCAGCTGTGCCTTTACTTTGCAGCTGCTCCTGAATACACCAAAAATTAATTCTAGTCCTTTTCTCTAAGAGTCTCTAAAATACATACATCAAATCTGCATCTGTGACATATTTGTAATATATGTATCTGTTTGTATGCTGTCCTTAATGGGCTAAAATATTATGTAATACAAATGTGGTGCACCATGAAATCAAGCACATTTTGATTCTTTCCTGAGCAACAAGGAATTCATAAAAGATGCTAATATCATTGTGTTTGACAGCATCTATTAGCTCAAATAATTTCATACCAGAATGTGCTGCCATTTACGTTAGTTCTGTCAATAAAAGTCAGAAAAAAAACTCCCTCTGGAAACCAGAGTTGCATTAATGAAATTATGCTATTATTTACTAACCTGTGATGGTATAAGTCTGAAAGAAACCTCCTAACATTATGTTTTATCCCATATTTGTCCAAGTAATTACAAGAAGATGTAGTATTGACAAGTGGAAAAAAAATCATTTTTAGGTAGTTATAAATGTGGGAGTGCTTCTTTAAATTGATAGTAACATTATAATTTTTATAAGAATTTTAATGTATTTCCTTCTAGACTTCACAATGAGTGCCTAACATTTAGTACCTGTTTATGCACCTTATAATGCATTCTGCGTACATTAGATAGGAAAAAAACCCAACATTTTTTAATATATATATACATTTTAAGCTGGAGGACTCCGTGGAAAAACACAAGGGAACTGCAGAATCTGACACTATAAACTGTGTTGCAGTCATGCATATTTCTGCACCACAACAACACAGTGTGTCATGATACTTCTGAGTTATATGACAATAAATAAGAATGGGTTATATAAATTTTGATAGTAAATCCAATGTTGAGTGACTTCTTCTGATTAACTTCAGTATTACGTACTTTTCTCCTGTTTTAGATACAAGAGTCTCACTCTCACAGACCAACCAAATGTTCCTTGATCAAACACTGCTATTCTTTCTGTGTAAAGGCATGAAGGTGAGCTCTGAATGGCTAATTTGTTCACTGCTTTTGCATGAAAGAGTTTGGAGAATTATATCTAACAATAACATTTCTATTATCCTTTTTTCTTCTATTCTTCTATTTTTTCACTTCAAGCTTTAAGCATTTTGCACTAAGGTATTAAGATAATCTCTGACAGAAAGAGCAACAGCCCGAACAAAATGTACGATGCCAGTGGGAAGGAGCAAGAGAAACACACAGGTGAGAGCAAAGCTCATGTATCCATGAGGGTGCATATTGAAAAAAATTGCTCAATATTCTTGATTAGAAGGGTTTCCTCCACAATTTCATGTCTTTTCTGACTTGGCAGTTATGTAACAGAAGCATGCAGTCATTATCTTTATAGGTTTAGACACAACACAAGTTGTTTAATGCATACTCCAGGCAGCCCTGCTTTGCCACTGAAAATGTAAGGAAGACAAATAGGCTTGCCTAGCTTTGAATGCCAAGCACTAGCAGTAAAATGTCCTCAGATGGGACTTTTGTGTTTTCAAGAAGTCAACAGACAATACAGTATTGGAAAAAGAGCCCTGGACGGAATATGTGCAGTCTAATATTCAAGCATTTGAGGTCAGCGAAGATTATGGCACACAACACAAGGTAGCTTTACACAACAGTAGTCAGGGTGCAAGTTAAGTTCCAGTAAACAAAGGATCAACAGACTTAGGTTAATTCTTATGGCTGCTCAGCATGCTTATGCTTTAACCCTTCACTGTGCACAATGACATGCTTTGTAGTAACAGTCAAAACTTGGTATATGTAACTGAATTTATCCCAAAAGAACGGAGGATGTGATTAGAAAAAGTACCTAAAGAAGTGATGATTTCAATTAAAAGTTAATAGCAATGTAAAGTAAATGGATAGTTCATTGAATGTCCCCCTCTCAGTAAAATAATCTAAATGAAGTTTTCAGTGTATACAAGAATGATGAATTGTCTTCCTATTCATAGCTATTTCAAATAGCAAGTTTAAATCAGAAGTTTGGAAGCATTAAAGAGTTTTACGAGAGCTGGAAGGCAACATGTAATATTGTATTGTTTGATTTTACTAAGTCTTTGAACTCTGGAGACGTTCCAGAAGATTGAAGGAAAACCAGAACTGTGTCAATATTTTGAAAGAGTGAGCAGTATTGCCCTAAAAATTCCATCTTCTTGCCAAGTTTTATCTGGTGTAAAATAACTGATGCAAGATTTAAGCTAATGGTTAATTAATTCACTCAATAATAAAATGTTTAATAGTGAATGACTTAGGCTGCTGGAAAAAAAAGGTTGCCCAATCACTGCACTTATTTTGTTCTGGTCAGCACATCTTTTGAAGGTAGAATAGTCAGGATTCTGCAAGGCATATAATGTGATACTACACATTAAAACAATTCTGAAAATGATTTAAATTTAAGAGATGATACATAGATTTAACACAAAATAATTACCAGGTCTCAAAAAATATATATGCATGCTTAAAAGCACATATTCTAAGTTGTTTCTTATCTGGCCTGCTAAGATTTAGTTCTTCTGCTTATAATGACATAAAGCTTGGTGAAAACCCCAACATCGTCTGAGGGATGCTGCATCGATACAAACATCAGAGAAAGTGACGATGAGGACTAAGTCTGGAATGAGTCTAAACTAGTACCACCAGAGTCAAATAGTGTAAGAAGGCCCTCCCACTTGTGCCCTATGCAGCAACTCTGAAAAAGAGAGGCAGCAGCTCTGAAAGTGACTTAGGTTCACACAGTGATGGACATGTAATGTTAACAATGAGGTTTATAGGTCCCAGTGAGACTTACTGTATAAATACAATGGAACTGAGGTGGCAATCACAGATGCACATTTCCAAGTGCATCTGTGCATCTAGCAAAGGCAGGGGAATGTCTGGAGGAGCTCTGTAGTGGTCCTACTGTAGACATTAGTTGTCCGGTCTGGGTACAGGGGCAAAAGACTAATTGAACCAGTGGCTGGTTTTCTCCAAAGTTTTCAGTTTCCCTGAGGATAGCTGGCATAGAATCACAGAATCATAGAATGATTTGGGTGGAGAGGGATCTTCAAGGTCATGTAGTTCCAACTCCCAGCTACAGGCAAGGACACCTCCCACTAGACCAGGTTGCTCAAAGCCCCATCCAGCCTGGCCTTGAACGCCTCCAGGGAGGGGGCATCCACAACCTCACTGGGATACATGTTCCACTGTCTCACTACCCTCACAGTAAAGAATTTCTTCCTAATATCTAAATCTACCCTCTTCCAGTTTAAAGCCATTTCCCCACATCTTGTCAATACATGCCCTTATAAACAGTCCCTCCCCAGCTGTGGGGCCTGTAGGCCCACTACAGACATAGGCGGTGCTAGGAAGGCCATCCCAAGGTCCCCCCAGAGCCTTTTTTTCTCCAGGCTGAAGAGTGCAGCTCTCTCAGCTTGTTTTCGCAGGGGAGGTGCTCCAACCCTCTGATCATGTTTGGGCCCTCCTGTGAACCTGCTCCAACAGCTTCATATCCTTCTTGTGTTGAGGGCCCAGAACTGGACACAGTACTCCAGGTGGAGTCTCATGAGTGCAGAGTAGGGGGACAGAATCACCTCCCTCGACCTGCTGGTCACGCTTCTCTTGATGCAACCCAGAATATGATTGGCCTTCTGGGCTGCAACAGCATACTGCCAGCTCATTCTGAATCTCTCATCAATCAGCACTCCCAAATCCATCTCCTCAGGGTTGCTCTCAAGCCATTCTTTGCCCAATGGCAGGGCAGTTTTGTCCAGTAAAGTGAATGACCAGGGGTCTTGAAGCTGAAACGATCTCAAGCTATTCTCAAGCTTTCAGTGGGTAAGACACTCAGCTCACTGGTGTGGAGCTAGGCCATGGAATGCGAGTGCTCAGTAAGCCACTTTTGGTATGCAGGACTGATGCTATGGAATGAACCGAATGCCAATTTAAGGTGCTCCATGCTAATGCTCATCAGAGCCCAGAAAAGGTGTTGGTTCATCTAGACAGTCACAGGACAATGACCACAGAAGTCATAACTTGCTAAGGAGTTTATATCAACTCACCTGTCCAGTCAAATAGCCCTGAAAATGGTTGGTGCCACTGCTGGTGGTGTGGAGCCATGAAGGCTACACTGTGACTAGTAGGAGGATTGTTTGGTGGCCTAGAAGTCTGGGGCATCAGCCCTGGTGAAGCCACCACTAGTGCAGATCTTGGTGTCAGTAGCAACTATTCAAACAAACTATTAAAGGCCAAAGTGGAGGACAGTTCCATATGAATAGCAGTTGAAGTGGGTCCTGTGCAAAGGGCAGGAACTGGTCCAAAGGTGATGGCCTCTGTTTCCCTCAGCCAACCAAAAGGAAATCGGATTCAGATCTCCCAGACTGGAGTAGGAGAGACAGGTGGCCAGAGTTGCCCAGTGCACTCACACAAGCTATCCTGGAGATGCTACTGATAGCCATGGGAAAAGCTCTCTTTTCTTTTTTTCCTTTTTTTTTTTTTTTGCAAAGGGCTGGACATCCTGGAATACGTTTGTCGCAGTGAGGCGTCCATGCCTTGGACAGCATTGCAATAAATAAAAAAAGCCAATAAAATATTATTTTGGATGATGATACAAAGCTGGAAGGAGCAGCTGACACATCAGAAGGCTGTGCTGCCATTCAGCAAGACAGGCTGAAAAGCTGAGCACAGAGAAACTTTATGAGATTCATCGAGGGCGTACAGTCCTATACCTGGGCAGTAATAACCACACAAATATGTAAAGATAGGGGCTGACCTGACCTGCCAGAAAGGACAAGGACCTGGGTGTCCCGGTGAATATCAGGCTGACCAAGAAGGCACAAGAGTGTAAACAGCATGTTGAGGGAGGTTATCCTCCCCCGCTACTCTGCCCTTTGGGAGGGCTATATCTGAAGTACTGTGTCCAGTTCTGGGATCTTCAGTTCAAGAAAGACTGGGAACTACTGGGGAGATACCAGTCAAGGCCTACAGGGATGATTAGGGGCCTAGAAGAGTATCTCTTATATGAAAAAAGGCTCAGACCTGGGAGAATTCAGCCTGGAGAAGAGAAGACTGAGAGGGGATTTTGGCAATGCTTACAGGAATCTTAAGGGCAGGTGTCAGATGGATGGGATCAGGGTCTTCAGTGGTGCCCAATGACAGGACAAGGGACAACAGGCACAAACTGAAACACAGGAAGTTTTGATGAACATGAAGAAAAACTTCTTTACTGTAAAGTTGACGGAGCACTGGAATGAACTGCCCAGAGAGGTTATGGAATCTCCTTCTTTGGGGAGAAAACCTGCTGGTGCTTTCCTGTGCAACCAGTTGTAGGAACATGCTTTAACAGAGGCACTGAACTAGATGATCTCCACAGGTCCCTTCCAAGACCTACAATTCTTTGATTCTGTGATTCTGTTCCTAAGAAAACATGCTTTGCACAGAATGATGCAAGAAGCTTAACTTCATTTATAAAAACAGAACTGATTGTGCTATTCAGTCTGAAAGAAGGATGTCAAACGCCTGGAAATTGAAGCTAGCTAGAGATCAGACAGCAAAGTTTTTAAATGATTATGCATAATTAGGACTACTTACTCTAGACCTGACTGGATATTTTGTACTTTAAGGAAAGATTAAGCATATTTGTAAAAATTACTGATCAACTGACCATAACTACTGCATTTGAAGGAATCAGGGAAGTTCTACAGACTTGGCTATGCAAGAAGTCAGACTTGGAGAGTCACAATGGTTTCTGTTGACTTTACATAATATTAGTCTCACTTACAAGTACATAAGTTGGTGAAGGTCTTTTAAGGGACAGTAAAAGGAATTTAGTCACAGAAGTGAGGACTGCTAGGAAACTGAGTAATTCTTTTATTATTTATTAAGTAGAAAAAGAAACATGCCAGGAACAGAAGATAAGGTTTCTGTGGAGAGAAGTGAGTAAAGAACAGAAAAATTACTGGAACAAAGAGGTACCTCAGAATAAGTTTAAGACAAAAATTAGATCATCTGAAAATAAGGAAGAATCCAAGAAGGCATGGCCAGCATCCCAGAATCCTGAAAGACAAAGCAGACACTAATAAAAAAATAGCTGCAAGAATTTTAACTCTTCACTGACACCAAGAGAGTTATTTGCAAACAACCAAAAGAAGGTAATGTTAGACCAACACTTCAGACAACATCTGAGGGGAAAAAGAAAAAACAACAAGAAAAAGGCCACCTCATTTTATAGGTATAAAGAAATGAAAATGTACACTATTCACTGTAATTAATAAGCTAGGAAGAAGACAATACCCAAAAAAATAATTAATAGTTAGATAAGTATATTGAAGACGCTGAATTTGAAAAAGCAGGTAATATTAACAAACCTGGTTAATAGTAATACAAGGGTTTAAAAGTCTGAAAGGAGCAATATACTGATCACTGAAAAGTATATCTAATGCATTCAATATTTAAAATGCAAATTTATCATACTGTACAAATTCTGATGTTATCGATAGTATATCAAACAAAATTAAAACAACTTCTGAGTTTCCATCCAAGACAAGAACATAACTGAAAATGGATGCACAGCCCGTTCAGAAATGGGATGACAAGCAGCACAGCAAAGAAGAGCACCAAGTTTAATCTTGCTCACAATATACCAGCTACTAGGAACAGGTAGCAATTGGAACAACCTATGTGCAGTCTGCAGTTTTCATACAATAATAAGCACATAAAGCTATTAGTACTCCGTAACAGCAACCAAAGGAGGTTTATAAAGATGGTGAAGGGTCTAGAGGACAAGATGTACAAGGCTCAAGTTCTGGGTGTGTTCAGCCCAGAGCAGGGCAGGCTGAGGGGAGGCCTGATGGCTGCTCCCTGTGAGGACAGGGAGTGGAGGGGCAGCGCTGAGCTCTGCTCTGTGTGACAGCGACAGAGCCCGGGGCATGGAGCTGCGTCAGGGCAGGAGCAGCTGTGGGTTAGGGACAGGTTCTGCACCACAGCCTGGCCAAACATTGGTACAGACTTCTGAAGGCTGTAGTCATGGCACCGAGCTGCAGGTGTTCAAGAAGTTCTTAGACGGTGCTCTCAGAAACATGGTTTGATTTTGGATGGTCCTTGTGGAAACAGGATCTGCAGTTGATATTTGTGTTACAACTCAGGTCATTCTACAACTCTGTGGTTCTATGCTTCTAATAATTGAGTGTCCATGAAAGTAAAAGAGGAATGATGCTGTATCCAAAGAAATCTGAGAAAATAGACAGGCAGGTAAGAATACCTATGAATAATATGTATGTTATACATATGTATGTATCCACATGAGATTTAAAAACTAATGATAACTGGATTAAAAAAAAAAAGAAAGGAGGATGTGTTCTCAGGCCTATTGAACTTCTAGATATTAGTAATGAAACAAATTATTTTGGTGGCAATGGCAATAGGATTCTTGAAAGCACCACTGAGAGCTGGCAGCAAATAATTGAGTGGAAAAGTCTACTATGAACCAGATATACCTGCACTGCTTCAGGCTGCAACTTACTGCTTGCTTTCAAACAACCAGATATGGAACTGAAAGTATGGTGACAGCCACCACCTAAAGTACTGGATGAAGTCAGATTTTCCACATGTATTTTTTTCCTAAAGCAACCTATTATTTAGTGTAAATCAGCTACTTCTCTTTCCCTTCCTACAAAGTCACCAGGCAACATATAGATCAGTATGCAACAAAACAAAAATAAAAAACGTACTATTTTCCTGTCGTAGGATTCTCCACTGCTGTATGTTGTAGCTAGTGTGGAGGCACATTCTTCTAGGTACCATGGCTTCTTTCCGCTTTCAGCTGTGCTGCTTATGGAGATAGTGTAGATGCTATTGGTGTAGCCATCACAGGAGCAGTGGTCTCGACTCCTTCCACCATTTCCAGATGCCCAAACAAAAACTGACCCTAATCCTCTTCGTCCCTGTTTGGAAAGAACACAACAGATTCGAATAATAATTCTTCCCCCTCACGCGTTTAATAAGCAAGCATTTGTACACAAAATCTACCTGATATGAGAAAGACAATAAAACAAGCTTTCTCACTGAGACAAACCTGAAATAAAAACATGATTTAGCAGAGTTTGGAATTAGACATAAATATAATTCAGAAAATGAGTAGGATGTACACAGCTTTAGAAACAACATTTCTACAGTGCCTATTTGTTGCTCCACACGTATGTTGTCCTGCCTTACTAAGAAAGACATGCTGAAAACTCAGAGAAAACATTGACATATACTGAGTTGAAACAGGAAAAGAAATAGCATACTTGTACGTAAAACTCTTCGTAATTCACGCTACTTTTGGTCTATTAACTCTTCTACCTTTTTCTGTCTTCCTGGATTGCCAGAGGCATTAAATACTATTTGTGTAGCACTCGATACTGGCAAACCACAGTTTCATGGTTTCATAGACACTCTAAATCATGACACTCTAAATCACAGAATCACAGAACTTATGAAGTGGGAAAGGACCTCAGGTCATTTAGTCCAATTAATCTAGTCCACTGTAAATACTAAGTGCAAAACACAATATTTGAACAAAAACTGACAAGAAGATCTGTACAAATCAAACACCAATGCATTAGCTCAGTGAGATATTTTATGCATATGAATAGTTAAACAACTACTTAGGAATATTTGTAATTTGAAATGAGGACTTAATGTAGGTAATCTCATATTGACATTTTATTAATATGGCAAAGTTATGTAGTGTCCAAATGAATCAAAGCATATTTTCAGTGATGCTGGTAATCTTAAATAGGCATTGATGTTAAAAGTACAAATAGTAATCTACTTTGCTGATTTTATTTTGATTTTATGCTGAATTTACATGATTCATGGCAACTGAAAATTCCCATGACTGACACGGGTCATGTAAATTGAAATTTTCCTGGTTTATATTTGTACATTTTATGCTGGTGAATTAAATTCAGATTCAACTTTATTTAATTCAGATGCAACTTTATGATCTCCTTTAATTATCAGCAGCCACTGTATGGAAGCATAAAATTCAGGTAGGAATGCTCAACAAAGTTTTAACTTGTCTTTGATTAGGCTACATACTGCCACCTTCTTTCATAGGACATTCTCTCAAACAAAGGAATATCCTTCTAAGTAATAATTAAAGTAACATTTTCATTTATACTTCATTTCTCTTAACATACCACGTAATATCTACCTGGGTTCTGTAAGAGCTAAGCCCATCTCTGTGCATGATATTTATGGCATAAAACATCACTTCTTGTGCAAGAATTAATCACTTGGTCATGTAAGGAGCATTCATTTGTTTTTCTAGACAGAGTGCAATTGCTTACCACAAATAACATAAAGACAGGTGTAGGACATCTACAAGATCAACCTTAAACAATCCAACAATTCAGAGATTCATTTAATCCAGATTCACAGAGGGGTTTCATTATGGCATTTTGTGTTGAGAACCTACATCAGTGTAAGACAAAACCCCCTCAGTTCACAACATCCGAGCTTGAGTTCTCAACTGTTGATGAATTCCATTTTGTGAGTTTAATGAAAGTAAAGTACCTGGAAAGACTCTTCTCTCTAGCAAAATATGTTAAATATCAAATTCTCCTGGCTAGTGTTTACATAAAGTTATGTCTCTAAAATGCAACTTCTCATTAAAAAAACATTTCAAGCAGAGAAAAAAATTCCAGGGTGCCAAGTTAAATGTATTATGAAATCCACATTCTCTAGACAATATCAGCCTGACCAGCTGAGAAGTGTAACTATTTCAACTTCTTTCTTTTCCTTTAGTTAATCCTAGCTACTACACAAATAAAATGATGCAAAATAGCACCATTTTTATTGTTTTAATGAAGAGTTTCCTGAAGTGTTCTATTCCTATAGCTCCGTTTTACCACATTATGAACCCTTGACAAATCAAAACCCATTTTGGTTTGGGGTTCTTGTTCTGACTCTACTTTTTAGACGGAAGATTTTGATTCAAAACTATTCAAAGTCAGTGGTATGTGCTTTGCAACTTCACAGGGCAGGAACCAGTTTACTGGTTCTTTCTCTTTCATTCTGCTGTCTAGTCATCTCCCTTTTTATATCTTTACTTCATTTAATCTGACAAAACAGAATATGACGAGGAAGTGCTTATGAAGCAAAGACATCACAGAATTCCTCACCAGTGTGGAAAAAATTGCACCCATTGCTATTCACTGCCATTTGGTGAATGTTTCTGGAGACTAAACAGTGGATGTGAGCATAAGGTGGTGGGTGGTGCATTTCAGCAGTAGTGACAGTGACAGTGCATCACATCTACTTGTGCAGATCTTTGCAAGTACAGAATGCAGGCTCCTGTTCATCGCTGTTAAGAATGCATGACTAATGGTGGTGACTATGTTGCAAACTAGTGTTTTGTAGCTGCAGATTTGCTCTATCAAACACTATTATTGTGCTCTTTGTATTTGTTGCAATTTCCATGGAAATAAAACAGGAGGCAATACTTCTGGAGCAACCTACGTATTATCACAGCAGGTCAGGGAGACAGAAATTAGGGCCCTCTGTGTATCTGTGGAGAATGGAAAGGAGGGTTTTACTAAAGATACGCTGCTGTTTCTCTACACTTTTATCTGTTCCTTCTTGATTTTTACTGGTTTTGCTTCAGATTGCTCCCATCGTCTCTTGCAATTAGCTAACACTTTCCAGCAGTATTTTATTATTTGCTTTCATCTTGTCACTTCAACAGTAATTCTGGCTTGTCTGTCAATTGTGACATTCATTCTGGGGGTCATGTAAAGATTCTTGTCTTGACCTATGCTGCTCTTAAAAACCAACTTCTGTCTTGTACAAACCAGTGATGTAATACATGGACAAGCAGGCAGAGTAGATACTGCAAAGCATATCACACAGACACACAGGACTAGTCAAAACATTTCATCAAAATGTTTTGGTGAATTTTTTTTGTCTCCTGAAGAATTTTACATCGTCTCTTTCTTATGCTTTTCCTTTTAACACAGTATTATGCAGCTATGTTTGGCCTACTTGGTACCCCACTGGAAGCACACAGTAAACCACCAGTATGACCAGTGAAGAAATGAGAGCTGGAAGCTATTTTATTATTTTCTCTAAAAGTCTATCTCACACATTTTGTAAAAAATAATATAAGATACAAAAATGAATACATTTATGCATAGAAGGAGAAGACAAAAAATCTACCAATAATAGTCCACCTTTTTTTTTCTTTTTCTTTTTTTTTCTTTCCCCCATCAAAGTCATCTGTTCTGGCTGATAAGTCTGTAGACAAAAGTATAACATGACTTGTCCTTCTCATGCAAAGAAAACCATTTCACAGAAGGGTAAGGCTGCAGTTTGTGTGAATTTTGCAGAAGCTGAGTTATTAGCTTCTCCGAACAGAGAATGTGTCCATACTTCTTTAGACACATACTTCTGCTACTGTACTTATCATGAAAAATGAGCTGCAGAAAATGATACACAAGTACATTTTGGGGAACAAAATATAGCCTCATTGCTATATGATGTTAGAAATTCTGCAATGCAGTATTTAAAAATAATATACACTTGTTTTTTTAAACAACTGATAACATGCATTTCTTACACACAAATGTCTCCTGTAAACATATTAGGTATCAACATCTCTGTCATTGCAATAAAAAGTAAGTACCAGGTTCACTGACTAATGGAAAAGAGTATTTACTAACACACAGAAAGAAAGAATCATCATTCCCTAGCACACTGCAATACTGAACATCTTTTCACAGAAAACAGCATTACCTACAACGTAGAAAACATGCAAAATATCTTGCTCCTACAAGGCATTTGGCAAAGCGAACGGCAACCTCCTCAAATCTAAATTTGACCTGACCAAAATAATACATCAAGTAAATAAGTTCTGGTTTACATTTACTGTCTATTGTTAAGCTGCAATTGGTTTCCTCCTCCATGTTTCCAAATACCCCACTTTAATTCAATAGACCCAGTCATGCTCAGGAAATTATAAACTTCCTACTAACTACACCAAACAAGTAATTAGAGCAACAACATCAGCTGTCCTACTGTATGTGAATGCATTTCCCAATTGGTCTCCTTTTGATACGTGAAGTTGAATAACATTTGGACTGTGTTACAAAGTTAAGATAAACATACATGCAAGGCACTCTGCAGCTTTTACTGTTTATCTAAATCTATCATCTGTCATCTGCCAGATGCCCAAGGGTGTCAAGATGAAAAGTCAAGCCTTAAGCTGCCAAAGAAGCCATGTGTCATTTATTACTGAAAAGCAAAGGTGCATTTACAGACCATATGGGTACAACTTGGATGAAACTAATACAGTTAGAGAGTTATGGCAGAGGTATGGACGAGGGTGGAAAGGCTGCAGAGCAAAACATGCTCAGTGCTTCTCCCATGTTGTTAAAAACCGCCTCTCCCCTTAAGCCGTGTTGTGTCTGCTCTGTAATTTGCAGTGGTAGCTACCAACTCCCTCCTACAGACTCCGCAAGGTCTGTAACTGCACTTTTGCATTTCAGTGAACCAGACCATTATGAAATGGTCTCCTTTTGTTTTGTCTGCTCTCTTACATTGCTTAAAATGCCAGATGACTAAAAAAAATAAAAATAAAAATCACATGCTCCATTTTGAAATGAAGTGTTTCACTGACATCTAAGACTTGCTACTGACCTACTGACTCAGTCCAATTTTCTAGTACATTTCTTGGGCAATGTTAGTGTTATCCACATGCAGCTGACTGTAAATGAAATGGACTCATGTCATTGATAAAAAGAGCCCAAGGCAAAGACTGCACCTGTAAAAGCACAGCCCAAGAACCGTGGGGTATTCCCATTTTTTTTTCTGCTAGTACCTCCTTTTCCTTGGTCAGCAAGCTGCAAGGGGGGTAAAGTGATACAAAAGCTTTTTTTTATTATTTTTTTTTTCTTTTCTTCTTTTTTTCCAATTCAACAGCATGGAAGGGTTAGTCTGCCAAGAACCAGAGCCAGTATGAACATTTTTGTAATGACATCTGCAGAATTTCCTAACACTATTAAAAGAACATCCACCGCTCCAAGTGCATGTGTTAGTATATGTATGTGTGTATACCTATAAAACACACCTCTCTGACTGAATGCCTTACTGGTCCTGGCATGTACCATTGCAAGATAGAGGCCTTCACACTTCAGTCTAAGGACAACCAGCAGGCCACATATTTGCAAGTTGCTTCCAGCACGCTTCCATCTAATAAAAACAGTTTCCATCTACAAGCTGCAGTTTCAGCCAGTAGAGCAAGATTTATTCACACTGTTTTACAGAGTTTAGACTGGCCATTCATTCACTGCTTTACAAGTCAAGCTGCCTTAATCCAGCTTTCAGAATCTGATGTTTTCCTGCCCACGATGTAGGACACGAACCCCATCAGCCCTCCCTGTTATACGGTAAGTTTTGCAGTCTTTGTGGAAGTGATCTAATTTACCAGTGCAGAGGAAGGTAAGTTAAAAGGAGCGGGAAATGCATAGGACAGAACTGCTGAACTCAGAGTAATCAGAGGCACAGGGGCTGCAGCCAGTGAGAGGTAAATTGGCAGCAGTATGCTAGAAATCCCACATTCACAAGCACAAAACACATAATGGAAATAAAAAATGAAGAGAACCTTATCCATGGCTAGCGTCTAAACATTTAATTTCCTCTGTTCTCAGTAATATTGTTCTACAATTACTTAATGCTTCCAATAACAAAAAACTACTGCTGGGAAGTGAGATTGATCCTGATGTGGGAGCACAAAGAAGTAAGCCCACAGTAAGAACTCTTCCTTAAAGATGAATTCCTTAAGTGGAAATGCTTGTAACTGAAGTTCTAGAACACAGGTCAATTCTCTGAGGACCTAAAAAATCCCAGTATGCATGCATGGTTTTGAGTGCAGTCACTATAGGGATAGGCACCACAGAACACGGCATCCTGAGAAATGCCTTGTAAGAGACAGTATTTCTTTGCTGCCAGCTTCCACGGATTTCTGCACAGTCTGGGAGCTGGATGCCACTGCCCTGCGTAGAGTCAAAGTACTGCCAATCTGCTGAGTGGCAACATTTTTCTGTTGAGAAGCTGCATCTCCCAGCTCCCGCTGAGTTTCTACCAGCACACTTAACCTCTAATTTGGAAATGAAAAATACAGTCTGGCACACCACACTTAAAAACTATCTGGCTCTTCTGTAGTCTGCAAAGCACTCTCACTCTGAAGCAGGCATCTCTCCAATGGAGATAACAGCAAGCTGAGAGCCCTAGGCAAAAACTTTGAAGTCCTATCAAAAGACAATCAAACAGATTATTTCTTATTCCTTTTATTTGATAGCCTCTCTGGCTATCAAGAAGAAGAAAAAAAAACAGCAAACAAACCATAAACAAAAGGAGAAAAATTGGAGGCCGTGAATTCTGCTAAGGTATGCATACTTGCAGGAAAATTCACATTTGGATATCAGTTCATTAAAAATGTATTCCTATAATCTCTATGACAGTATGAGTGGTAAACCTAACAGGTGTACATAAATAAAAATGCACATTTGAGGAAATGCTTAAAAGCTAAGTCCCATGTTTGTGTATTAGCATTCCTGTTTTTATTGTTTGAGAAACTAGAAAGCTGGGGAAGAATTTCCTAGTGCTGGAACAAGTGCTACATATACCATGCTTAAGTCTATCACTTAAAACAAGAAGCAATTAACTTGTTGAAAAGGTAAGTTGTTGCTAGTGCAATTATACCTGTTGAATACTTCTAAACCAACTTTTTTATATAGAAAAGAAAAAAAAATAGTCACAACAAAATGTATTTTGTTAGCTAACATGATTTGACACTTTTACGATGCTGAAGCACAAAAATACTTCAATGTGTGCACTAAAGGAGAATGTACTGAATAACCTCAAGCATCTAAGCAATAACACAGTAATTATTGGGATATATCAGTGGTACATTGCAACATGTATCCTTGCATGTCATGGATTTTTTATTTTACTCTTCACTAGAACAACAGCTTAAACAGCTCCAAGTTATTCCCCACAGAGCTATAATTAGTGCTTAAAGTGCAACCAAAAGAAGTGTTGGCTGAAACCTGAAATCTGAACCTGTGGAATGTTGGAATGAATTTCCCATTTTCCTAAACAAAATAGAGCCAGCTACAAGGCTGCATGAATCACAGTCCTGGTTTAAGCTATCTCTCCTTATCATTATTACTATTATTGTTGCTGATACTGTTACTGAGGTAAAGCAGATTGCATACTGTAAACACCTGTGATCAAACGAGCTAGGTTTTCCAGAATTTCTGTTACATGAGGAGTCTCTAGTTAATGACAGGGAGAATTGTTTCTACATGTAAAGCCAAAGAATAGGCACCATGTAAGAAAGGTACCTGTGTTAGGACTGGATAAGGGATAGATCTCACAGGCAAACACTCAATCATGGAGACAGCTCAGGCAGTTCTTGCTACCTTTACACTGCCATGTGATTACACTCTCTAGAGAGGAGGCTATGCTTATCAAATCCATATAACTGTTGTTTCAATTATTACTTCAGCTTTCCCTTATAGAAGATTTCAGGCTATCAAGACATCTACTGAACTTTCAAGGCATTTTCTGGAAATATAGTTCTTTTAAATAGGTGAACAGAAAATAAAGCTGTATCATGCCTACCTCTGTAGTCTGAGGACTGTAGGCTTTGGGCAGTTTCCTTCCTAGTAGCATTTCTTTAGAAAGAAGAAAGAAACTCAGTGCATAGTTATTGCCCTTATGATTTTGTGCCTTAAACTTATGTCAAATTCTACACACACACACACACACACACACACACAAAATATGTATGTTTTCCCACATGACACACAGAATTGCATAGATTTTGCTGTTGTTCAAGTCTTCAGAAGTAAGTTAGGGAAAGGAATAAGCCATCTGCTCACATAAGATAACTAGTTTAACATTTCACAACGCATGAAATTTCATGTGCACTCTTTGAAATGCACATACTTCAAGTATATGGAAAGAGATTCATTTTGCCAAAGCTGCTCTTGAGTATTGGCATTCAAACCATGATTTATCTCACACTGTGAATGGTGTGGGTTTTTATGTACAGCTGCATCACCTGTTTCAGGTAGAGCATGCAAACCAGAGGCCACTTTGCACAACTAGTCCAAAAGCAGTAATGCTGTTCTGGCTTGCTACAACAGTTTCCATACATGTGTGAGAATGGATGAGGTAACTAAACAGTTTTGGTTTCCAGTACACTTTGTGACATTGTAAGGAAACTGGACATTTTGAGGTATATTTTCCTGTAACTTTCATTCCAAATTTTCCTGCCCTTTAGGACATGCATATTCCAGTGAATGTAATGTAAGAACATTCCTGGTACATTATTTCTTTTTTTGCATATTCTTTTTTCATACTACACACATTGACTATCTGTAAGAAACCTACTTCCTACGCAAAGCAAAGGAGAGGAATTTTAAGATTAGTTTTGTTTGTGTACTTCTAAATGAAAATAAAATGCATAATCTCATAATTCACCCAGGTATTACTGAGCACAAACTGTTTAATTTACTGGAAAGCAGTATCACTAACTCTGCATTGACTGAATGCTGGAAGTTACCAACTAGGTGCAAAGTAGCTAGTTCAAAGAATTATAATTGGCTTAATGATGTGCTGAGCTTGTCACTTAACCTGATTTTGCTGGGTAATCTCAGTTTGGAGAAAACTAAATCACATCAAGTATGAACACTCCTTGCAAAAGCACTGAAGTATACTAACATATACACATGAGCCACATGTAATGAAATGAAGTCTGTAGGTAACACATAGACGATGAACAAATTCTTGGAAAGCAGTGACTCTGAAAGGGAGCTTAGGGTCATGGCAGATAACCAACTGGCTTTGAGTTTCCCTAAAACTTATTCTGATTGTTGGATCTCTAAGCGGAATGAATATGAATACGTGAAGGAAACAGGGAAACCATATATCCCTGTGCAGAAAGAGCTACAACTTCTGTTTCTCCTTTCTGGTAATCCACACTTTAAAAAGATATGCTGGGAAGTAGGAAGAGTTTCAGAAAAGAACTATAGGGATGAACCGTGGTTTGGAAATCCTGAATAAAAGAAGGAAACTGAATATATGAAATATTATTGGTCAAAGATTATGAAGAACAGAGTCAATGGAAATGAGTGAAAATGCAATGTTCTCTTAGTTTAGAAATCCAGATATATTTGTTAACCTGATTTATGCAGATAAACAAATTAGAACCAGTCTATCTGGTTTCTACAAAACATGTAATGGACCATCAAAAAGTCATTAATGAAAAAAAAGAAAATGAAGGTTAATGTAACAGCAAGGTTGAGCTGGGAATGGCTGCACTGAATGGGCTGTGCTGCAGGGCTCATGGGGGTTGAGGAAGTTATGTGAGTAGAATATTCTAATGCTGTAACAAAGATATTAGGTAATTTGGAGATTAATAAAAAATGCTAATGAATCTACTATTACTGTTGTCTGCATTCAAGAAAAGAATTCAAGTGGAAGTATGTGGAGAAAAGCATCACTGTGATAATCAGGGAGATGGACATTTTAGATTTTAAAAGTGAGAGAGATTTGAGTAGCACAGCAAAATGAAGGCTGAGAGAGGATATGATTGTGGTCTATAAATATATCATATGAAAAAAAAAGGTATGAGAAAAGCTATGTAAGCTGAAGCAGTTTTGGCACGGCAACAAAGGGGCAAATACTGCATGTGAGTAAATCTGGCTTAACTTAGACTACATAATAACTAAGAAAAAAAGTCTCTAAAAAATAGATTAGTCATGGCTGTGAAAAAGATTTCCCCCAGCAGAAATAGGGGATTTTTTTTTTCTAATTCATTTTACGATAGAAATTGCTGAATATGTTTACAAGACAAGATGCCTGTGATAACAGAGAACTGCATTGGATGACTTACTTGGTCATTTCCTGCCTTGTGTCCCTATGCTCCAACTTAATTTATTTGAGAGGTCACTTGGCCAAAATCTATAATTATTTACAGGTGGAGATTTTTAACACCATAAGATGCACAATAAGTATAGCACAAATGGGATTGTGCACTGGAAAGGAAACTAACAAACTTAAATGAGCAAGAAGTTACTGAGTTTTAATAGTGAAAGTAGTTAGTGATTTCCACAGCTGTGGATGTACCAGGTTTCAGACAAGGCAAGCACACAAAATTCCTCAAATAAAATATGAATCAAGATATCAATCAATAATTTGATGAAATTTTGCTGATCTGCCTTTACTATGAAGGCTAGGACTTGTAACTGCCTTTTCTGTAGTTAGAAATATGAATATTTCTAGCCAACAGTACCATATTTCACGATGTCAGAAAGCAGAATTACAATATTAAAGCTCAACACCACTTTTCCAATTTTCCTATGCAGTCAATCCCCACCTACAATATAAAGGCACTCAAAGTTTAACTTCACTTGTTAAAGTAAACACAGTATCACATAAAGCATCACAGATACTATAGCCATACATGGCACATATATGCATAGTATATATGCAGTACACATAATTGATGAATGCCAGGACCTAACTTCAGGTTACTTAAGTACAGTGAACACATCTCCTGTGTCCCTAACCCAAGCACAGTATTAATTCTGATTTAATCTTCAGCAAGTAGGTTTTGGCCAACTCGTAAGAACTGTGCAGGAGGTCTTATGCATGCAAAAGTTATCTGTGTGTGATCCGAGTTTATGTTAAAACGTGTTCATGTTACGTGTTCGTTCAGTCACGAACTACAGACATACAGGGTTACCAAACACAATTCGTTGTTTAAAAAATATGGTATTAGCCTCTGTGTAGCACAGTATTTTAGCACAGAAAATGACAACCACTTGGTAATTATTTTGGGACATTTGACTGGAATTTTCTTTGCAGAAATTACTATCTTTGATTTTTACCATTCAGTGCTCTTACAAATCTGAATGGAATAACTCCTCTTTGCATGTACAATGCGTCCTATTGAGAATGATGCAGAGATATAAAACAGGAGAAACCAATGGCATTTTCAAATAAATTTAAGAGAAAAATATACGTGGCACAGCCCAGGCAGCAAACCTTGTCCTGGACACTCGCAAATTGTGAGCAACCTTTTTCAATTTTGGAGTAAAAGCATTTAGTAGTCACAACAATAATATTAAAAATGTGAACTTTTTTTTTTCTTTTTTTCTTTTGCCTCTCCTTCTGTTCCATTTTCTTCACTTGTTCTCCCTTGCATCAGGGTAGGAGGCTTGCTTACCAATTGTAAAAGAGCCTTCTGCTCCCTGAAAACACTTTGAATACAATCTGCAGCTGAAGTTGGTGAAGCGAGAGAGATAAGAAGGGGCACTGATGATGGGAGGGAAGGCACCAAGCCGAGTTCTCACAAGAGGTTCAGCCACACAGCATCTGATCATTAATGTCCATCAAACATTTTGGCTTGTGTCCAGCTTGCTAAACAGAATAATGTCATGGCAGTAAGATGAAGGCCCCTATGCTGACGCAGGCAGAAAGCCAAAATTTCCCATGTAGATTTCACTGCCTGTCTGCCCTCATAGGTTGTATTAAGGATGCCCTGCCACTGATTTGGACTACCTTGTGAGTACTGCACAAAAAATAACACTAAACATGCAGTTGGTGAGCTGTTGGGAGAACAGTTCCTCATAAACATAAGGATTGCATTTTCCGGAAACTTGACTATGAAGTCTTCATCAAACAGCAGTGAGAGAACCAGCCAGAATAGCTGAAATGTATTATTCTCTCAATGATGTTGAGACTGATTTAAATGAGAAGGCTTTTTTATATGAACACAAATGAACTAGTTCTAATTCTGTATTCCAGAGTCATGCATCAGAACATGTCCCTACAGTGCTTACAGCACTGTGCTTATAGACTGTAATTTTCAGGCAGATGTCTTAAAAGTCACAGTTATTTTGCTTTCATCTTTTTGAATTAAGAGAGAACTTTTGTATTCTCCCTTTTGTCCCAACAAAATCTTATTACACGATTTGGCCACAATCATGTTTTGCCATGCTGTGCCTGTTTGTTCTTAACACAGGGTAAGATCTGACACTGTCTACCTAATTTTTTCTTGAATATGTTATTTTGGACATATTGCACTTCATTCTGCTGCTCTGCATGTTTATCATAAAATTGTTTTTGAAATTATTACATCTACAACTTCTAATGCATAGCACCCAGAAATTTCTACCCTTATGAGAACACCACTTCCAAGAGAAGAACCTTGTCAACTGGAAGCATAATACAAAGGAAGCTTTCATATTTGCATAAAAATTGCTTGATAGCAAAGTCTCCAAGGTGTGTCTTTGAACCAGTGTATGCAAATTTGATATGATAAAACAAAATACTCTAAAGATGACAGAAAATAACTCAAGACAGGTTTAAAAATTGGCTTCCTCTTCTTTTACCCGGATTCTAGAAAGAATTTTGAAAGTATATTCTATTTGTGGTTTAAGTTTTCATTTCATAAACTCAGTTACTGCTCAGCATCCTTTCTTTAAATAGATTTGTATATTTTAATTTACGGCATGTGCTGTCCCTGTGGAACTTTAAAGAAAAACTGTACAGTCATTTATCTTTGTTATTTTGTGAAGTATTTGGAAGAAGTAAGCATACTAGCTCAGCAGATTTAAAAATAATAGTAGTTCTAAAACACCTTACATGAGCTATTAATTGGAATAACATGTGCTGAAGACAAATTATACATTTTTTTTAAGGATCCCAATCTGTCAGCAAATAGTAAGAAGCCGTGGCAGTTTCATCCATTCTTTTTTTAATTGCTTCATACAATTAAAAAATCATTCAGTTTAATTGTATTCTAATCAAAGTTATTATCCAGCATCATCTTTAATTTCGTAATTAAATAAATTAAAATTCTTTTAAAAAATCCTGATCTCTTTTCTATTACTACAATAATATCCAGTCTGAGAAAAGATCCTGACAATTTCTTCTGTAACAGTGTTACTTTACAGCAGAGACACTGCATGTAATAGTGTTATCTCATTCAATATATCCAAAGGAGAAAGGTCAAAAAACAGTACACAGTGTAATATGCATTTTTGTCTGCTTCTTTCTATTTGCACACTTATTGTGTCTGTTTAGGGAAATGTGTGTTTGGCAGAGTATCTAGTCATTACCTTGGATAATGATCTGATTTTAGGAATATTCAGGCAAAGGGATAATTTGTCCTATCTGCCCATTTGCGTCGTTGTTTAAAATGACACATCTTAGAACTGTGTAAAGAAATATAGAAAGTGAAAAGCATGCTTGTGGAAGAGAATAGGAACAGGCTCGTCCTGATGTTATTTTTGATAAGCCTATTAAGGAATTTAAATTTGCAACCTTTCAGTCTGTATTACATTTTAAAGAATGAAAATTGAAGACTAATCTTAAGCATTTTATTTTCCTATCACTATGATTTTCAAAAAAATCTGAGTTTTGTTTAAGTTTCAGAGATAACATTTCTTTCAATTGAAGAGATGAAAAGGATTTCACAAACAGAACTATAAAAAATTTCCATATTCATGGAAATACTTAAGTCTTTTCTGGATGACAAGTTGAGTGGTGAGTTGACACATGGGAGGAAAAGAACGCCATCCTGAGCAAACAGGACTGAAAGATGGGACCGTGTGAACTTCATGAAGTTCAGCAAGGCCAAGTGCAAAGTGCTGCACCTGGGTCAGATAGACCACAGACACAAATACAGACGGAGCGCTCAGTGGGGAGACAGCAGCCTCGAGGAGCAGAACTTGGGAGTACTGGTGGATGAAACACTGAAAAGAAGCCAGCAGTATACACTTAGAACTCAGAAAGCCAATCATGTCCTGGACTGCCTCAAAAGAGGGGTGGCCAGTAGGGAAAGGGAAGTGATAACAACCCCGTGCACTGCCTTTTCGAGGCCTCAATTGGAGTACTACATCCAGCACAAAACATGGACCTGCTAGAGCTCTTCCAGAAAAAGGCCATGTGTATGAGCAGAGGGCTGGAGCATCTCTCCTGTGAAAACAGGTTGACAAGTTATTCAACTAGAAGAAGAAATGGCTCTGGGGAGACGCTATTGCAGCCTTCCAGTATCCAGAGGCCTACAGGAAAGCTGGAGAGGGACTCTTTCTCAGAGAATGTAGCGATGGCAATTTTAAACTAAAAAACAGTAGGTTTATATCAGATTATGTTGGAGGAAATTCTTCACTTAAAGGATGATGAGGCACTAGAACAGTTTGCCTAGAGAATCTGCAGATGCCCCATCCCTGGATGCATTCAAGGCCAGGTTGGATGGGGTTCTGAACAACCTGGTCTGATGGAAGGTGTTCTTGTCCATTAGCAGTGGGAGTTGGAACTAGATGGACTTCAAGATCTCTTCCAACCCAAACTATTCAACGAGTCTATACTTCTGTTCAGCTATGAATGAGCAATTCTGGGCAGAAAAAGAAGTTAATAAAATGAAATAGAAGCAAAACCATAAAAAGTCCTCTGGGTACAGAAATTTTGGTTAAACTTCCCATGGTTGTGTTACCTTCATGAAATATATTTAAACTAACACGTGCCTGTTTAGACATAAAACTTATTTTACTTATTGTGCTTGAGCAATTCAACAATATATTTCTTCAATTTCCCCTTGCATACTGCCACAGTTTCTTTAGTCTCCCTTCATTACTTCATTGTTTTTCTTCTCAGTGGTCATTGTCAAACAGTAATAAACTGCAATGGAGTGATAGGGAGAACTGACACTCCAGCTGAGAGGAGGATTGATGATGTGTGGGAAGTAGTAATGGAGAGGTATTCGGACTTCTCACATTCTTGTTATATTGCTCTAAAAGCATTTCAATAACTGTTCTGATAATGATATGAAATACAGCAGAGCTCTCTGGAGACAGATTTTGCCAGTGTCCTTAAATGTATTTAACTGCTAACTCCCTAAAATTTCTTACAAAGTCAATTACTTGCATGAGTATTTTGCTTTACTAAGCTTTATACAGTATAAGTATAAGCAGCATACAGTACCAGTAAAAGCATGACACTGTAGCTCCACACTGATCACCATATAACCCAGTGAAAGGAAGGAGGTAGTATGTTGTTGCATGGTTAATATTCATGGTACTGAGCTTTATGAGAGATATTTTTAATATTATGTACCACAGGAAGTACTCTGTCTCTGTCATTAGTTTAGTTTTTCAGTAATTGCTCTTCATAGCTTATCTGCTAGGTAGCTGAGCATGTATTATTCACACTTGGAGCAGGAGAGGGCAGGGACCTAGGTCTATATGCTGAAAAGTCTTGGAAATTTAAATGACAGCGAAAGTTTCCAATCTTGCTGCAAAGAGTTAGCATGTTCCATTAACCATGTTCCAGTTCTCCCTTGAGCCAACAGTTTCATGCTTTTTAAACAGATGTTTCCCAGATCCTAGATTTACTCATCTTTGAATCAGCTAATCTACTGCTGCACTCAAAATAATGCTCAAACATTCATGTTCAAAGCTTTAGAATAATTTCCATCCAGTCCCAGATAAAGATAGGAATTATCTGTACTTGCTTATTACAGAAATTTGAAAAGGTCTGAAATTTTAAAAAGGTGTATATATTTAGGGATAGGGATATTGAGGTGTTTGGGATTTTGAAAACCGAGGGCTGTATCACTGTAATATTACAAACTAGTAGAGAAATGTATACATAAGTTATAAAAATGAGCGTGGGTTCTCTGACACAAGACGCGAGGTCTGACTCCTGACCCCCTGTTAAAGCAATCAAACTTCAATTAAGAAATCATGGGAAACAAAACAACAAAAGAAAGGTAGAAGGAAAAACAAAAGCTTTTGCTTTAAAAGTTAATTGTAGTTTAGACTTGATGACTTAGCAATGCTGTTGAAAAACAGCTTTTTTCAGTTTCTCTTTTTTTTCTTGCAGAATTACATCATTACCTCAGGGTAGTTTTAAAGGACACAGAAGATGATGTATTTCAGTTGACAATGAATACAGCTAGTTGATATGTCAGGAAGTAGTGACTGTCAGGTCACGACACAACGAAACTGTATTTTTAGATTTATGTAAAATAAGCTTTTCTTCTTTCCTTTAGAATCCTCCTTTCTTTTCCCCTATGCTGACCACTCGCACATACTAACATACTAACCTTCCACTTTCACGTAATAACAAATCCAGGAGATAGACTTTGATATCAACCTACCATTCGGATGCCATTCTCAAAGGCCTGACGTGCTAGAGAAGCAGGTCCGTCTACAGTTTTGCCGTCGTCATCAGGCCCCCAGCTAGCACTGTAGATGTGGATGTGCTGGGGATTAAGGCTCAGAGACTTTGCTTCTACCATGTCTGTGACATCTCCATCCAGCATCCTGACACCTTCGGGATGAAAAATACAATCAACATGACAACCAAACTCAAAAAGATTCTTTTTTCTTTTTCTTTTTTCACAGATAATGACTGTGTGGGGCACTGGATTAAGATTTCTAATGTAGAAAACAGAATCTCTTTGGATATGTGTTTCTCCAACAAAAAAATTTTCCATATGAAAATACTGTGAAGGAGTAGTATTATGGTCTTTGAGTTTTGAGAACCGTTTTCAAGTCATTTAGCCACCGTATAACCTTTGAACTTTAACAAGTTTCTATTCTGAAACAAATTAAAAAATAACTTGAATATTGTTATTGAAATGTTTGTTTATTTCATTTGAAGACAGTATACGCTTCTCACTCTTCTTTCGTCCTGCAGTGAAACTGCAGAACTTAATTGAAGACATTCACAGTCCTAAGAATGCTGACAAATACAGAAACAGGATATCCACTGTCAGGTAAACATGGGAATATTCCTTCACTGTATCAGATGGCCAGGAATAAGGCAAAGGGAAAGCTTGTATGTACAGATATTCATGTAGCAGCATGGCAACTATAGGAAGCCACTAGCAAATACTATTTACTACACACTTCTGAAGTGAATGGCATCATGGTACTTTAAGATCACTAGACTAAGTAAGGTAAGTTTAAATTTGGAAGCTGAAAAGATCCTTCAGGTTTTTCTTTGACTAAGATTTTGATCGAAGTTAAATTCTTTCTGAGAAAACCACCAGTATCAGTTTTAACCTACACAGGAAAGAGGACCTTCATACTGTTAGTGTAATGTTTGATCAAAGGGATATTAAATATTGCATCATAATTAGTATGTAACCGTAGAGAGTAATGATCACTTCCAAAACTAAACAGTTTGAGGCTTATTTCCCTTTAAAAGTCCACTGCTATTTATAAGCCAAATTTACATATTTTAATTACAGACACATTGCACTTTGCTCATGAGTTCAGACTGCAGTAACTTGAGTGTTTACAAAGACCCTGACTTTCAATTAACAAAAAAGTATAGAGGCTGCTTTGTTGATAGAGGGTCTTTTTTTTTCTTCCTTCTAATTGACTCAAAAATGAAAAGTGATCATATTTCTAAGTTCACACAAAAGCTGCCTATGTTTTGTGAGATAATAAACTTATCCAAACAGTGATCTCACTATGAACTTTACTGTATAAAAAAGCCATTAAAACAACTTTGGGAATCTCAGGTTTTATTTTAATTCCTAAGCATATTCTTAGAAAACTAATGATGGTTGGAAGCTACGTTCTCATTTCTTGCAAGCATATTCAAAATAAAGAGACAATGAAAGGAACAATGCATTTAAAAGAAAGAAGATAAAGCTTCCCTTTATGCTTCTGTGACTGTGTAGCAAACCTAAGTCATACTGCGTTTACCCAGTGAACAATAATACCAGACGCTGCCATGGCATCTATGTAATTCACACCAGGTTTTTCAGTTGATGGTGAAGTGGTCAAATCTAAAACAAGATGGACAAGGCTGCACCTTAGGTGCAGCTCTGTTCTGCCTACAACTGGCAGACATGTTTCAAGTGTAACTTTGATCAAGGATATCTCAGTGGCTTTTTACAAAGCACAAAACAACACACTCCTTTCTTTCCCTCTCTCTCTCCCCTTCTTTTTTTTATTTATTTATTTTTTTTCCAAATGTCTGGAAGAGTTAATTTTGCTGATCACAGAACCTCCAAACTCCATTTGGCATGTGGTGATAGCACAACAAAAGCTGTCCAGAAGGCAATTAGCAGACTGTGCTTCCAGACTGTTCCACCTAAGACTTCGGAGCTCTGTAAACTTTTTCCAATATCTACAGTAAGTGCCAAAATGTAAGTGGCATTTTAGTCAGAACAAACTTTCAGCAAATCACAGGAAACATGCAAAACTAAGCTGAAAGAAGGTTTTCTTTTAAAATGTTTGTCTTTAATCAGCATCTGACTTAAGCTTAAAGAAACAGCTGAACTAATTCCTCGTCAGCTGAAGACAATCTACATCTGTTGTGCCATAACTCAGTGTAACTGTTTTCCTGTCAGGACTCCAGCCCAGCCAAGTAACTAAGCACCCAAATCCCTGCAGAGGCTTTGCAACTTCCACAACCAGTCTGCAGCAATAACAACAGTCTAACCATCCTTTCCTATGCAAAGTCTCACAAACTCCTTAGGTGGTAACTTGCTATATATGACTTCCATGGAGGGTCACACATTAAAGAAACTATCCCTTTTTTTGCATGGCATTGTGTTTTAATAAAAGGGGCCTGTATCTGAGCTAAGCACAAACTACAGGCATATTGCTTAATTTTTTTTTACAAGAAATATCCCACAAGCTATAAAAGAAATTAAGGTCCAGATTGCATTTTTTACTGATTTTTATATCTGCAGATTAAGTCTTGATTCAAAGTATTGCAGAAGGCTTGGACTTTTTGAAGAACTTGTGGTTAGAGGCTTTTACATATGTGAAAATGATCACAGAATATGACCATATTTAGAAGAAAAGCGGTGGATCTACTTGTTAACAATCTTCCATCACAACGATCACTAATCGGACTTGCTCAAAGAATCACAGAATGGCCCAAGTAGGAAGGGACCTTAAGGATCATGAATCTCCAACCCACTGCCACATGCAGGGCCACCAACCTCCACATTTAATACTAGACCAGGTTGCCCAGGGCTCCATCCAACCTGGCCTTGAAAACCTCCAGGGATGGGTCATCCAGAATCTCTCTGGGCAGTCTGTTCCAGCACCTCACCACTCTCACAGTAAAGAAACCTGACATCCAACCTAAATCTCCCCTCCCTCAAAGCCATTTCCCCTTGTCCTGCAGTTATCCACCCTTTCAAAGAGTAGACTCCCCTCCTTTATGTAGGCTCCCTTTAGGTACTGAAAGGCTGCAGTGAGGTCACCCTGCAGCCTTCTTTTCTCCAGGCTGAACAATCCCAGCTCCCTCAGCCTGTCATCGTAGGAGAGGTGCTCCAGCCCCCTGATCATCTCTGTGGCTCTCCCCTGGACCCTCTCCAACAGCTCTCTGTCTGCTCAGCTGACGGTATTTGATGTAATGTTGGTGGGAAGGATTTATTTTTCCTTTTGCTTTATTTCCTTGCTATCCCTAATGTGTACAGAGATATAGCAACTCCCACTTTGATTTAAAGTAAAGAATACTCATCTCATGCCATGAGAAATCTCATGGCAGAGCAAATTCAACACCACTGTTGGCAGGTGTTCCTCTTAATAAGGAAAGTGTAAGTGCTTTACCTTCACTCTAGTTTCTTCTCCAAAATAGCGAAAGGAGGGTCTTTAAATCTGTGGGAAATAAGTGGGCTGAATACTAGTTCAGTATAATATGATTCAATGTTTTTACACTATATCTGGCCTGTGGAGAGGGAACACAACCACTGCATACTCACATTTGTAGGTTATGGCTTTTCTGAGTGAAGGGAGGGAGCCATGCCAAATACAGGTCAGCAGCGAAATTCCTACATAAGAGCACCTAGTAGAAGGGAAAATAACAACCCCCTTTTCCAATATCTCTGAGCTCTCTTTGGTCTCTCACTTTCTGTGGATTGTCTGTTGAGGTCCTATTTTCAAATACCAATAATGTTAAGAGGTGGTACATGGTCATGCTGCCACTCTAGTATTTTCCAGCTCTCTTTAAATAATGGTGATGCTGATGGTCCACCAGAGTTATTGTGCTGAATAGAGGGGATAATTATTTACTTAAACTAGAACAGTGAAAATTCTTGAAAGCTGTTATATTCTTAGAACAAAATAAACAAACAACATTATGCAAAAGGCACACATATGCTGCCTTTGCTTTTAACGTAAATTGTGTCCATACCATGTCCATCTGAATCAGTTTTCACATTATATTTAGAAAAAAACAGTGATTCTGCTAGTATGCCTGTTGTTCTGTTGTGTTTTGTTTTTGTTTTTTTTCTTCAAAAATATTGTTACTGCAGATTCCTGGTGCCAAATAAATAATAACCTATTAGGAAGCCATTGTTAATAATGAAGAGCTTCACAAGCACATGCCTAGGCTTTTACACGTCATATCAATATCCAACTGGGAAATGAAAATTTAATTCCAGAAGTCACCTTTTATTTATATCATTGCAATAACTCTTTTCAGATGCTAGTTTGAAGCAGTAAATTTGTTCATAGCTGCTGGTACATGACCAAATGCCCTGCCCACATGAGACAATCTGTTCATCTGCCACAAGCTCACTTGGCCAGCTCAAATATTTTAAAGCCTTCTGACACAAGAATTTTGTGCAGGCAGGCTCTTTGCCTGAAGTAAAATTGTTTATCTGCATCACTCTAGCCTTATGATGGAACAGATACTGTCTTGAAGCTAGTAGGAAAACAGAACTATCTCTCTGCTTTGGCTAATTTGAAACATAGTTGTGTTCACATTTGATTTGGATCAAACTTGTACTGATCCAGTAGGGAAAAAATACAGTAGTGTTAATTGTGGAAACAGTCCCAGTCCTGCCTGCTCATATTTTTGAACCATCTTCTGTGATATATATGTGTAAATACATTTCTGTTTTCATAAATAGGTTTCATTTTAGAACAGAAAACTGACAGCTAATGAATTTGAGCTACAGATATTTTACTGAATGCCAACATACCAATCCCATAATTCCATCAAAAATGGAACAAGGTAAAACTTCAGTTGAAGCATTAAAATGTGGCACAGGCAGGCTACAGCTTAGAAGAAATGCAGTTGACATCTTTACAGTCATTTCCAAGACCAACTGCCAAAAGTCTTGAGCTGCTATTGGCTAAGAACTGATAGAAATCACCTGGAGCCTCTTGGCTGAACAGAGCATGGACACATTACTGAATCTCATACTTTAGGCAATAGTCCAATCACATCCAGGGTTTAAAAGATACTCTTCAATCACGGCCAAACAACACAACAAAGTTTTCACAGTGTTTTTCTTGAGATCGATACGCAAGGCAATATTCCTTATGTTTACATTTACTTCTGATTTCTCCAAGCTCATTACTTACAGCTCTGGATCTCTAAGAAAACGCAGATGGTATAGTTCTGGGTTCTTTGTTTTCACTGAACATCTCACTTTCTATGTTACTGTGTTTACTGACAGGCAGTGTTCCCAGGAGCACTGGAGAAGTGTCACTGAAGGACAAACTCCTTCAGTACTGGTCTTCAACCATCACTCTACTACTGAGTTAACACAGCAATTACCTGTATAAACCTCTTCCTCTTGTTGAGAAAGATGAGAATGTAGCATTAAGCACAAATGTCTCTTTGATTTCTTTTTTTGTGGTGGGAGACTGTTTCACATACCTCCAATCTTGGCATTAAAGGCGATTCCCACTGTGCAGTGTGAGTTGTTTGCAGTGGCTGCCACTTCTCCAGCACAACGGGTTCCATGCCTAGAGTCAGACAAACATTTTTTCAAGTAAGCACAGACTGCTGGGATTTACAGGCATCGGCTTTGCTTATCCTCAGGTGCTAAAGGCACAACTATCCACAATGTCCTGCACTATTTAAAGCCCCACAGTAATTTATACCCACATTGCAATATTCCTTTGAACATATTTTAACATCATTATCACTGTTAACTTAACCTGTTCATGGCAGGCTTCCTAGCTACTGGAAACACATGTAACAAAGGCATACAAAGACGATACATGATCCCACCAACAGAAGGAAGACTTGGGCATCAATTCTTGATTTTGAAGCAGTTCCTAGGTTATGCACAAATTGCTGTACTGCATTCTCCCATAATATCCGCATGTTGCTAGCATACACATCTCCATTCAGTGAGTACCCTAGGCAGCCACAAGACCTGCCACATTTCCCATGAAGATGAGACTGTGCTCTGCTGTGTACTGCTGTTCACAGGCATGCCTACAACTGGCTGCGAGCCAGGTATAATCAAAGCTGCTACAAAGGCATGTCATAGTCATGTCTTGGGCTAAGCCTAGAAACCTGCTGTCTTTCCAGGAGCAGAAAAAACAGCTGGAGTTTAGTTTCACATCAGCATTATGCCCTGCGCCTGGGATTTGGGCTGCAAATGTATGATCTTGAGAAACAGCTGAAAGAGAATGCAAAATCTCCAGTAGTTGCTTAAACTCTTCTGTGCAGTACAAGGCCAGAATACGATGCCTCATCTTGCCCTGATCCATGCCCTCTACAGCTGTAATCACTATGGTAGGAAAGCTGTCCCTGGTTCCTGTGATTTTTGTCCGCAATACAAGCTTCCCACAGTGATTTCCATCAGTAAATTTTGCCCTCATCCTTGTGCAGCTATGCAGCTCAACTGCAGAAATGTGACATAACTAACAAGAAGCAGACAGGGAAATTCATATTGTTGCCATAGAGAAGAGCTATGGAGTTTCAATCCAGACAGGAAAAGAGATCCAAAGTTGATGAGATGAAGATAGAAAGACAATGTGGGGCTTGGCTAGCCACAAAGAAAGAACTTTAAAATTGAAGGCTAAAAGTAGATAATGAACATGGCAAGCAGTTTAGGTGAGGTCAGTTGTATACACAAGCACTCTTCCACTGGTGATGGCTGACAGACTGCTTACATAGACATCTGGAGAACACGGGTGTTTTTGAACTAAGGTTGACGCCCACATTACAGACAAGAATCACAGTTGCTTTCTCTTGGTACAAGTTGTTTTGGATAAAGTCACTCCTTATTTCCATATTATTAGTCTAATTTTTTCCCCTTAACCTTCTGAGACACTTTGATGAGAAACATTACAACATGTAATGTAAAACATGAACAACAACATGACTACGAAAAAGAGAGGAAAAAAACAAGGAATAAAGTGATTGGAGTTAACCTGTTAGAATTTTGAATGAGACAATTAAATTTATCAGGTAAGTTAGAAATGTGTTCCCTGAAAAAGTGTAATCTTTACTAACAAAACCAAAGTGATGATATGGATGCTGATGAACTCTAAAACTGGATTAAGTTTCACAGTTACATATGTAGCTTCTTGAATCACTTCCTATTATCTGTTCACAGTTCATCATTCAATTGCCAAACTTGATCAGAGATTTTTTCAAGACTTAATTTTAAGTTTACCTTTCATAGGAAGCTGAATTTTCAAGCCAAATTTTCTTAATTTGGAGAAAACTAGTCTAGTTGAAATCGATACAGCAATACCCTTTTATTGAATTACTTTCCAAAGCCCGAAGTGTATTGTTCAGAAATCACAAAGCATAGATTACTACAGCCTTTAAAACTACACATAACACCCCAGTGCATGAATTTCAGTAATAAACCATTTCCTGCATGGTGAAATACATATGGATGAGGTGCAGCTTCCCAGAGGGAGACTGTGTTGGTGAGAAACCCCTCCTAGGTACACAACTTAAAAAGAGCATCAGATGAGAGTGAACAAGGTTTTTTCAGCAGAGAAAAGAAACAGATAAAATCCACATCTGGAAGACTAAGGTTGCCCGAAGAAGAATGGAAGAAACATCTGCAGTTTTTCTGGAGTTCACAGCACCTAAGCACCAAAGGTTAGGGTTCCACCAGATCACCAACTGGACCCCAGGATCAATGTTATGTTTATACACGGCAAACAGACGATGTGTAGTGAGGGGCTGCATGGGATTCAATGCAACCTGAAACTGTACCCCAAATTCTACCTGAAATGGAAGAAGCTGCATGCCAGATGTACTTCTAGTATCAGTAAGAAACAGCCAAAAGTGACATGGAGGTATGATAACGTGTACTCACTGAGTTGAAGAACACTATGAAATTTCATGTGAATTTCAGATACAAAAAGAAAAAAAAAAAAAAAAAAAAGCCTATTCTAGATCTTTGGACAGTTTTGTGATATGCAGGTTAAATTAACTTTGCTGAATATTTCACTAATCTTCCTGCATTGGAAAATCCTTTTTATCATCTTTAGTGCAGTAATGTCATAAATTTATTTTGTTAGCAGATTTTTATGTTAGACTGTTGCTTCTCTGCCAAGATTATTGCTAATTGCATTCCACATTTATATGGGAAATGACAAAATTAAAAGTTGTTTTATTCATTTCAAGGTCACATGTATAAAACTGCACATCTCACAATCAGCTTCTCACTGTGAGAATTAATCATATATGCAACTCAATTTGTTTTAATATGTTATCTTTTATGGGTCCTTTAAGTAATATTTCAATTATGTTGTGAAAGGAAAGACTTCATAAAATCTTGCATATAAAACATAATGTTCTTTCTACACTGCTTTTCATTTTCTCTGTCCTACATTTTTCTTGATGTCTACAGTTTCAAAGAGACTCTGAATCCTGCAAGTGAAATTAGAAATGCCTCCTCGTTAATCACTACTATGATTACTAACTATTTAAACAAATATGATGAAATTGATGCTTGAGATTGATTAGGTTTGCTTTTGAGCTATGAGAACTTCCATGGAGAATGAAATCCTCAAAATTCCAAATTACAGTTTATGGAGACATATTATAGGACTTCACTACTAATAGGAGGAAAAGCATGTAAGGTGCTTTCAAACTAACATTTTTTGTGAATGAATATATTTCAAAACACAACAATCTCCTATATTGGTAGGATGCTTGCATCACACCAACTTGTTTAAAAAAGATAGTGCAGTCCTAGAACAAAGCATGACTGCCTTTCTACAAAGGCCTATCTTGATAAACTTCAAGGGTCAATGCTTCGTTCCACTGTATCCCTTGCCAGCATATACTGGTGGGAAATAACTTCCCAGACTACTAAATAGCACTTTGAAGAGACACTCAGCTAAAAGGCACAGCACTTGTCCTTCATGTTCATGTCAGTGTGATACAGTATTACAGAACAGAAACACAAAAGAATGTTTGGCTATGAGATATTGTGCTTATCTACGAATGGGTCCTCTACCTGACGTCTAGAAAGAAAGAAAAGGAATGGAGAGGAGAAAAGCTTTCTTTTGTTGTGATTCAGAAGGAAAGACACACAGAAAAAATTGCCGTTCAAAATGATATTCAAAGTTTTGGGCTCGAGATGCTACCAGGTAAAAGAAAGATGTCATGTCCATTATCTTAAAATAGTTGTATTTAGACATTTATGAAATTGGCTAACAATTTCTACCATAAAATTTATTTCTCATACGATTCTGATTACCTTCAACTACTGCAGCTAATTTTTTCATTCAGACAACTATGCAAACCTTTTTTAGGAATGTATTTATTTTCATTTTTATCCATGTGATAGAAAGAACACACACACACACACACACACACACACACACAAAGAGAAAATGGAATTCAGATTGATTTTCATCTCTCTGTATAAAGTTCATCAGTCTGTCACTAATAACAAGCCAGTAAGTTGACAAAGACCTACATTAGAAGACCTTAGTAAAGATGAATTCTCTGCCTTATGGTGCCTCTGTCATTACAGGGATAAATTCAAACAAATTGTCAAAGAAATATGCCTCTTGTCTGAATAGACGTATGCCACCTTTTGTGTGCATGAAAAGTGCTTGAGCACCTGGACAGTAAAGGATCTTTTGATGGCTCCCTGAGAATAAGATAAGCAAGAGAAATGTAAGAGCTGCACTCTGTTCTGTTATACAACGTGCCTTTTTTCAGTAATAGATTTTACTAGATTTTCTCTAGAACAGGAACGGGTCAATACTTTAGGCAAGGGATGGAAAGGGATAGAAACGTGCATGTTCTATGTTTAACTATCACTCTCCATCGCAGCAACAAATAATTTAAACATATGGCATCTATCTTTCAATGATCAGTCTTGATGTGACTTTCAGAAGAGGAGGAAGGTATAAGGAACCAGGTAAGATTAAAGTTAATTGCTTCAGAGCTTGCCTCTGAACGTTTGGAGTAAGAAAATGTTCAGTTAAGGAAGAAAGCTGCCAGTATTTTTAAAATCCCCTTCCACACAAATTGGCTCTGCTTTTCAGAGTCTCCATCTCTGACAACTATTCACTGAACCCAGCACACACTCTGAACACACACTTCTTTGCAGTATTTTATTCTTTGGAACTCACCAAGTATTTCTGAACACAAAAAGCTCAGGAGACTGGAGGATTTAAAGCCCTAAAGCTTTTCATGACACTAACATTACGGTCCAACCCACTTCAACCTGTCACCACAGAGTCTTTTCAGACTAGGAACTTAAGGAAAAAGAGTTTCAGAGTATTTCAATGCAAGCCCATCACAAATGTCTCTGGTCATACCAGTAATTTTCTGAGGTTTTCTAAGAGATACTCAGCACAGAAATGAGCTTGTGTAAAGAACAAAGAAAACAGAAGCTTGTTTGTTTGTTTTCATCGGGGGAAATACTGACAGAAAACTTCACATCCTTTGCAAATTCTGTACTGCACACATTGTGAGTAGATATCAAATAACTGTAAAAAGATAGAAAAGATAGTCTAAAAGTTCACATAAAGTTACATTCATGTTAATAGTCTATGCTTGAACAGCTGCTCCTTCCTCAACAAAACCACATAATAAACACATTAAGCTATGCATAAAAACAATGCATTGATATAAGGGTAAAGAAAAAAAAAAGTGTTTACTACAAATTACAGTAGAATCCCAGTGCTGGAAAATGTAACGTGAACTAATCTGGATTTCCATGAACCACTAACTAGTCAGTTACCTTCTCTTCTACCTAACAAAATTACAAATTTTACATTGAATATATTTTACAGAAAATTAAAAATTACAGATTTAAATGAACTTTATAGGTTCTGCTTTATCCAAATCCAAAATTTTGATCAGCAAAGTTCTGATTCTGTTGCCGCAGAGAGATACTGCTGCTATTAGTCAGGGGACAAACCTGAAAAACTAGTTTACACATGGTAACAGGGGCTGAAAATTAACTACCACTGCCTATCAGTATGAGCTACATAACTGCCACCATTGTTTCATTTATCCAAGTATGGTTCACCTGTATCATTCTGAAATCCAAACATCCACAGTTACATTTGCATCACTGACAAGTGAATAACAAATGTTAAATAGTTTTTCAAACCTCTGTGTGGAAGAAGAATGGAATTTTAGACAGCTATTCTTATGTGGAAGAAAATAAATCAGTTGTCATTTGTTTTTTCAAAAACTCTTCCTCACCTGAAGTTTGAAGTGTTCTCAAATATCTCTCTTATACTGGAATATATTTGTAAGTAGGTAACTGTGTTATCTGAGGCACTTCAGTGTAATAACTGCTGGGGAAAATATGTACTTTAACAGCAATCATCAGAAATGCATTTTGTCAGAAACGAATTTCACTGCATTCTTGAATAATGCCTTATGTAATGCAGAAAGAATTACATCTTAGATCTGTTCACATGTAAGTGGTCTTTAATCTGGAGGATGAAAAAAATTTTCTAAACTGGCCCTAGGTTGGGATGTTATTCTTGCAGTATCTGAAAAATGGCATTCAAAGGAATTCACAGAAGTTGAAAGTATAGGTGCAAGGGAAAAAATATGTTGCCTTTAAAGCACAATCTGCTCCTAATGAAAAACAATAAGAATAAAGCTATTTCATGAAGGGGAGATATCTGGAAATTAACAGTGGAGAAAGAAATGACAGAGTAAATATGAAAAACAAGTTACACAAATCTTCAATGTGAGATATCAGGAGAAATGCCAAAGACTTGGGTGTTGCATAGCACAGACAGGATCCTGTTTGTGAGCATCAAGTAGTGTTGTAATGTGGTTACAGCACAGGACTGAAAGCTGGCTTGAGTCAGGTTCCCCAAGGCTAATGACTTTTTGCATGATTATGGGAAGTTACTTAAAGAATAACTTGAAAACAACTCATCTGTTCCTCACAAAAAAATATCAACAGTGACAGCATTAAAACAACCACATGGAACACTTCACATCCCAGACATTTTAAATTTAACAGTATGGGTAACAGTGATCCTGCCATGCCATTCCTTATAAATTAATTTTCTATTAGTAGCAGGCAGCTAATTTGTCACAAGTATGAAGTTCTGATGCAAACACAGCAAAGGAACGTGGTCCCACGAAATAACCATTTGGCAGTTTGTTTGTGTGAGTGTGTAAATTAATTGCAATGTTTAAAACAAATTGGTCTTTTCCTGTGTTTTCTACCAAAGAGAGAACAAACAATGAATAATAGGATTGAGGGAACTACTGTATCATGGAATGAGAAATAGGCAAACAAAATCAGCAACTAATCTATTTAGCCATGTAAGTAGTTTTATGCATTCAATATATATATTAATACACACACACACACTTACAGATGATATTCTAGCCCAGGGTTAAAATTTTAATTCAGATAGCCTTCTGCAGGGAAAAAGGTGTTGGTGGATAGAAACAAAATAGCTTAAAAGATACCGAACAGCAAAACAGGTGAGTTGTGTTGTTTTTTGTTTTTTTTTTTTTTAAACAGCCTCTCATATTCCTTCTAAAGACAGGAAAACCAATTATTTTTCATTAAACCAAATCACAAGTATAAACACTTCAGTTACTACGCAGTGGAATTAAAGCTGTTTAATTAAAGCACAGCACTTCGGCCAATGCTACCTTAGAAGAAGCTTGCTGTATCTAATCAAAAGGACAATTACGTTTGCTTTGGAAAGAGAATAATTATGAGGCAGTTTTTACTTCCAGGTGTTTCCCCTGACACATAAGCAAAATAATCCTTTTTTCGCCTAATTCAAGTTGTTGAAGATGCTGTATGAGAGATGGAAAGTCACAGAATGAGGAAGACATGCCCCATGCAATTTTATCTTCTTAAGCATCTGAGGTTGATTGAGCCCTCTTTGTGTGCAGCCCAAGGAACAGAGGAGCGTATACACTTAGAAGGACTACGTATCTGTCTATACTTCTCACATCCTTAAATTGAGACATGATAGTTTCATCTGTTCTCTCAAGACATACGGGGAAGAGGACAAATGAAAGCCCAAATTCAAATCTCATACATATGGAACCTGGTGAACAAAAGTGGTATAGGAACAACTGTATTATAAATCTTAACGAGGAAAAAAGATGTGCAAAACCATTTTTTTTACAATAAGAATTCTTGTAATCACCTTACAAAAATGGCCAATGTAGTTATTTTTTTAAACTTGGACATTCTGGTTCAGTATAGTAATTAAACTGGTCCTCCCATGTCTGAAACAGTGTCAGGGAACAGAACAGATAATCAGTTAAACCACAGATCATAACTCTGCATCATCCCAATAACTTTGGCTTTTAGTAATGGTTAGATAACATTCTACTCTTGCATAAAAAAAGGAATCTTTGTGATTTTGCTAAAAATACAAAATAGAATTAAGGAATCATAGAATCACCAAGACTGGAAAAGACCTCCAAGATCACCTAGCCCAACTGTCCACCTGCCACCAGTATCTTCCCACTAAACTAAACTACGTGCTTTAGTACAACATCTAAGCATTTCCTGAACACCCCCAGGGCTGGTGACTCCACCTCCCTGGGCAGCCCATTCCTGTGTCTGACCACCTCTGGGGGGAAGAAATTTCTCCTAAGCTACTCCCAGTATCATCTCCTTCTTGGTTCAGATACAATCTTGCTCACAGATATTGTCAGCAGATGACAACAGTAAATAATTTACATAAGATCATTCAGTGTTTCAGGTATCTCTGGTGGAAGACCACTTTTCCTCCACAATGTTGAAACAGCTTGTTTCTTTCGGAAGAAGCAAGAATACATGCAGGTCTGTGGCTGCCTCTTCATGCTTCCTATGTGAGGCTGAGCAGGGCTGGCACACACAGGTAATCTATGAAGGAGCAGCTGACAGCAGCTTCTAGAGATACATCTCATTTTTCAGTTCCATTTCAGCATATGGATAATGCAAGCAGCATATCAAATGAAACTGGAGATAATTTTCCTTCTTGGAAAAGTGCTAATATCCAGCCACAACTAAAGTGCCTATTGTTTGCCACCAAATTACCTGCTTTAACATGACTACTCTGCTGAGAAATTGCACTTTTGAACCTTCACTATCTGAACACAAGCATGCTGGATTTATGCATGACTGTGGTGGATTATTTGTCCCTTACTTCAGTTGTTTCTACAGTCTTATGATTTGGAAACTTATGAAATGTATTTGAAATGCAAAGCATTGGACACATTACGCTTTCATATCAATGTGACTCTAATTCTGAGACAGAGCAGATAGATGGTAGATAAGGAAGTGCTAGAAAGCTGAGGGCGAGGATACAGGACAAACATGGAACACACGGTCTTCATGCCTCCTCTGTCTAACATCAAACTGCCTCTCAGAGAAGCACCTGTAAGATGATGAATCCCCGAGTTTAGTTGTAGAGAATAATACCTGGGGAGCAAACAAACTGCCTACAGAAAAATAAGATAAATCCTGAAGAAGAAAGCTGCAGAGGAATTAAAATCTCTAACAGTTTGTATTCTCATTCCACAGACAATGCACTGTCCTCTAAAATAAAGCTTTATTCAAGTTTAAGCCTGTAAATGCTGGCTTAAGCCAAAGCAACACTAACTGTGTATCTAAACTAAACAGATGACTAGAAAATAACCTTGGCAAGTGCCTCACAGGCACTTTCTCTCTTTCCACTTCTTATTTCTGTGCAAAAGACTGTGAGATCCATGCAAAAAAATTAATTTATAACATGATGATAATCTTGGAATTTTCAAAGCCAGCGTACTACACAGGCATGTGATTGCAAATCCAAAAATCCCTACATAATCAAGCAAACAAGCAAAATTGAAAACATCCCTACCTCATCATAAAAAGTGACCAGAAAGAAATGTGTATCAATAGGAAACTTCAGAAAACTACTAGATATGTTTCTAGATGTTGTTATCACTGCTTCATCAACACATATTCTACTAATAAGCAGCACTGATTTAAGTGCAAAGATTTTAAATTAAACATGGTTAAACAAACAAGTAAAAATCTTTGCTGCTAGATTCCTTTAGGATTTTAAAAGATGTGTTAATTACAAGAATCAAAAATTCAAATTAACATAAATGTATTTAACAGATGAAATTTCTAAACAACTCCTTATTTTTATCATGCAACTACATGGCTAATGAGCATACTGTAAAGTTCTGTTAGTGTTTTTTTAGTTTAGAATCAATCCTAATTTGGGAATAAGGCCTCAGATTGCAAAGAAAGTTAGTGTAATTCCCAATATTACTTCACACAAATTAGAAACTCTTGGTATGCCTTATGAATGCTTCCTATTTACCAACACTGTGGGTTTATTTAGTAAGCTTCATTAATGAACTGCTACTAATTTTTATGGTTATATGGCTTCATAAAGTTGACAACATATTTATAATTTTCAATGGTTTTAAAATGCTTTAGAGTAAGAACTGGAATACTGACACAACAACTATTTTTGGTAAATCCATTTGTATCATAGAATCATAGAATCATAGAATCACAGAATAGTTTGGCTTGGAGTTTGGTTTGCCAGTATGAGACTATAAGAAACACCTCTACTAGAAGAACCACAGCTTAATAATTACAATTTTCAGATTGAAATGTAAATTTGATATCATTCCCTTAGCTTTCTCTAAGCAAAACACTGTGCTGCATCTGTAAATAATGCAAAATTAAAAGCTGGGAATATCTCAGTCTTTCTGCATAACTTAGCAAACTCTGTAAAGCCAGTCAGAGGCAGGAGTGTTTTGCTTCACCTCTGTACTGAGCAGAAATCCACCCTGTTATTTAAAAGAATTTACACTGCAACCAAATGATGCATAGAGATACCTAGAACACGGCATTTTGATCATTCTGTGGTAGTATACTGTTCTCTCATTGTTGCAGTGTTCATTTTTTTTCCCTTAAATTATCTGCATTTCAGACAATTACATGTTCATGTCTGTATGTGAAAAGAAGGATATACGAAAGAGATACTGAGGGACTTCTAAGGAAATTTTTGTGCTCATTAGGAAGATTACTTTCTATTTCTAAATGAGAATGTTCTGTTACTTTGTAGATCTCTATTTTAAAAATCCTTTCTAGGCAGAACAATGCATGTAGGGTTACAGGTAAAAATACCTTCCATTAAAACATCTGCAAATTGGGTTGACCCCAACAGGCAGCTAAGCCCTTTTTCTGGTTCCTTCCTTACTCCCCCACACTGGGATGCAGAAGAGAAACAGAAGGGTCAAAGCACGAAAACTTTTGAGTTGAAATAAAGATGGCTTAATAGAGAGAGAGAAAAAAGTGATAAAAAGGAAATTGCTCACCACATCCCACGTGTAGACAGATGTCTAGTTCACAGTCTGAGCAGCAGCAAGTTTGGAAAAATACTCCCTTTCCACCCATTTTATTGCTGAGCACAATATTGCATGTCATGGACTAACCATTTGGTCATCTGGGGTCAGTGATCCTGACTCTGCCCTCTTTCAGTTCCTTGCTCAAAGAGCAGTCATAAATATGACACTGATGATACATAATGATGACACTGAACAGGCAGTGCTCAGCAACAACTGAAACACAGGTGAGTTATCAACACCATTTTGGTCACGGATCTAAAGCACAATACAATACGAGCTGCTGTGGAGAAAATTAACTCTGACCCATCCAGATCCTGTACAATCTGGTGTAACTATGAAAAACAAGACATAAATATGAGATAGCAAACACTTTCTCAGGACTACCACATTCCAAGACTGCCATGTCTAAAACAAAGTAACGCTAATGCCTATTTATCACCTTATATTTGAGCTGTGAGCCTTTTGTGTTATACATACTTAATGCCCTTAGATATTTTACATTCTGTTCCATATGTTCTGCTTCACAAGATCTTGTATGATCACAGAATCATAGAATTATAGAATGGTTTGGGTTAGAAGAGACCTTTAAGATCACCTAGTTTCATCCCCCCGCTATAGCGAGACGTACCTCCCTCTACAATAGGTTGCTCAAAGCCCCACCAGCCTGGCCTTGAACGCCTCCAGTGAGGGGGCATCCACAACCTCTGTGGGCAACCTGTTCCAGTGCTTCATCACCCTCACAGTAAAGAATTTCTTCCAAATCTAGTCTGAATCTACCCTCTCCCAGTTTAAAGCCATTTCCCCTTGCCCTGTTGTTACATGCCTTTATAAACAGTCCCTCCCCAGCTTTCCTGTAGGCCCTCTTCAAGTGCTAGAAGGATGCTATGTCTCCCCAGAGCCTTCTCTTTTCTAAGCTGAAGAGCCCCAATTCTCTCAGTCTGTTCTCACAGAGAGGGTGCTCCAGCTCTCTGATAATCTTTGTGGCCCTCCTCTGGACTTGCTCCAACAATTCTATGTCCTTGTGCTGGGGCTTCCGAACTGGACACAATACTCCAGGTAGGTCTCTCAAGAGCAGAGTAGAGGGGCAGAATCACCTCCCTCAACAGCTAGGCTATGAATCTGTGGATGCAACCCAGGATATGACTGGCCTTCTTGGCTGCAAGTGTATGTTGCTGGCTCATGCTGAATCTTTCATCAGCCAACACTCCTAAATCCTTCTCCTCAGAGCCACTCTCAAGCCATTCACCAGCCAGCCTGTATCTGTGTCTGGGATTACTCTTACCCAAGTGCAGGACCTTGCCTTTGGCCTTGTTGAACTTCACGACATTGGCATGGGCCCACCTCTCCAGCCTGTCCAGATCCCTCTGGATGGCATCCCTTCCCTCTAGAGTGTCAATTGCATCACTCAGCTTGGTGTCATCTGATAACTTGCTGAGGGTGCACTTTATCCTACTGTAATCAGCCACTGTATCAGTCACTGTTTAATCTAACTCATTATTTTCATCCTTCTGAGATCCCATCTGGAGTATTTTGTTCAGCTCTGAGGCCTGCAGCATAAGAACCCAGACATATTCAAGTGAGTTCAAGACAAAGATGCTCAGAGGGCTGAGAACCTCTTCTGTGAAAACATACTTATAACCTGGAGAAGATTCTGAAATCTCATTGCAGCCTTCCAGTACCCAAATAATATAAAAATATAATAAATAAAAAAATAGGACCTACAGGAATACTGGAAAGGAACTGTATTGCTGGAGTGTACAAGGGGTAATTACTTTAAACTGAAAGTGGCTATGTTTAGATTAGAAATTAGGAAGAAATCTTCTACTCAGGGGGTGGTGAGGCACTAGAACATGTTGCCCAGAGAAGCTGGATACCCCATCCCTGGAGGTGTTCAAGGCAGGGTCATATGGAACAAACTAATTTAGTGGATGGAGATCTTCTTCATGGGAGCAAGTGGGTTGGACTAAGTGGTCTTTAAGATTCCTTCCAACCTAAAATATTCCGTGATTCTTTTATTCTATGGCTCAATTGATAGGTAAATAGCAGCTGTATATATATCAAGTACTCGATATATCTCCTTTTACCTAAAATCCTCTACAGTAAGCCCTATAATTTCTGTGTAATCAGAAATGAAATGGAAAAATTACAAGCTTCTAAAAATACGTAGCAGCTGAAATCTTTCTACTGAAAGCACAGATAAGCAGAACTAAAGCACATCATACAGATACAAAAAAGCAGATCTATACTTTCACGTCTAGATGTGCTTCGCAGCAAAAGCAGTCCACTGTACCAAACCGAAACAGGGACAGTACTTGTGGTGGGAAAGGTGTATTTGTTGCTTCATACAAGGAAGACATTGACAGCTGTGAAAATCCTTGGGTTGTATTTTCACAGAGGAGTGGCAATACAGCGAAAGGCAGGCAGACCATGGATAGCTCTTTAGCCATTGCCTACTCTGCATACTCTACTGGTAGCAGCGTATGACTGCTTTTGCAGTGTGGCAACGCTTTGAACAAAGAAATATTTTATAACTCCGAATCTTCACCAAGTTCTAGCTTAAAAAAATATTACCTACCTGTTTTGAATACTACAATTTAAATGAGATATGCACTGTGCTTAATCCTAAATTCCATTTAGAGTGAAATAGAAGTAGCTATTCTGTGAGGATGCCTTTCTGAGAGCACAAGAGCTCTTTGCCCCCCTGCACAGGAAAACAGGCAGACAAGACAGGAAAACTGAATGGCTGCCCAAGGACCTGGTGAAACTGGCAGATAAGAGGGACATGTACAAGAAGTGGAGGCAGGCTTGTGTGGCCTGGGAAGAATAGAGGACTACTGTCCAGATATGTGGAGATGCAATTCAGAAAATCAAGGTGCAGGCGGAACTGCATTTGGTGAGGAATGTGTAAAATAACAAGAAAGAATTCTAGAGTTATACTGTTCAAAAGAGAAAGGCCAGAGAGACCACATCCCCTCTGGTAAAAGGGAAGGGAAAATTGCCTACAACAGACATAGAAAAGGCTAAAGTACTACATAAGTTCCTTGCCTCAGTCTTCACTGGCAGCCAGGTTTCTTGTGTCTCTCAGATCCCTGAACCTCTCATTCCTGAACATCTAGGCGAGGGCTGGAGGAGCAAAATCCCTCCCACTGTAAGAGAAGAGCAAGTCTGAGCCTGCCCAATGAGGCTGGATGAGTACAAGTCTATGGGGCCCAATGACATAAATCCCAGGGCCCTGAAGGAACTGGCTAGAGCCACTCTCCACCATATTTGAAAATACATGGCTGTCAAGTAAAGTCCTCAGTGACTGGAAAAAGAGAAACACTGATCCCATTTTCAAGAAGAGGAGAAAGGAAGACCCAGGGAACTCCAGGCCAGTGAGCTTCACCTCTGTACCTGGGAAGATCATGGAGCAGACTGTCCTAGAAGACACGCTGAGACAAGGAGGTGAGACAAGGAGGTGATCTGAGGCAGCCAGAACAACTTCACCAAAGGCAGACTGTGCCTGATCAGTCTGGTGGTGATCTTCTATGATGGAGTGATGGCAATTGGTGGACAAAGGAAAATGCAACTGATGTTGTCTACGTGGACTTGCAGGGCCTCTGACATGATCCCACACCACATCCTTATCTCTAGATTGGAGAAAATATGGATTTAAAAGGTGGACTGTTCAGTGGATAAAGAATTGGGTGGAAGGTCACAGCCAGAGGGCTGCAGTCAATGGCTCCCCAGGTGGAGGCCAGTGACATGTGGTGCCCCCAGAGGTCCAGTATTCTTTAACATCGTCATCAATGACACAGATGAGAGGGTTTGAGTGCACCCTCAGGGACTCTGTGGACAACACTTAGGGATGCAGTTGATAAAACACAGTAAAGGGATGCCGCTGAAAGGGTTCTGAACAAGCTCAAAAGGTGGGCCCATGCCCACTAATGAGGTTCATCAAGGCCAGGTACAAAGTGTTACACTTGGCTCAAGGCAATCCTAGACATACGTATAGACAGAGGGAAAAAGAACTCCTTGATAGCAGACCTTCCAATGAGGACTTGGGATCCTGGTTGATGAAGAATTTTAAATGAGCTAGCAGTGTGCACTTGCAGCTCAGAAAGCTAACAGTATCCACAGAAGGCTAACAATCCCACAGAATGAGGGATTTTGGGATTCTCTGATTTTTTGTTGTGCACTAAAATGACAAGCCATTTCTCTTCAGGGCTATCTCCATTTCAAAGTTCAGTGAGGTAATTGTCAAAATAAGTTCAAATCATACTCTTAGTGTGAGGTTTTTTTGTGCGTGTTTTTTTTCTTTTTTTGTTAGTTTTAGTTTGCTTTTTTTTAAGGAGACATATTACTGATTGAGCATGAGCAAAGTTTCCTCATGCTCTCTGATTAACAGGAATTAGTGTAAAATAGTTAATTCTCACACACTCATTAGGATAAGAAACAGATTAGCAGCAGTTCATTTGCTGTTTATGGAGTGTTAAAAAGCCTAATGCAGGGAAATAAGTAAGATGCAGGGAAAGAAGTATTCTTATTATTATTTACTGTCTTATTATTTACTGTTGGGTACTTTTTGGTCTCATCTATCAGACTTGCTATCCTACATGTGTGAGAAATAAATAGATCACAGCCTTTAAATAAGTTTGCTAAAATCAGGAATTTGATGATTTTTTAGGCCTCTGTAGCAAAACAGTTCATTTTCAAAGCAGGTTAAAATTCTGTAGTATATAACACAGCAGCACAATATACATTTATGATGGATACTCATTTCTTCACTTCATCTGAAATTCCCTACCTTGATTGCTTTCCTTCAGGAAAAAAACAGTAACTTGCCTTCAAGAGAGAGATCTCATTTTGCTTTAAGTGTCAAATGAAGTAATTTGACTGTGTATCTTTAAGATAAATTACAAAATCAAACAAATGTAAAACAAAGCTTGAAATAAAAAACCCACCTACAGCAATAAATCTACACAGATGCACATTTTTTCATTTGCAAAAAAAAAAAAGCTATACCTGAAAGTTTTATCCTGAAAATGTCTTAGAAAAACATCTATTAGATTCATTAGAACATTTGCTTACAGCATAACTGCAGAACTTGCCTGTTAAAAACATGTTTTATAGAAAAAAAAGCTAAAAAAAAAAAAAAAGAGGCTTTTGACACTGGATTTACAATTGCTTTTTTGAAACTTGTAAGTAGAGGTTTGCATTTGCTGCCACGAGTAATAAAGGGGGAATCAATCCTATACTTCGTACACACTGTCTGAGAAGTCTCAGTGAACCACATTTTGCACTGCATCTGACTGAGTTGACTACTGTGAACTCAGCTGGCAAAACCAATTACCACAAACAAAACACAGATTAACTCATCTACTTTCTCTAATACCTACAATGTGAAAAAGGAATAAAATAGAGAAATGGGGTTTTGCTCTCAAATTCTGCTTGGCTGTAGACCTATATGTCTAAATGTATGGAACCTGAAACTAGTCCACCATTGTAGCAAATCAAAACTTCTGTACAGTAGTGATAGATTCTCTCCTCCTAAGTTCAAAACCTCAAAATAAAGATTCATACTTAGAGGAAAAACCTACTTCAGGAAAAAGACATTCTGAAGAAAAAAAAAAGAAAAACAACAACATAATACACAACCAAACCACCAAAACAAACCACTTCCATTTCTAACTTCAGAAAAGTGAACGTCAAAAATATAATAACTGTGCAAGCTCACATCCCTTCTGTTGTTGATTTTGAAAAGAAAGGGAAGATCTGACTCATTGTTATCAATAATTTACATAAAAGAACTAGAAGCAATTGCATAATGTTTCAGAATGTCATTTTACTTGTGAGCTCATTGTCTGGTACTTCAATAATCAGAAACAGGAAAGAGTCTTTCCTGTAGCGTTGTGGTTGTACATTTGAGATTTTGAGAGCCTTATGAAATTGGAAAAGGAAAAGCACTGCACATCAAACACCAGTAACACACTGAAAAAATCGCTCAACAACTTATACCAATGTATTGAGAAAGACACTGAGAAAGTTTTCTTCTGTGAGCAACTGGAATTCCAACTCAAATTTGTTTTTCACTGTTTGATTCAGTTTCAATGATACTCTAAGTAATGTCTTTCCCTTGGCTCTCAGAAAATTCTAACTCGAATCATTTGAGCACTTCACAAGGGATTATGTAATGCAGTGTGGTAATGAGGAGATTAGACAGCTTTACTAAAAAAAGGCAATTTTTGTCAGTTTGACAAATCTATATTAGGGTAATCTCTACTTTTTAAGTTGGAACCCAGATTAAAAAGGCTACTGAATCAACACTGTAGTCTCATGATTTAGTCATTATTTGGTTAGAATGAAATGTTCTTCAAAGTGACTAACCATAGAGACCAGCAATGAAGATACTTGTTGTGCGTGAATGGATCAGACTAATAGGGGCTGCTTCCACTCTATCACAGCCAGAAGTCCTCAGCTATTAGTGATTGAGGTGTCTACCTTACTACTTCTTGGAATCCTTGATGAACATGTTTTACATTGGAGCAAGAAAGTACAAAAATATCCACACTTTGCTTCCTTTCTGTCCTAACGTTACCTGTGGATGTTACCTCTTTTCCTAGTGTAAGGTCTGTTTCAGATTAAAATGAAAACATAATCAAGTGCATTAAGTGGTGACGACTCTTGTCCCATGTTCTTAAAATATTTTTCTTTCAAGGAATACGTTTTTTCCCTTCCAGAAAGGTTACAGACATACATCTAATCCTTATCTGAATGAAACAACACATGGATGAGGATTACCACTGGGCTAAGGCCATGTAAAGGACAGGTATGTTCACTGAATAACAGTGTATGTGGACTCAAAAGAACAGTTAAAATGGGAAGGAAGAAAAACAGTCTCCAAACTAATCTGTAGAGTTAGACTACTTCAGCAAAGCACAATTTTGCAAGCTGAGCTTTAAGACAATATTCACCTTCCTAATTCTCATAGTTACTATACTGGGACCACTAGCAACACAAATCTAATATTTCATAATCTCCACACTGCATCATGTCCCTAAGCACTTGGTTTGGTGATTAGATCATGACTTTGAAGCTAGCTGACGAATCACAACAACTGCTCCTTGTAAAATGTGTCAGAGCTCAATATAAGCTGACAGATCTTGAACCCTACTTCATTATTCATATCTGCTAAAACTGCAGTGCAATAAGATATTGCTCATAAGGGCAGCAAGTTTAAATTCAGAATAGAACCAAAATATGATAAAGCAGAACTACAGTCTCTGACTGTAGCTTCTATACCATCAGTCTCTGTGTTATTTCGTTGTTTGGTTTAGACCAGATATGTCCAGCCTGCTGCCCACAGGCTGCATATGGCCCTAGACAGCTAGTAATTACCCCTATCCCTGCCCCACACCATCATGGTAGTGGCTCTTCCCCACCGAGGGCCCTGCCTTGGAACTAGGCACGTGCTCATCACCTCAGTAATAACCAAAACATTGGCCAAGGACAATTTCTCTTCATTCATGTGGCCCAGGGAAGCCAAAATGTTGGACAGCCATAGTTTAGAATTGATTTTCAGAAGTGAATACTTCGTCAATTCTTAAAGAATAGAATCTAAAATCTACAGTTTCCTGATAGCCCTCACTAAAATCCTGCATACAGGGGGGAATGCACTGATTTTTTCTCTGTTGACGACAACAGGACCTGAAGAAACAGCATGGAGCTGAATCAGCGGAGGGTCAGGATGGGGCTTAGGAAAAGGTTTTTCACCAAGAGCACAGGCGGGCTGTGGAACCCAGGTGATCATGGCACCAAACCTTCTGGAGCTCAAGAAGCTTTCGGACAATGCTGTCAGACACATGAGCCTGTGTGGAGACAGGAGTTGGGCTCAACGATTCTTCTTGTTCCCTGACACACTCATTGTAAGCATACAATCTATTGGTCTGAACTACATATATCAATAAGTTAATTCTCTACTTTAAATCACCTCCTTATTAAAGAACATTTATCTGTTTTAAGAGAAGATATGCTAGCACTGGATAGAAGACACTGCAAGATTGCACCATTACTGAATTCTTCAGCTTTTCAGCCTCTAGGTGCTGGAAGAAGACACGAAGAATTACGTTACAAACCAAGAACAGACACCAAGAATACAGACGCCCTCTGAAAAATACTTTATCTTAAAAGTTGATACCTTGCTCCAAGTTATCTCCATAGCTCTCTCCACAGCTTAATCGTTAGCTTACCGAGGCCCTCCCTGTAGATGCGAACTTTGTGATCCACAGCTCAGTGCAGCTGGAAAATCTTGAGCAGGCATAGCAGAAAAGAAGCGACTATAGTTTATAACTTCACTGAACTTTTTTTGGTGTGTTTTCATGACTAGCCATCTGACAGCAACCTTGTTTTTTCACACATGTGATACAGAACTGGATGGTGTAGCAGTGCTCCTCAGTACAGCTTATCTTCCCCTAAGTTCTGTCTTCAACATATGACACAGTCAGTGGCAAAACAATAGCAACAGCTGTATACTACTAATCAAGCCAGGAACGTGCTCTTGCAGTCCAGAAAGCCAACTGTATACTGGGCTGCATCAAAAATCACAGTTCACAGGTGAATCTGTCCCTCTACTCTGTGCTGCTGAGGACTCACCAGGAGTACTACTATGTCCAGATGGAGAGTCCTCAGTGCAGAAGAGACACAGACCTGTTGGAGTGCATGGAGTGGGGACAGACTGTTTCACAAGGTCAGTTGTGACTAGACGTGGGGAAATGGCTTCAAACCGAAAGAGGGGATATAAATTTAGACTGCATATAAAGAAAAAGTGTTTTACAATAAGGGTGAAGAGGCATTGGAACAGGTTGTCCAGAGATGTAGTGGTTGCCCCATCCCCGGACACATTCAAGGTAAGGCTGGACAGGGCTTGGAGCAATCTGATCAATTCTGTGATTCTGTGAAATATATTAACTCTACAGACAGCCAACTCCACTTGTCAGCAACTCCTTCTATTGCAATGCTGTAATGGAACCTTTTTTAAATGATCATTCTAGGCAGCAGTGACAGACTTCATGCTCCCTGTGTTTGACTGTGCTCAGTTTCTCAGACACCTGTCCTGAATAGTGTCACAGCAGTCCATAAAGCTTTTTACTTCTAGCTTATTGACCATCAAGGAGACAACAGAAGGTGATCTCCCTGTCAAATATTTGATGTCCATTCTGATTAAATGGCTTAGGACATACTAGAGGACTCTGACGTAAGTAGATGGTACAAACTAGCAGCATGCCACTGTTGGAAAAAAATTAAGCCTGTGGCGTTTTATTGTGCAACTACATCCATTGATGTGACTGGCAAAAGAAAAGTAACAACGAATTGGAATGGATGTATTCATCTGCCACTGAAAAATAATGCCAAGATGCTGAATCAAGCAGGACTGAAACTTATTAACTCACTAACTTTTTTGTTATTGTATGGTAAGACATAAGCCTGTCCAGGTTCTGCAAACTTGGAAAGTGAAGAAATCAAGGAGTAGGCGCAATTTTTATGGCTTCTGAAAAGCAAAACTTATTGTCTCCCAGATGTCTCGTTAAAAGATAACTGAGAAGGTTTTTTAAACAACTTCTTTATGTAAAGGGATGCATTACTGAAAAATGTTGAAGAGGCATTCAAAACAGTCAGCTGGTATATACAAAACAGGAATGATGGCTTACTTTTAATTTTTCCTACCCAAGCTTAATAAAACAGCATCAAAATCAAGTGGTATTATTTAAAAGAGTTTTTTTAAAGGTTCTGTTTCAAAAAAAAAACCTGCCTTTAAGCTCTGAATTACCATCATGAGAAATTTCTCATGGAAAACGCATTCTAGTTTGGCCAAAGTAACAAAGCACATTAATACATACATACATACATACCCATATATATATATACATAAATATATATACACACATATAGATAAATAGGTATTTAATTTATGTAGTTATATAATGAGCAGAATACATTTAAGTGAGTCCATCTGCTTTCTGATCAAGGACCTATGATCAACAATGCACAATTATTTACAGGTATCTGTAGAATAACAGAAAAAGAATTAAGCAGCAGTGCTTAGCAGTATATCAAAACAAGATGCTTTGCATAGTAACAACTTCATCCACAGCTGACTGCTGTCTCTAGCCTCTGAGCAAAAGGAAGTTCTAGTATAGGCCTGTACTATTTACAAGCTTTGTGATTTGCTGCCAATTTGTAGAAACCAAAGTAAACCTCTGGCAGGACTCCTACATACCATAGTAGTTAAAGAAACTATCAACCCACCCTGATTTTGAGAGACTAATCTAATGTTTCTTTCTAGTCTCCTATTCTCTTTAGCTAATAGAAAGATTTAATTTAAATCTTAAAGAAAATCATTCTGGAAAGCCCTACTCTGTTTATCAACAGCCTCTTCACAAGGCCTCAGTTTTTTTCTTATATTTTCTCCACCATTAATAAGCAACAGAAAGTGTTCAACACTAATTAAAAGTGAAAAGCTAACAAACAGACCTTGATATTTTGCAGATGCATCCAAAGCAGTCCAGTGACACCTGTTTTTTTCTTAAATCATTTCTTTTCTAATCCTTATCATTCCATCCTTTAAAGTGTTGTTACAACATGAAACAGAGTACACTAGATCATTTCATGAAATTAGTCCATTTTTACATTCCCATATTTACTGGATGACACAATTGGCCATTATGTAATATTATCCAGTTTCTATAGCAGGATGTGCTAATCAACTGAACTGATCATGCACATTGCTAAATCTTTGCAAAATATGGTTTTCAGAATGCTCCATGGTTGTGGTTAGCTCACCTTCCAGGCAGAACTTGAGGTGTGCCAAATGACCACATGCATTGGATAATCAGAATTCCTGTCCTGAATTCAGATATCTAAAAATACAGAGTTCTAGATGGGCTCTGATAGAGCTCTAGATATCAGTGCCTATGTCAATATGTAATTCTTGTTGAGTCCAAAGAGAATTAGGGAAGGAATTGAAGGTACTTAGGTACTGTTTTCCAGGCTAAGTGTATCTGCTAATCGGAAATACTGAGCACCTAAGCAGAGCACTCACAGCACTGAAAAGACTTGAAATTCTGACAGTGCACCTAAACTGGGAGGCCTCTGAGCATGCCATCACTGTGTCCCAGCTCCAAGGACAGAAGCATCATCATGTACAGGGTGAGTCCCCAAAGTGTGTTTTTAGGGAATGAGGGCAGCAGGACAGAGGATATGATGCAAACTGGCAGCTCAGCTGTGAGATAGGCTGACTGTCACATCTTTCCTCAAAATTCCTTGGAAATTATTGCTGACAACATTACTCTCAGTTTTGGAGACAGTAGTCATGGGTGCTTGGGGTGCTGTCACCTTATCTCAGTGAAACTGGTCATACCAGTGAGAGGTGCAGGTCATCCTTCATTCTCCCCACTCACGTCTGTCTAGCTCTCCTCTGACCTCGGGATGAGCTGAATAAAGAAACTGGCTGAAAATGAAATTAGTTGTTGATGTTCTGGTAGCACGGTTCACAGCCTGATTAATTCTTTACTCTGGTAAATTGCACAATGGCTTGAGAAAGGGAGGAGTAATGAAAAACATGGGATAAGAAGTGGAGGTCACCATTTTCACTCTTCCAAGCTCAGTATGGGTATAAAATGTAAGCATCTAGTTCAAAGCGCATCTAAAGTAGTTAGCCATACAAATTAGTTGTTGTAGCATGCTGACTGGCAATGCCTACAGGCTCCAGGCTAAAAACAATTTATGGTGGTATGTTACTATTCCATTTGAAAGTGACTAACGCTTTCAGAAATCTAGACTGCAGTTCTAAGATTTATCATATGCCAAAACAAAGATTTCTTTTATTATCCACCAAAAATTTACAGCACATTTGCTGATTCTAGCCTTTTGGCACTCATGGCAAGTCACCTCCAAAGCTAAAATAATAACAGCACATGAAATTCTTCAGCTGTGGGGGGAAAAAAAAAAACAACACATAAACCAAAAGAACTTGGAAAGATTAGGAATTGATATTCTTTTTTTTTTCATTCCTCTTTTTCAATGAACGTTTGTCTTGAGGATATCTCCTAAAAACTTCAGTGTAGTATTAGCATTTTCATTACAAGCATCTGGTTCTGAAATTCTTGGCTTGCCACTATGTGAGTCAATACAGCCACTGGGTCTTTCTACCATTTGTTCCGCATCAACATTTTCTTCCTTGTATAAACTTAAACTAGTCAGCACGTGCAGCATGTTTACATATTTGAAAGCAAAGGGTGTTACTGAATTTATCTATTTATGCTCTCGTTGTACTCTTGCTCCAGGAGATTTCTAGTGAAAAAGAGATAGATATGATTCAGTAATCTGAGATTCTATGTGAAAATAGGATGAGAAAGACATGCCTAATGGGCAAAAGGGGAATAAACAATTCTTGTATGTACTTGTTCCTAAATAATAAAAAAAATTGGCAATAAACAGAATCAAATAACTGAGAACATATGCTGATTGAAGCCACCAACAAATAAACTATTATTATGATTCAAATTAACACCATCATAATACTTTTTATGCTAAACAGGATTTCTAGTCATGCATATATGAATATTTATTTCCATGCTTTTTTTTTTTGCTTTTTTTTTTAAGAGCTAAACTCTTATGTATTTCACATCTCAGCCAACTGGTAAGGATCGTGCTGACTGAGCAAACAAATATTCATCAGGAATAACATGAAGTTTTTGTGGTTATTTCATCTTAAGAAAGTACCTACAGTAGCTCCTTGAGATTTGCTCTAAGATTAGTCCGTCTGTACGTAACAGGTAGCTACAAACATTAGGGTCCTGTTCTTTACCATATTTATGTATTTTCCCTTCGATATTGAGAAGATGGGCATTCTCCCACCCAAGTGTGATCCAAGATTGCTCTAATTGGTTCCTGCAGTCATATTAATGCTAAATGTTCTGTTGACTCTCAGTGAGTTACCTAATACCTGCTACATTCTTCTGGAGAAAGTTTATGGAATTGCAGGGGGAAAAAAAGGAAAAAAAAAAAAAAAACACCAAAAAAAAACAGTGAAAAAAACCACACACAAATTCAAAAGTATTTGATTTGTGTAAAAGACAAAGTTTCACCTTTTGCATTCAGTTTTTTGCAAGCAAGTAGCATTAACTGCTTTCCAGAACTAAGAAACACCTAAATCTCAGAAAACAATATGCTCAGACAGCATTTTGTTACCAGGATTTCTCTAATACATGTGATTCCATATAAAGGTATTTTTTTTATGCCAGATACACAGTTTAAAAAAAAACTGCCCTCAAATACCCGTTGGGTCAGAAAGGAAGCCTGCCACCTGAGGGTGAGGTGTCCCTGCCAACTTCCCACCTAGCCTTTAAAATCTGAAGAGCAGAGTTAGAATGACAAATACCAGGAAGCTAAGTTCTGAAGGAGAAATGCGTCGCTCATGCAGATATATTAGGCCAGTCATATAACACTGATATTACTGCTAGCCAGAATTGCTATTAGTGCTATATATAGTTTCTAGCAAACTTTTACACGTAAAATCTCCATGAGGTTAAAAGACTGATTATATTAGAAAGTAAAATCTTACTAACTTACATATTCTTTCAAAACAGAAAGTCTCTGAAGTCTAAGGAAGTCAGAAGCCAAGACAGTTATCACACACAACAACCTGCCAATAACTCAGAGAGATTGAATATAAGAATGCTAAGAGTCACTGCTTATATTTTGTATCCCAAAAGGATTGAAAATTGTTCATTTCACACACACAGAATTCTCAAACTATTTTTAATGTGTTTTTGGATTGCTCCAAATGCATTCAAAGAGCAAGCGTCATGCAGTGTGAAAGGAAGAGAAATAAATACATATTTCACAAATATTTAAATGCAAATCACGCTGCTTTATTAGGGTTCAAGTTTCCTTGGCTTCTGGAGCAAAACTGGTATTCTTTCTTTGATGAACAAAACTGAAAACGTCTAAGTGTCATAGTGCCTTACTTGTTCTCGTTGCTGGCATCGTATCGAGGCATAGGGTCAAAATCATTTCCATTGACATCAAAACTGGCTTGCGAATCCTGTAGCCAACAGGAGAAAGAAAACCATTTTCTCATTAATTAGCCATTGAGTCATGTGGCCTATGAATTCTTCAGCAGGTTTCTACAAGAGAGTAATTAGGTTAACTAACATTCCTGTGGTTCTATGATGATCACTTTTCTTTTTTTTAAAGGAAAGGATTATATATTTAATAATTACACCATTTACAGACTTTATTTGTGGAAAAGGGAAGAATATGAATGCTCTGAAAACATGTAGTTCTGTTTGTAGAGAAGAAAGCGTCATTTCATTATGCAAAAAGACTATACTCCTTCTAAGAATCTTTTGGAACTTAAGAGAGTTCATTCTCAAAGTTCAGATTTTGCTAAACATTTCACAATTCAATAAAAATTCTTTGCAAGGTAATGACCAAAATTTCAGTCATAGTTTCAGGGAACAACGTAAGTTTCTTAAGGATATTGTTATAAAAAGTACAGCTTAATATGTGACTTAGATTGCATTCCCATTTGTCTGGGACTGTAACTGTTTCAATTACAGCTACAATATCTGCACACTTTTGCTCCAAATTTTACCAAGATTATTCCAGCTGAAAATAGTTTATAGAGTACATAGCTGCTGGTTTGTATGGCTCCCATTAATCTCTGTGGAAGCATGCAGTGTGTTGACATGGTAAGCAGTTCTTTCTAATCTCTTCTTTTTTCAAAACCAGTTACCACATCCACCTCAAATATTCCTGTTTGCAGTCACACCAGCTATAACCTGACATATAGAAGGCATCTGTCATCAAACAAGCAATGTGTACTGCTTTAGGGGAATTCCTTCTTGGCAAGAGGAAAAGGAGAGAGGAGGGAATAAATAGATGCTTTAAATTCAGTGGAAGGACAGTACTAGGATGAAATGAGACATGATACAATCTAGGTCATTCAGTGAAGGGATAAAGTTATGCTTGGTTTGTTTAAACAACTTTAGAGATTAAAGGGAAAGATGTGACATGCATTAGGATCAACTATATACTGACAAATAGGGCAAAGGGCTCTCATTTTTGTTTATGCAGTCCTACCCAAGTATTTCAGATCTGAGCTCCACATGCAGTGTAAGGAAGGATACACATGTAAGTACTGCTAATTTAAAATAAATGGATTTAAACTATGGACATGGTTGTAGATTGGTTGTTAAAGATGTAATTGTCATGTTTATCTCGTCAGTGTTTTTCAAGATGGTATGCTACTTAGGAAAAAAAAGGCTCGGGTTGGAAGGAACCTTAATGATCATCTTGTTCCAACCCCTTGCCATAGGCAGGTCTGCCACCTGATCAGGGCCCCATCCAACCTGAGCTTGAATATCTCCAGGAATAGGACATCCATGGTTTCTCTGCACAGCCTGCGCCAGTGCCTTACCACCCTACTTGCTTTGCAATAGTCATCTTCAGCAGCTGTACTTAACCCAACTACATTTTCTTTTTCTTATTTTGTGTGAACGTACTGTTCATGCACTTCTTTTGAGAGAAATAATAAGGTTGCTAAGGTCAAGTGCTTTCAGGTAAATGCCTATTTCTGAAGCTCAGGAAAAACCATTCCAGCAAAGCATGGCCCTGACACACCGAGCAGCTTTGAACTCTGAAGGTAACAAAAGAAGTCCACACTGAAGAACCAGCTTCTCCTAGCATTATGCAACCCTTCCGAAATATATTAAAACAATCATTAAATATGATGAACCATAACCAAACAGAAATCTTCTGATGTGATACGAAATATCTGACATAGTTTAAAAAAAAAAAAAAGAATAAAAATAAAAGCACACAGATCTTCTCCTATAGCAAACTGGGAGAAGGCTCACTGAGATTTAGAGGGATTTACTATAAAGACTCCAAAATATTCTGCACCTGTTTTTAATTGAGTGAGTCATATCCTTTTCCTTTAATATTATTTCTAGCAGTAAGATAAATAGCTTTGAAAATAAATACATGGAAGGATTCGCCTAACATTACAGCCTTTGAAAGAGCTACTGTCTTCCTAGCTAAATGAATTGGTCAAGAATGGACTTCAGCTGCTCATGTTAACTGGGGAAAGCAGTTATTCTGATCCTAAGTTCTGAGTGTATTAAGATATTTGATAAAATTATTATAGAAGAGAAAAAAACATCTGATTATTAACTCCAATCCTTCAGAAATGTAGCACTAAGTTACAAGGTGCATTCAGATACTAAAGACGTTCAGACTCAATAAACTTTCAAACTAAAGGAATACAAATTACCAAAATTCATCTTTTTTCCTCCTAATGGTGTTATCATATCAAGAGGAAACCCTCTTATGAGATGTTTTCCTTCTTTCCTCCTTCCCTCCCTCTTGCCCTCCCTTCCTCCCTCCACCTTTCTAGTAATTTAACCAAATTTACTTCAAGTTAACAATGAAGCAGCAAATCAAACTGCAGACACTCACATAATTTTGCATCAAGTCTGGATGGTTTCTTTCAATGCCGTCATCCAAGATGGTCACCACAACATTCTTTCCAGTGTAACCTCTCTTCCAAGCACCTACGATATTCATATCTGATTGGCAATGGTGAGTGTTATCACTGCAGTGCTGGAGAGAGAAGAGATAAAAATGTTGGTTGCTGCAGATTAGTGAGCAGCATGAGGTTGAGATATTATCCCACTCACATTAACATTATCATTTAAATTAGCTCAAGCATATGACTTGAATAACAAATCTACAGGATCAATACCTTTATTTATAAAGAAACAATTATGAAATAAATGCCAAATTTTATGAAAAAATAAGCCTGTTTATTTTTTTTTCAAACTATTCTTCATGTTAAGCAACAGCAAAAGGAAACACCTAGCCACACTGAACCACAGAGATCTGTGTGTAAAATAAAGCAACTATTCTCATCTTTTAAGCATGCTCATTTGAAATTACATTTGAATTATTCCAGTTTTTTTCAGAGAAACAAACCATATGCAGATAAAAGGAGAGAAAAGCCTGTATTGGAATGGCCATGGAAACAAAAGCTGCTTTCTGTGCTGTATAATTTCTTGACAGAATGTCTGGAAAGTAATCCAGATTCAACTCCATCTACAAAAGAAGGCTTTTGGCAGGTTTTGTGTAGTATCAGCAGGAGATGAGCAGCACTTAAGAACCTGTAATCAAACACTCTGAAAAACTTGCAGCTGAAAGTGTCTGAAGAATTGCAGATAGCACGACTGAGAACAGCCTGGGATACAGCATTCAGTGCACTAAGTCTGGTATAGTAGACAAAGAAAGTTTATTGTAATTAAAACTAGAAGCCTCTCCCTCAAAAGAAATGCATCCTGTTCATGTGGCTTGCCATGACACTAAGATACAATCCATAGCCATTTGCCTGTCTCACGGGTGGTTCCAACCCACAGGCAGAGCTGTCGCCAGGGACACAGGTTCAACAGCCCGTCATTGGCACTGCCTTCCTCCAGCCCCTCTAAGGTCAGTCAGAGCTTCAGGAGTGTAAGAGGAGAAAAGCAGACGGTGGGATGAAGGAGAAACAAATGAAAACAGACCAGTCTTGGAGCCTGCGTTGTAACAAGTGTCCACAAGAGCATGCATTGGCACTCGCTTTCTGCCCCGTGGCCCTGTACCTCCATCTGGCATTCCTCAAGTCACAGGCAGTACAAAAATATTCAGAGTGATGCACTTCACCTTGACTTGGCCCAACTCATTCCTCCATAGCGTCAATGCACTGAATGCTAATGTGCAAGAAGACACCAGGTTACTGTCACATTCTCCTCATTTTTCTCCCATTCATCAACACGCCTGCACTTTCAGACACAAACCAGTGGATTTAAGAGTGGATATTTGCTGTTACTAAACAAAAACTACATTATTTAGTACTAGGATACATAGCATGCAAGTCTCCCTTGATGTTTTCCCTTTGTGCCTGCAATTATCCACCTGCCAGCCTGTCTGCCTTTCCATTCCCATACGAAGGCACTTGAAGTCTCTCAAGGCCCATTTCCAAGTAATCTACAGATCTGGCTTAAAGCTTCTACTCTATGTATTGCTTGGAAATGTTCACACCGCTGCATTTATGAAATTAACTACAGCCTAAACTAACCATCTGTACAGTGAATGTAATGACTGTACACAACAGACTTTCTAATATATGAACAGCGGGATTAGAAGTATGTGATGCTTCCAGGGCTTTTGCATACTTCAAAAGCATTAATGAACTAAACATTGGAAAATGCCTACAAAAGGAACAAGTATCATTGGTCACATTTTACTGGTGTGAAGACAGATAAAAAGTGGAAGCACGTGCCCCCAGCCAGAGGGCAAACCCACAAGAGTGGTAATGCACAACCAAGATTTGCAGCCATGACCCTGTATTAAAATTAATTACCCTGCTCCTCCATCCTGCTCTCTGAAACGCTGAGCAATCCTCTGGCTGTTTTGCTGCCTATCTTATTCTATCTTCATGGGAGAATGAGGTCGCCAGTTTGCTTCCCACCTTGTCAAACCACACAGGCTGAACAAAACATTGTTAATGCCTTTCAAGCTCTCTGCTCTCCTCCAAAAGATGACTGTTTCTTCCCTTAATGATGCTAGCACAATCAGCTGCCCCCACTTACTCACCTGAAGTGCTGCTTGGTGATCATGGTAAAAAGGGACTAATTAATCAGCTGTTTTCCTATACTTATGTAGTCAAATAAAAGGGACATCGGTTGCTTTACCACGTGCTGTGTTAGTTCATGCAAGAGATGTGCCAGATCAAATTGATATTCAGATTATCTTACTCTGCTCTAAGACCGGACACAAAGCTAGTAAAAACAGAATCCTTCTGCACAAAAGAAATTCCTGGGGTAAAGCAGGGGTAATGGCATTCCCACTTACAATGCTAGATTACAGAATATATATTCTGGATATATCCAGATAGAGATAGATAGGATAGATAGAGATCACAAAGGCAGTGAAGATGCATCCAAACAGGAATAGTTGAATAGCAGATGGGGAGTTCAGTCCTTACAGTTACAACACGTTACTTATCCTCAAGTCTTTTTAAAAATAGCATCTATTCCTTACTATTCTTTGTCCTCTCACCTCCTTTTTTATCTGTGCCCTTTTCTCTCTGTTTATATTCTCTTTGAATACTATCTTATCAATGAAATTCCTGTTTTGTTTGATTCAACATCTGATCTCAGCTTCCTAAATTTTAATCCCTCTGGATTAGGCGCATTTCTTTCAAAGATTTGGCTTTTATCAGAAATGTTTTAAATATTAGCGGCAGATTACTCTTCAAACGCTACATAATATAGTATATGTCACCGTTCCATATTCAATAGCATATAACATGCCATCTATTACTTGGTTTCTGTGCATTCTTCCCTGTCACTTTAAATTCCTCTTACCTTCAAAAACATTTATTGTAAGGAATTTTCCACTGCTGGGTTTCATTCTGTTATTTTTCTTTAATCATGTGCTGCTTCTTTACTACTTATCCAAATTACATTATCAGCTGCTTAGCAGAGAAATGTTTTCAAATGAATTTGGAAGCACCATTTCAGTTTTCAGTGTTAGCCAAATGAAAAAAACAAAACAGTGTCACAATAATGAAAATTATGTGCATCACAGTGATTGGATTTAACATCAGTGGGCAAATTTTCAATGTATTTTTCCAGTCCTTTCTTTTTAGAATCAAAAACACACTCTCTCACATTAATGTACAAAAGCTGTGGGTTTGCAAGATTTTTACTAGGCTAATCTTTGAACCATTGTTTTTGAATTTTAAAAAGAATAGTATGCACTATATTTGGAATACAGAATTATGGAATAAAATATTTTATGGAATTCTCCCCCAGTTCCAGCACATCAAGTAATTTAGAAATTTCCCATTGGTATCATATTGCAGTAAGCTAGCATCATTTCAGCATACGTTGGTTTCATCTATTGCCTAGAGGTTACCATCAAAATGAATAAACAACCTCTTACCCAGCTACTATTATTAATCTGACTGAGATTTTTAAAAGACACTCTGATTATGGTGCTTGTCTTCAGACTTTTTAATTGGAAAATGTGAATGATACCACTCATTATTTAATAGAAACACTTTACAGGGTTGAAAGATGGCTGAAGGACACACAGAAAGGGAAAGGGCTATATTAGGGAAAATGTGTAATACAGAACCTTTCTCATACTTGAAATTCAATTATTATGAGTGAAAAAAGACAAAAGAATAAGGCATCTTCGGATAGACAATTTGGAAGCCTGACTGCAATTAGCAAGTAGACACAACATTAGAAATGTTTTCTGTTTTGCATGGTGCTTTCAATGTCAGCCATATGTCTGGAATCTCTTAACTATACTGTGAAATTTGCTCTAAAAACTAGCTTATAGTCATTACGACTATTTTAATGTCAGCTGTTTGCTGCTCTAATTTTGGTAGCCTTGGTGATCAACCAGGGATCAATAGCAAAACTGAACGGGAAAGTGAGTAATGAAGAATCATACCGGCCAAAACCTTTTAGAATTTCAGAACTTAAATTCAACTTAAAAGAACAGTGACTATGAAACTCTATTCTTTCTTTTGCCAAGCCTATTAGTGTAAAAAACAGAGTAGAAATAGGTATTTAATTTTGTGACACAGTTTCTCAAAGATGATCCTCCAAAAGTCTTCATAAGGAATTGTTTTCTTGCGTTTTGGAGTTTCCATGACTTCTCTGACAAGATCTTATCAATGTATGAGGAAGAACAGAGAAATAAAAAATGATAAACAGAATGAGACAATTTTAACAAACAATCTTGAGGTGGCAGATCTTGAATCTACTTTAGTGATATGTTATGCGTGTTTCTGATCTTGCATACTAGTTGCCTGAAAGAGATTAGAAGAGATGGACCATTTCAATATTTAAAACATAAAAAAGTGAAATAATAGGATAAGAATAGTAAACATTAATAGTGAAGAAATAAGTAAAATAATACAATTTTCTTTTTTGTTTCACCTTTAAATGATTTCTCAGTACAGCTGCACACAATATTTTAAAGATCTAGGAGGAGCAGGCAGATAATATAAGATCTGTTTCATCCCAAGCAGATTTTTTTTTTCATTAAATAATAACTCTTCTGAAGTCATGCATGCCTCACTGAATTGTTGCCTTTTTTTCTATATCTGTCTCTGTATCAACAGAAATATTCCAAGAGTATACCATATTAAATATTTAACACCAATTTTATCACTAGTGCAACTTTAGATGGCATAGTTCATTTACTTCAGCAATGAATTTGGTTCTTAAGCTTTACCAATTCCTCAAGTAAACAAACAAAAGTACAATTAAAGACCACTATGAACAATTGCAAGCATACATTATTTTATGCCTGTTTACACAATGAAGGAGAACAAGAAATCAATATAGAAGAGTTTGTTGTATTCATTGGATTAACCAAAGGCTATGGTCAGACAAGAATCATTTACAAAGCTATATTTACGGTTTTTTTTCAGTGAAAGATATAACGCTCATAACTCTTATTCTTTGTGATTACGTCACTATTCTTTCCAAAAATAGAATGATTCATAATGCATTAGATTTATTTTCAAGACAACTCCATTGCTTATCCAACACAGGTACTTTCTGAAGTTAGTTGGTTTCTTCCGTAACCCATGTACTGGCTCAAACACAAGTTAATACAGGAAAGCCCTACATGTTCATATTCCATAAGCTGCCAGATTGATGACAGGTTTTAGGAGTGGGAAAATTCTCCTATTTCTATCTTCGCAGATGGCAGAATTTCTGTCCCTACTGCAAATTCTGTAACCTGTAGAGGCACAGAAACAGTGTGCCTCTTTGTTCCACATGGGTCACAAGTTGTCATTCCACAATTCAAGATGCTTGACTAGTCCTATTTTGTTCCTGAGAGGAGACAATAGGAGAAACTCCTTCAAGGCCAACACAGAGAAGAAACTAAAACTGCCCTCAGGCCATTGTACATGTCCTGCCATCTCCACTAAACAAATATGAAAAAAGCCTTCATAGAAATGGCATAAAGGTCCACCATGTCCTCCACCAAAGACTAAAGCCACATATACATATACACAGAAAGAGAAGAAAGGTTAAATAAATAAATAAATAAATCTGTGAATTCAGACAGCTGGAACGTGTTCATTTTACTTTGGATACACCAATCATCTATTGAATGGCATATCAAAGATCTGGTGCACCTGATGTGTCATTGAAACAGTGCTCATATGCTGTGAGATTTGTGTCAACATACAGAGAGATTCCTGTCTGGAAAGCATTGGAAAAAATACAGGAACCTGATGCAAAACATCTTTGAAAGTCAGCAAAGGACAGATAAAAGAGGAGAGAAATAATTTCCACAGGCTGTGGTTCCTGTTTAATGCATGAAGAGAAGAAGCATTCATGGAAATATCTCTGTCTCTACAGCAGTACTGTCTCAAGATGCCTGTATGATGCCTGTTACTACTACTACTGCTCCTGTGGCCAGCACTTATAATAATACTAGTATATAAATAGCTGACTTAGCAATAAAAGATCAGAAAGTGAAGCAAAAGTTAAGGCATTTTTACCTGCCTAAAATCCTATCTGAAAAAGAAAAATAAATAAATAAAGAAACAAAGCACAAAACAAAACAAAGACAATAACAGCAAGAAAAGAGAGAATGGCAATTCTTTCATTATTTGGAGGGAATATATTAAAAGTACAGCTGCTCCCTTGCCCCAGCTGTGCAGCATCAACCCTGGGGATCCGGTTTTCATGAAGGATGAATAATTCCTCAGAGAGACAATTCTTTCCATCCTGCCATTTTTTGTGGCCTTTGCCTCATACTTTTATTTGACCTCCTCAAAGTCCCAAAAAAGAAAGGAAAATAGGGCAGTTTTACAGAGGGTCCCAACATGCTTTTTTATTTCTTTTAATGCATCATTTCATGGAGTCTATATGACTGCATGACTGTTTGAAACCCTGAGTGCTCATGCGTTTTTAAGATTATTTTTTATTCCTATTGGATGTGAACACTACAGTCTCAGATCACAAAAGACTTTTTTTTTTTTTTTCCTAAGCTCTTGATTTTATATGCAAATTCAAGACTATATTCTGGACATATCTTATGAGCTTTCAGTGCTACAGACTAGTAATTTCTCCTTAACTCCCTAGCTTCCTTTACAACCTGCACGTTCTCAATCAGAGCCATAGATTGTGTTTATCACCAGAGTAATATAAACTGAAAATGTATAAACAGTGACATGAATCAGTGTATCAGCATCCAGGTTAAAGTTTGGTTTTGGATTTCTGAGTTTTCTTGCTTTTATGTTCTACAGCCAGCCTGGAACCTGTCTCATTTGCAGATTTGTGAATACAGAATGAGCTAGAAAAAAGCCTGATGGGCAACAGAATTCTTAGAGAATTCTTTTTATTCATTGTACGTACTGCAGGACTTTGACAAGTGGTAAAACAGCAGCATTGTAACAGCGTTGAAAGAAGTAAAAGAAAGCTAACTACAGACAATCAAAAGGAGTTTCTAGCCATCTTCTAAAGATGTTTTTCTAGTTTTACTATTATCTGCTTTCAGTGACTAGTTTACAACTTTTCATAAAAAAATCCGTGTTCTCAATTTTTCAGTCAAAGCACAAGAGTAAAAACTAATCTAAAGACAGCTTACAGTCATCTAGTAGACCAAGCTCCCCTCTTCGGTAATTAAGGCTTGGTGTTTTGGTTATTCCTAAGACAACTATTAAACAGAGAGATGGTAAGGCTTACTTTAAAATAGCTTTTTCATAGCTTTCTAGGGATTCTCTCTAAGCTATGAAAGACACATTCTTCACAACTTCCTTTTATGCCATTTACAAGTCAAAACCTATTATTCCTGTATCACGTTGGTAAGAAGCATGGGAGAGGGAAAGGGTTTTTATTTAGACTTTGTGTGAACATATGTGACAGAACCAAACTCACCACACAGAGGGAAGACTCTGAACAGATGGCTCTAATTAATCATCAACCTTCCCACAGACTGATGAGAGCGGGAGGAGCCTGCAGCTTATACAAACCCACTTTGTTCCCCCTTCTCTCTCTTTTTATTCTACGGTGATACAAGGAAACAGTTTAAGAAGGCTTTGCTGCTGTACAACTGTTGGAGTAAAGGAGGTCCGATTGAGAAGGACATAGAAAAATTAGTTTTTCTAATAACGCTTTGAACTTGTATGGATGAGAGGACTCATGAGGAAAAAGATGAAGAGATGTTGGTTCTGAATGCTCAGATGCAACTTTGTGAGGACTGCTGCGCTACTGCAATCCCTTTTTCTCTATTTTACATTGTGGTCAGATCTCTTTGATCCATGAGGCAATAGCCTGGTGACATCTGGTGTTAATGGTAGCAGGATGTTGTGCAGGAGAAGGAGGGAGAGAGGGACAATGACAGGGAGGGATATGAGACAACGGGACTTATTCAGGAGTCTGAGGGAAAGATGCATGTCTCCTTTTTTTTCCTTGAGGGATAAAAGAGGGAGCAGAAGCGAGGCATATGTCCTTCAGAATATGGAAACAGTCTCACGTTCTGTTCTAAGTAACAGAGAAACAGTTTTTCCTCTTCCTCCTGTGGGCATATGAAGTTCTTGGGGCTTGAGCTGTATCACAGTGCCTTTGCTACTCAATACCTTACAAGCCTTTTCCCTAAGAGCCATAAAGAGCCATCAGCTTATTGTACCCTGGGTTCCATTATTTGCTTGGGTTGACATGTCAGAGGAGATTGTAACTTGTCAGAGGACAAACTTTAAGCCTAGTAAACAGTTCTTCTGAGACAGAAGTATAAAAATCACTCCATACCCTCTTTAGATAGTCTTATAGAAATATTTAATTTAACACTAAAATGCATGCTGTGAAAATTCATTAACAGTAGAGGATAATACTAAGATGAATGGCTGCTATTTTAGTTTGCCTATAGGGAAGTAAGTATCCTAGGTACCAATGGGCTGTTCACCATTTGAATGTACTTTGGTTGATGAATGCAAGGCCTGCTGTGTATTATAAGAGAAATCTGGGAAGATAAGGCCAAACCACTAGAGGGAGTGGCTAGTTATATTTTGCAGATGATATCAACTGGCAGAAATCTGAGAATTAGTCCTGAGAAATCTAAGGAGGCCCAAGAAGAACTATTCAGGAAACAAAAGTTTTGCATAAATTAAAAAGCACCACAAAGTTACTCCTTCTACTGTCTCATAAAATTTATCTCTGCTGATTAAGCATTAATGTGCTTCTGAAATGCTGGAGGAACGCAGGACTGTGCTAAGAATAGAATACTGTGCAAAGTAGAGAATGTAAAATTGCTGTGAAAATTGCAGAAAGTATTAAAAGAAATGTCAGCAGTGTCAGGATTCCACCTGTATCAGAAAATACAAAAAATGTATTGGAGAATACAAAGGAGAATACAAATAATGATCTGGAGAACTGTATTATATTAGTAAACACTGATTTCATGGAGAATTGGGCACAGACCAATTGTCTAGACCAATATTACTTTCTAGTTATAAGACTGTAAGCATCTTTAAGAGTTGCTGTTAAATTAAACCCCATCTTTACTACTAAAGCCCAATAAAAATAGAATTGAGAATAGTTTTGAACTGATACTGGAGGAATCACAGAATGGCTTGAGTTGGAAGGGAACTTAAAGATTGCCTAGTTCAAACTCCCCTGCCATGGGAGGACTACAGTCCCACTACACTCCCACTACATCAGGTAGCCCAGTGCCCCATCCAATCTGACACTGAACACTTCCAGGGATGGGGCATCCACAGATTCTCTGGGCAATCTGGGTCACTAGCTCAGCACTCTTTATCTAAAGCATCTAACTTAAATCTCCCCTCTCTTTGCTTAAAGCCACTCTTCCTTGTCCTATCACTATTAGACCACAAAAAATGTTGGTCTCTCTCCTAAGTTCCCCTCAAGTATTAGAAGGCGACAACGGTTTCATACACAAATAGATCACTCTATCCCACTGTCTATGTCATTGATAAAGATGTTGAAGAGCACCAGTCCCACAGCTAACCCCAAGGGGACACCAGTCATCACTGGCCTGGACATAATTCCATTGATCACAGCTCTCTGGCTGTGACCTTCCACTCTTTATCTACTCAACAGTCCACCTTTTAAATCCATACTTCTCCAATCTAGAGATAAGGATGTGGTGTGGCATCATGTCAAAGGCCCTGCAAGTCCACGTAGACAACATCAGTTGCATTTTCCTTTGTCCACCAATACCATCACTTTCATCACAGAAGCCACACCAGGCACAGTCTGCCTTTGGTGAAGTTGTTCTGGCTGCCTCAGATCACCTCCTTGTCTCACCTCCTTGTCTCAGCGTGTCTTCTAGGACAGTCTGCTCCATGATCTTCCCAGGTACAGAGGTGAAGCTCACTGGCCTGGAGTTCCCTGGGTCTTCCTTTCTCCTCTTCTTGAAAATGGGATCAGTGTTTCTCTTTTTCCAGTCACTGAGGACTTTACTTGACAGCCATGTATTTTCAAATATGGTGGAGAGTGGCTCCAGTCAGTTCCTTCAGGGCCCTGGGATTTATGTCATTGGGCCCCATAGACTTGTACTCATCCAGTCTCATTGGGCAGGCTCAGACTTGCTCTTCTCTTACAATGGGAGGGATTTTGCTCCTCCAGCCCTTGCCTAGAGGCTCAGGAAAGAGGCATGGAAAGCCTGACTGCCAGTGAAGACTGAAGCAAACAGGAAAAGACAGAGAAACTCACAACCTTATTGTGAGGGCTTTTTATCAATGTGAAAGAATAGAAAATAAAAGTGATGTAACTGAAATGGAAGGAAAATCACCACTGTTACTGTCAGGTTTATACTGAATCTGTGTGTAAAGCCATGTTTCAGCTTTAAAGTGCAGTGCCTGTAAATGATAACTGCCTTACCTCCTGCACGTACTTAATTTAAAAAAAAAAACAAAAAAAAAACAGGAAATTTGCAGCTGACAAATACAGAGAAAGCACTAAAGAAAGTTGTGGTAAGGGCATTGTAAGAATGAAAGATGATAAGCAACAATAACTAAAGATAAAAGTTCTTAATTTTGTGATGGTTGACAATTCTTCTGCATCCTCCACTTTTCCTAGTATTGTAGCAACGAAACACACTTTGGGCTCCTCTTCTCTACATTTTGCATTCTTTCTTGCCATTCCTACTATATCTGTTAAACTCTTCTGTGATTCCTGCCAGCTGAATCTTCTGAATCTCACCTGTAAATGTATCTTCCTCTCATTATTGTTTCATTTCTCCTACTGGCTCTTCTGTATAACTGAAAATACTATTTTGACATGAACAGGTGCCAAAAATACTTCAGAAGGCTTAAAGGGTCTTTAAGTAAAACAGGGAATTCTCGTGGAAATATAATATACCTCCAATCTAACAATCTACTGGTTTTTTTTAAGCTGTCATGTTCTATCATGTAAATGCACGAGGAAGTTACAAAAATACTTTTATTTACTTGAAAATGTAATGAGATTACAAATCTGTAAGTATTTAATAACAGCCGCTCATAAGGAAGTTTGCAGAGGGCTTGATATATCTGTCTGTACTTTGAAGCCTTTATCATGAATTAACAGATATTGTTAACTCATTCTGTTTAAGAAATCATTAGCCACCATATGCAATTATTAAGTCTTAAATTTTGAGAGGCTAGCAGCTTTCTATTAATATGGGAAACTGAAGTTACATTCTCTTACAGCATGCTCTCAAATACGATGACACAAACAAATGGAGTGGGAAATAATTATAGCGATAGAGACAGTGCTAGGGACTACTTGTGAATGTGAACCTATTTAAACAGTGTGCTTGCAGTATAATTTTATATATATAAAATCATAAAATTATGCAAGACTAAGATTGCAAGTCATAAAATGAAAGTGTCCAGAAACAGAGTAATAGTGAAAAGGATTTAAGGGGCAACGTAGAAAATCACCTGTAAATTCAAGATGTTCTATAAAACCATGTTTGTCTTTCGATAGGTAAGCAGTGGGTTAAGAAGAAAAGTGGGTTAAGACACTTCTTAAAACGATAGTAAGGACACTTTCTGGATTGATGTGCATACGTCTAGTACTGAATTTTCAAAAATGATGCTCTTGGAAAAGGAACAATGAGTCCTTGCCACTTGTTTTCAGAACCAAGAGCTGGAAAAACTATTTACAGTGATTCTTAACAAGCTCAATGTATTTATTTCATCTGAGTGTGAAGACATGACTCAAATGCAGCATGCAAGTAACTTGAAGGAATTTTTGAAGATGGAAGATTCTTTAAACTGTTAGGGAGAAAAGCCTAACAAAAGTACAAAACAAGACAAATATGCAACTACATGGCGTAAGTTAATTTACGTTAATTATTAAAACAATGTTCTTATTGACGGGACTCCTTCCCAGACATGATCTTTTACCTAATGTTTATGTCTTACAGGAAGTTTACTGCACTTTAATTAGAAATTCTGGGCTTGAGAATGTAGATTACCAGTTGCAGTGACTGTTGATCAAACTAAATGAACATGACAATTCTCTCTCATACCTGGGAAATGAATGAACCAAAGTTCAGATCCTGATGCAGGCTGCTATGAGACTAAAGCAGCGGTGTGTTAGACTCCACAAAACACTCAGTACAAAGTAGAGTCTGGAAGAAATGAACCTTTTCCTGCCATAAAACTGCTCTCAAATGCTTGGAAAGACAGTCTTGGTGTCTGAAGTTAGGTGCTGCTTTACGCATATCCTGTACAATGTTAACTACTCTCAGAAATATTAACTAATGTGAATAGAATGATCTGTGAAATTCAATTAAATATACAAAACAATACTGTCAAAGGAGAATTAATGTGACACATTCTATTGAGATGATGTTTCTTTTTTTTTTCTATCTCCTTTAACCTTTATGAGTAGGTGACAAATACTTGGTAAAAAAAAACTGTAATACTTCTGGAGAAAACTTTAGAAATTTTAATCCAACAGCATCTCTGTGAATAGATACTGACTGTTCTAAAAAAAAAAAAAAAATCCATGTATGCAACTGCTCTGTTATTCATAGTGAAAGACAAAGACTTTTCCAGGCAAAAAGGTTTCTAAACAGGGCAGGGCAAAAGTTGGTAATCACAATAGAAGGTATACTTCAGCACAGAGTTTTGGGCAGCAGGAAGTTAATGAATGTTGTCCCAGGGGGACAACTAAAGCTGGTAACAATAGACAAGGAGAAGTCTGAAGTACTCGACAACCTTTTTGCCTCAGTCTTTTCTGATAAATGCTCATCACACAGCCCTCAAACATTTGATTTGGAATGAAGGGTCTGGGGAAGAAGTGTCCCTCTCACTGAAAGTGAAGATCGGGTTCCTGACCACCAGAGGAACCTGAACATCTACAAGTCCGTGAGTTCCAATGAGATGCATCCCAGAGTCCTGAGGGAATTAGCTGATGTAGTTGCCAAGCCATTCTCAATGATATTTGAAAAGTAGTGGCAATCAGGTGAAGGCTCTGGTGACTGGAAAAAAAGAAACGTCACATCCATTTTTATGAAGGGTCCAGAGGTGGGCCACAAAAATGATTCAAGGGTAGAACCTTTATCCTACGAGGACAGGCTGAAAGAGCTGGGGCTGTTCAGCCTGGAGAAGAGAAGGCTCTAGGGAGACCTTATAGTAGCCGTTCAGTATGTAAAGGTGAGCTACCAGAAGGGAACAGACTCTAACAGGGTTTATGGTGACAGGACAGGGAGAAACGGTTTCAAGTAGGGAGGGTAGATTTAGGCTGGATATAAGGAAAAAGTCTTTTACAGTGAAAGTGGAGAGGCACTGAAACAGGTTGCCCAGGGATGTGGTGGGTACGCCATCCCTGGAGACTTTCAAAGCCAGACTGGACAGGACTCTGGGCAACTTGCTCTAGCTGTGGAAAGCCCTGTTCATTGCAGAGGAGATGGTCTAGATGACATTTAAAGGACCCTTCCACTCTAAAGATTATATAATTCTGTGATTTCATCATCACTCTAGAGTGGGAGCAGGTAGAAACTGCAGGAGACTACTTTAAAAGCAGGGAAACTATATGACAAATGCAAATTTATTTAATAATGAAATCAAAACCAAGCATGTCACGATCATCAGGAAGGCTGAAAGAATCTAATCTCTCACTGGTGTTAGAAATGATACTCTCTCACCCTCAGTTTCTTTCTTCTCTACTATGTTGCTTCCCCTGGGTATGTTCAGTTAGTCATATGTGATGATGGAAGAGAACGGGACAGGATTGGAGGTGAAGAGAATATACAGAGTAGGCTGTGAGATAATGAGTCTCAAGGATATCTTGGAAAAAAACGTCCTCATTAGAAGATGTCACCGAGGAAGTTTTCTGAGGCATGGAGTACTTGGGGTACAAGAATTCAGGATGTTCTTCTAGAATCCCATTTTCTGTATGCGTACTGATTCCTTTGCAAATTCTAAGGGCTACTGGACTATTTAAGTTGGCTGTATTAATTCCTTTGTCTGTATTTCAATTCACCTAAATTAGGCTTTAGTTAATCAAGAATAGATGGATTTCACTGTTGCAGTAGCTGGGATCAGTCATTCAAAGTGGGTCTGTTCATTCAAACACTGTTTCTGAACTCTTACATTGGCTTATTTGAGCCCAGACCAGAAGACAGAAGGAAAAACATCTGATTCAATATAAAATGTGGAGGAGCACATGGGAGTTGAACAAAAAGGAAGTTATTCAACGTCTTCATAAATTTAGAAACTCTTTTTCTTTGCTTAATATTGTCTCTATTTTTTTGTAAGTGGGTTTTCTGGCTTCCAAATATAATCTTGTAGCCATGAACTAATATTATAAAACAGCATCTTCCAAGAATAGTTTACCATTCATTAATACTCTATCTTGTCCTAAAGACACACAAGAGGAAAACCTCAATGCATAATTAATGTGTAGTCTCTTATGTATATTTAGATTTGTCTCTCCCTAGGCCTTTACGCTTATGCTATTTGAACTTAAAGTAGTTTTGAATTGCTTTCAAAACTGAAAATAACCTTCTTGTTCTTTTAGAAATTCACATAAAAATAGATAAAGACAGTTAAATGCAGGCAATTGCATGTTCAAAATGGCACGCTCGTTCATGGATTAGTGGATTCTAATAGAATAGAAAGGGCAAGACAAAAGGACTGTCAGCAGTGTAAAAGATTCACATTCGAATCTCTTGGGCCTGTATGAGGGTCTTCCCTCCTGCACATTTCCTTCCTCTCTCTGACCGGCATGCATTTCTGCTGTTTGCTAGAAATAAACTTATTTTGAAACAGCCAGTGTTTAAGCTTTCACAGAATTTATAACCTCTGTAGCAAAAGAGCAAGCACAGTTATTGCCCACATTGCTCCTCCCCTCAGTATTGGTATTTCTTTCTAAAAGCAACAACCTGTTTAAGGAGGCCTTGGATTTTGTGCTGACAGACTCCTCTGTGTTCTGAGTCTCAGCTCAAAGTGATCACCTCATTTACGTTAAATTTCACTAGATTTGTATTTAAAAGACAGCAAGGACCTTTCCGATGTAAATGTGAACACACTTAGTGGACTTCTCACCGACATGACACGGATGGAGTTTGCTATACTTTTACTCTTCTATTCTACTCTTAAGTAGCTGGAGCAGTAGCAGCTGGAACTCATAGCACAGATTTTATGGCATTAGAAGTACCATAAATAATGTCAATGCTCTACTGAAGGTTCTCTCCTCACTAAATTTTCTTATTTTTTTAAACATGGTCTAGGGAAGCCTTAGGGTCAGCAAGGATTGTGATCTTGGCACACTTATAACCTTAGCTACAGTGCTTTCTTGTGAGATACAAGGGAAGAGAACATAACTGCACAAATGTAGGAATCAGGAAAGCTAGAGTTTTGATACCTCAATTCTCATGATAGCCTGAGTCATACGTCATTTGTCATCAGTAAAAGATAATTTTTAAAAATGGTCTGATACTTAACATCTTAGATCTAAATTGTGCTACTCTCATCTCTATTTTGCAAAGAACACTTTATAGATCAGGCTTGCTTGGGTACAGAGTACTCAGAAATTTGTTTCTTGTTTAAGTGCTCCCAGAGAAAAAACCTAAAATACATTAAATGTATTATTGAATGTATTCAGTATAAAACATTTTGTAGTTAATCTAAGCAGTTTTCTGTCTAATTATATTCCAAATCTATTGTTAGCTGTTTATTTTGAACTGAAGATAAATGGAGATATTTGTTACAGCTCATTAGAAATTCAGCATAGATTCTGTGGTACTTTAATTGCAGAAACTAGCCTGTAAAATTCAGTTGAAAAAACTGTAACTTTATACACAGTATTTCATAGAACAAGATGGCACAGAAGAGTACCAGTTTCTTAATGTGGCTTAGCTCTTACTATGAAAAAATTCACATTTTAAATATTTTTTTAAAGTTAAAAAAAGAAGAGGATACTCTCCCTCTGAAGACTGGTAGAGGAATATGAGTTAATGCTGTATGATTTATTACCAAATCTTTGACACCCAGAGAAGCTCTTCCAAATGAGTATGAAAATTATTTCACTGTTGCTGCTTTGAGGTTCAGTGAAAATGCTGGTGCGATTTGTGAACATTGCTGGCTTCCTCTTTGTGTTTTCTGTAAACTTCCAGGGATGCTGACCTGTAAACCATAATGGAATGTCCCACAGGAAAACATCAAGTAGCCTATCTGGACTTTTAACCTGCTAATCCTGCTACAGTAGTTGCATTAACAGTCTCTTTTCAGTAGATAAGGTTAAAACTACTAATTTTGTCTTTTTGATTACCTAAAGTATGTTGCTGTTTTCCAGTCTTGAATGAATTCAGGGGAAATTGTGCATTTCATGACTTTATGTTTCTAGTTCTACCTTGTCCACAGAGAACAACAGCTATGTTTCCCAGCTACAGATTTGCAAAGTGATATTTTGACAGGCAGTTTGATTCTTCCTAGTGGTACTTCCACAGAAGTCATAGATTGTATCCTTTCTGAGAAACTAAGGGCTCAATCTTCATGTGCAAGAAAAACCACAAATGCAAAAAGCGTATGCAAAAAGCAATCCAAGTTTCAAAATATGCAAAACACTTAGAAATATGTCATGCCACCTCAGGAAGAACAATGATTTGGCTTTAGCTATGTAGACAGAGAGAAAGAGAGAAAAATTATTTTGAGAACAGTAAGAAGAAATTGAGGTTTTTCTTTAGCTACTAATGTCTGACATAGGTGGGCTTGAAGTAAACTGCTAGGCAGTAGTAAAGATGGTAAATATTAATTTGTGGCAGGTGAAAATCTGTTCCAGATTCTGTTTTCTCTGTGCTTGGGCTTAAAACGGGACCTCTTCTCTCCCCTCAGCCTCCCTCACCCCATCCCATCAGGCTTCTCATCATTCCTTCTTTTGTCCTCCTCGGTTTCCTTCCACAGTCCCACTCACCTTAGCTGACCAGGGTCCTAAAATCCTTTTTTTCAGCTCTGCCATTCACATTTGGAGTTGCAAGGGAGGCATAAGACAACTCCACACAGACATCAGCAGCAGCACAGGGGAAACAATTGGCTTGTATAACTTTTTACCTCCACCATATTTCAGGCCAACAGAAGCCTAGGAGGCTCACATTACTCACTGCTGGGAAAGTCTTATTAGCCGTACTGTGGCGGCCCTTGAGTATAAAATATACAGCACCAGAGCAGGAGTATTCTTTTCTGTGAATGCTAGTACAGCTCACCTAAGGGCTCACAAATAAACTATCGGTCTGCTGCTGTACAGCACACTAGAGAAGAAGATCCTTCACCAAAGCTCAAAGCAATGCTCACATCAGAGTTCCTGTAGAAAGCGAAAAGTAAGCAACATTTCCTGAGTTTTGGTTTCATCATCAGAACTGAAGACAGCCAGCCCTATATGCAACTACTCCAACTACTTCAGAGCTCCTCAGGCTGTAGAGTTTTCAGTTGTGGTGTAAATGACACTGCATCTGTCTGTACCAGAAATCTAATTGGACAATTGTGAGGGTTCCAAAAGTAATACCTCCTATTTTATTGTGTTGGCTCACAATGTCGGAGACAGATGTTGGTGGTATGGCAGTAGAGGCTGAACCTTCCCAACAATATTACATTTTGTTGCCATGTGACAGATGGCAGCAGAAGGGCGTCTGACATGGAAGTGTGTATGAAGCAAAGGGGTGTGATTGAATTCCACCTCCACGAGGAAAAAATGGCAACCAGTGACATTCATCAACACTTGCTGTACATTTCTGGAAACAAAACAGTGGATGTGAGCACAGTGAGGTGGTGGGTGGTGTGTTTCAGCAGTGAAAACATGAAACACAAGCCATGTTCTGGACAGCCAAGCACAGCTGTCACATCACAAAATGAAGAGAGTCTTGCTCAGCTGATCCATGTGATGCAGCAGATTATGATGAGGGAACTGTGTATGGGCTGAATATTGGCTTCAGTGTGTTAGAAACTGTATCAGTAGTGTTGAATATCAAAAAGTTTGCAGCACATGGATCACGCAGGACATGTTCTGTTCTCTGGCTCACCAGGAACAGAGTGAAAACTATACGTAAGTTTGTCAGAAACTACTGAAACAGTATGAGGCTGAAATTGACAGTTTCCTGGATTGCATCATTGCTGGTGACCAGATATGTTGTCATCACTATGAGCCAGAGTCAGAATGGCAGTCCATGGAGTGGTGACATGTTAATAATCAAAGCAAATGTTCAAGATGTGGCTCTTGGCAGGTAAAGTGATGCACTGTTTTTTGAGATAAGAGGTGATCGTTATGGATTGCTGGGAACCTGGACTAGCTATGAATTCTAACTTCTATACTGTGATGCTGACTGAGCTAAAAGCTCAAACTTCCAGAGTCAACCCAGAGAAGAAGACAGCCTTTCACTTGGAATATGATAAAACCAGGCCCCATATCAGTTTGAAGACCATGGAGCACATTGCCAATCTTTGCTGGACTGTCCTACCACACCCACCATATAGCCCAGATTTGGTACCCTCTGACTCCCATCTGTTCAAGCCAATGGAAGATAGGCTGCTTGGGCAAAACTTTCTTAGCAACAATGTCATCATAGTTGGTGTGAAACAATGGGCCACCTCCACTGGTGCAGTTTTTTCTGCATGTGGCATTCAGGTTCTTCTGGCAAAAATTCATAGCCAATAGTGGTGACAATGTTGAAAAACAGTGTTACTGAAAGTTTCCTCTATCAAATAGTGTTATTGTGTTATTTCTATCTGTGTAGTTTCCACAGAAAGAAATAGGAGGCATTACTTTCAGAACGACCTATGCATGAGAGAAAAACTGATAAATACTGGCTGGTAAGTAAAAGTAATTCAATGTGCTGATCAACACTCAGTTCTAGCCTGATGCTTCCTTTGTAATCTTATTTTGGTGCTAGACAACCAGCCACGTGACCATATGCTGTTTCATTTTATATGCCAACTATTTCATTCACAATAAAATTTGGGCATCTGCTTTTCAATTCAGTTTTGAAAAGTAGGAATACCAGATGAGACAGTGATCTGAGATATCCAGCACAGCTTCACCAAGGGCAGATGGTACCTGAGCAGTCTGGCCTTCTATGATGGAGTGATGGCAACAGTGGACAAAGGAAGGGCAACTGATGTTGTCTACCTGGACTCATCGGACCTTTGACATGGTCCCACACCACATACTTATCTCTGAATTGGGGAAATATGATTTCTAAAGGTGGACTATTCAGTGGATAAAAACTTGGTTGGAAAGTTGCAGCCAGAGGGTTGTGGTCAATGGCTCTATGTCCAGGTGGAGGCCAGGGACATGTGGTGCCCCCCAGGGGACTGTCTTGGGGCCAGCATTTTTTAACATCTTTATCATGACATAGATGAGGAGATCCCACAAACGCTCATCTAGTTTGTGAACAACACCATGCTAAGTGATTCAACTGATAAGACAGCATGAAGGAATGCCATCCAAAGAGATCTGAACAAGTTCCATGTGAATCAAATGGGGTTCAACAAGGCCAAGTGCAAGGTGTTGCACTTGGGTCAGGGAAATCCCAGACATATGTACAGACTGGGAGAAGAACTCATTGTAAGCAGTCCTTCCAAGAAGGACTAGGGGATACTGTTAGATGAAAAGCTTAACATGAGTCAGCAGTGTGCACTTGTGGCCTAGAAGGCCAACAGTGTCCTGGGGTGCATATGCAGACCAGACCCGAACCATCGGGAAGTGTGCTGCCTTCCTGGAGCCCAGGTTAGGGACATAACTAGAAAACTCCCAAATCTGGTTAGGTCCACTGATTACTTTCCATTACTCATAGTTCAGGTGGGCAATGATGAAATTGCTCAGAGAAGCCTGTGAACTATGAGAAGAGATTTCAGGGGTTTAGCTCAAGAAACGGGAACACAAGTGATCTTTTGTTCTGCAGGGAGGAAGTTAGGAAGGCAAAAGCCCAATTTGAACTCTGATTGGCCAATGCAGTCAAAGAGAATAAGAAATCTTTTTACAAATATACAAATATACAAATGGTAGGAGAAGAACCAAGGAGAATTTCCATCCTTTACTTGATGCAGTGGGGAACGTGACCACTGAGGATAAGGAGAAGGCTAAGGTCCTCAATGCCTTCTTTACATCTGCCTTTAATAGGCAGATCAGTTATCCTCAGGGCACTTTACACTCCGATCTGGAAGTCTGGGATGCTACACAGAATACCTCCCTGGTGATTCAGGTAGAGAGCCCCTCCTCCATCTGGACTGTCACAAGTCCATGGGACTGACCAGGCTCCAGCTAGGGTGCTGAGGGAGCTGACGGGGGTGACTGCCGAGCCACTGTCAGCCATCTACCAGTGCTCCTGGATATCTGGAGAGCTCACAGAGGATTGGAGGCTTGCCAGTGTGACTCCCATCTTCAAGAAGGGCTCCACAGCATGTGCATGGCATCCAGGGGATCAGGCCCAGCAAGCACGAGCCCAGCAAGCACATGAAAGACATGTCATGCTTGATCTGCTTTATGGCCCCTCACTACAAAAAAGATTTTGAGGCCCTGGAATGTGTCCAGGGAAGGGCAATGAAACTGGTGAGGGGTCTGGACCACAGGTCTTATGAGAGGCGGCTGAGGGAGCTGGGATTGTTTAGTCTGGAGGAGGCTCAGGGGAGACCTCAGTTGCACTCTACAACTTCCTGAAGGGAGGTTGTGGTGAGTTGGGGTTTGGCTTCTTCTCCCACAACAAACAGGACCTGAGGAAATGGCTGCAAGTTGTCCCACGGGAGGTTTAGTTTAGACATAAGGAAGAACTTTTTCTCTCAGAGAGTGGTCAGGCACTGCAATGGCTGCCCAGGGAGGTGGTGGAGTCGCTGTCCCTGGCAGTGTTCAAGAGGCATCTGGATGAGGAGCTGCGAGAGATGGTTTAGTGCTTGTGGTAGCAATGGTGATGGGAGGATGGTTGGACTAGATGATCTCGCAGTTCCTTTCAACCTTATCATTCTATGATTCTATGAAAGGTGGTAGCAGGGAGATGGAGGTGATTGTCCCCCTTTCATGAGATCCCTTCTGGAGTGCTGTGTCCAGTTTTGGGGCCCCCAGCACAAGAGAGTTGTGCAGCTGTTGTAGAGAATTCAAAACACAAAGATTATCAGAACTGGAGCACCCTTCCTATGATGAAAGGTTGAGGTAGCTGGGCTTGTTCAGCTTGGACAAGAGAATACTCCAGGGAGACCTCATTGCCGCCTTCCAGCACTTAAGGGGAGCTTATAAACAGAAGGGACACTGATTTTTTTAATAATCTAATAGTGATAGGGGAACAATTTTTAACTACAAGAGGGAAGATTTAGATTAGATAAAAGGAGGACATTTTTTATGCAGAGGGCTGTGAGGCAGAGGCATGGGTTGCCCAGAGAAGTTGTAGATTCCCCGTCCCTGGAAGTGTTCGAGACCAAATCCCTGAGGAACATGATGTAGTGGCTGATCTAGTGGGTGGCAGCCCTGCCCATGGCAGGAGGACTGGAACTAGCAGATCTTTAACATCCTTTCTAACCCAAGCCATTCTATGATTCTGTGATTCTGTGATTCTGCGATTTCTGTTTACATATTTTTTTGAGAGTATTTTTTTCAGAGATTTTGCAATTTGATTTTTTTCTGCAACCGAAGTGCAGCATATTTACTTAATGTTTTTCTTGTTATAAAAAAAGGCCATGTAGATTATAATGTTCAGTAGTCTTTTTGCACTGTATTGTTACCTCACTGTGAGAAAACAAGATTAAAGAGATGTACAATGTAGCTTTACAAAATTTTTTCTTGTGGGTTTCAAACAAATGGTTGTAAAGTGTCTGCTTTTAGTACTCCTCCAAATGCACTTTGTGTTCCACCTACTTTGTCAAAGCATGGTTTATGTACAGAATGAAGGAACAATGAGGAATGAATGGAAAGAGCAAACAAAAGTAGAGGAAAAAAAATATTCAGAAAAAAAAAATAGAGAAAGAATTTAGTTTGGAGAGAATAATAGCATAATTGGACCTTAAAAGGATTAATTAAGAAGGTGAGTTAACGCCAGTGTGGACCTAAGATACATGTAAAGCAAAATGGAAACTTTACTTCAATAATGCTTTGAATTATGCTTAATTTTAGTTTGGAATGCAAAAACAATAAAAATATGTTTTATTTGATTTATATTACCTAATAAGTAGAATTCTTCTTCCATTCCAATGAGCTTATGAACGCCTTGCTCATTTTCTATCTGAAAAGTCAAGAGGCTTGTTCGCATGTTCCACTTATTTCTGTGGCTTACAGCCTTAAGATTCACTGCTATATAAATTTTCATGATGATTCTCAAGCATGCATTTCAGAGACTGTCTAGCATCTTCTCTGAGCAGAACACCATTTTTGAAGTTATGTTATTCAATTCTGTGGGTAGCTCAGTTATTTTATGCTGTAGCTTCTCAGAGGAATACATTCTCACTCTATTGATATACACTGCTATGGACAAATTGCAAATGGCAGTTTTGCCATGCTTCTCTCTGACAGTGCCATGCCTTCTCCAGCTGCAGGGAGTTACCTCTGGACACCCCTTTCCTCTTTGCTCATGCAGTAGCATCCAACATAAGAAAACATTTGGCTGATACACTTTAACTATTATATTTATTCTTATGTGCTCTACAAAACAGTGCCTCTCCCTCCAGCCTCACAATTCAAAACACTGTACTTCCAGTAAATTCTTAGTTTTACAATAATATCTTCTTATATATTCACTTCTTGTGTAGGTAACTAGGCCATGCAGAACAGGATGAGCCTAATAAGAAATGGAAACTTTTTCTCCGAATTAGAGAATCCTGTCAGCAATAGCGATTATTATTAACAATAGCATGGATGATAACAGTACTGAAGAGGATTAAAGTCGGTCCATGTTGAAAAAGACTTTTTCCTGAACTGACTGCAAAGACAGTCTGTGTCTTTGTAGACTAATTATGGCTTGTTAAAAAATAATCAATGGTAAATTAATTTATTCTAGTTATGTTCTATTTTACAAAACTATGCAATGAGAGCCTGCATAACAGCAGAGCAAGACTGCAGCTGCAGAAGGTAGCACTTGTGTGCCTATCACTCCAGCCTTTCCTGAGGGTAACGAAGGTATTCTGAAGCAGTGGGAAAGAAGAGTCAGAAAAGAGTACTGTGACTGAAATCTAGTAAATTTATTTAAAAGCGAGTCATAGTGGTCATATTCACCACATCTTCCCATATATTTGCAATTTTTTTTCCAGTCACTTGTATTTATTATGACCATTTTTTCCAAGGGAAAGAAACTCATTAAACCAAGTGTCAGGAACAGTGAAATCAGTTAGGCACAAAGTTCCCCTTAAGTCATTCCAAACACACTGTTGTTACTACAAGTTAAGTAAAACAGTTTCAGATAGCAGTAGGATTTTAGGGTTGACTTCGACCTCTTTCAGTTACACAAGCAGATTATATATTGTTCATCCAGTTATTGACAAACAGGTTATTTGGTCAACACCAATGGGAGAGAAGAAATTTAACAGAAGGAACATAATAATGGAAAACTAGCTGAGCTCTGGGTGTGGCATGCAGGACTTAGCTTCCTCCTGACTCAATACTTGGAAAGACATTTTAACTAGGAACCATCCTTCCTTTTGATTTTACTTGTTTGGTATCATTCTAAGCAAGTTTGACCAAGTCTGTAGGTCATTTTCAAACAGCAGCTGTACAGAGACTGTCATGTGCAGTTTTGTGTGTTACTTTATCTATGAAAAGGTTCTATTTTACCCTTAACACAGATACCTAAATATCAGAGGTCATGATCAAGTAGATGTCTTTTCCCCAGCTTTCATTGCTCCGAGTGAGGCAAGACAAAATATGTTTTCCTTGACTTAAGTGTTAGAAAGCAATGAAAGAAGTTATTTCTCAGTACCTAACCCTGTAGCAATGAAAAAGTACCAGCATACTTCTTTAGCTGATGAGTGGCTCTGGATGTTCTATCTGCTTTGGGATCCTGTGAACTGTAAGCCGCTAAATATCTACATTTCTAATTTCTTTACACTTTCTATGAATGTCTCCAGACTAAATTGAGAAAAATAGAGCTATAAAAAGAAAACCTTTCAATTAGCTTATGAAAAAGTTCTTGAGAGATACTTTTAACCTTTGCAATGACTCAAAACAGGTGTGAATTCCCTTGTAAGTTCTTGTCATTGACTTCACACAAACAAAAATGCATTATTTCTAGTCTCAACTATTGAAATTACAAGGGAGATCGATGTGAAGAAAAATTGGACAAGAAAAATATTAATTATGTTTTATTTGATGAAGTCTTTGAATAAAAGTTCTTATGTCAACAAATGTGAACTATATTTACGGCCCTGTTGGAGATTTCACCAGTTCAACGGCCAAAGGTATCAATCTTAACCACAAGGAAGTTACTTATTAATCAAAATGCAAACCTGTACATGATAATACTTTATTACTTTCTCAATAACACATCTGCAGCCAGCAACCTAAAAACCTCTTTCTGGCACAGCAATGACTGACATCATTAACTAACCTCCAATTCCTTTATTTTCTCTTTAACTAATAAAGATAACCAGATTAACAAAAGTAGCTATGGTTACGATCACAAATACAGTCATATGAGGATATCTGTAATGAACCATGTCAGTCCTGAAGTCAACTCATTCGCATATTTTTAACTATTCTCTCAGTTCCAACACTGCACTTGCTAATACTTTACTGGTTGCTCTCAACAAAATGTCATCACACCACTAACATTAAAGATACTGCAAATACAAGAGTTATTCAGTGGAGGCAAATGCAATCAGTCAGGGGCAGTCCTTCCTCAGAGTGTTTTCAAGTGAGGTTCTTCTTATACAGGTACAAAAATGAAAGTACTCTGAAAGTTATACACAACAAACACCAAACTTTCTTTGTTGCCCTAATGAGTTTATGAAACAATGTGGCCAGGCAACACAACTGACTTACAAACAGGAGACTGATGTCTTCCTGAATAAAACTATAGGTAACTGTTATAACTGCCTCTTATCGATTTGAAACAAAACAAAACAAGAAAAATACGAATCCAATTCCGCCAGAAAGCCATGGTGACGCAAAAAAAAACTTGCATGCAAAGCTAGGAATGCAAAGGAGATATTACATGAGCTAACATTAACCATACTAGCGGGCTTTTGACTCGCTGCTATTATTTCCTTCAAATTTGTACTTCCTCTTTCATTTAAAGACAGAGCTGAAACTTCTGGTTGGTGACATACTCGTATGTGTTATATAATGAAGATGAGGAGTTTTGACTATTTGTGTTTATTAACAACAATTGGTTTTCAAATTACTCCAAGCTTACATTATACTCTTGTTTCTTTTTCAGTCCATGCAACAATAAAACTACAAGCCAGAACGAAATGAATGTTAAAAAGAAACATTTTTTAAAAATATAATGCTTTCTTAGAACAATCTTGCTCATTCACATGAAATAATACACTAGTGTTTTGAAATTAACAAAATACCTGAAAAGACATTGTCTATCTACAGCAAAATTGTTGCCAAAAAGGCATGATTTCCTCACTGTCTGAAGCAATTCCTTCTATCAAGCTGAACATTCTGAGTGTCCTGCTGCCAGTGACGAAGTTGACATAGTGAAGAAACAAGATGCAAATACTTTATGACAGCAGAATAGCAGGGAAAGTTTTCAAGTCTGTAGTATCCATCATGGGGAGGTGGATTCCATTGCCTAACTTGTTACTTCTCAGTTTCTGTAACCAAAGGTATGAATTTTTTATTTGTACCCTCATAGGTGCAATGAGGATAATATGGTCACTAAGGAGTTCCACTCCAGGCTTTAACTGTGAGTACCAAGCAAAGATGAAAAAATAAGTTTGCTCAGAAAATACAGAATTCTTGTCAGACGGGAAGCAGTATAAACAATCCATTTACTTTAACAATGGAATTGTTCATTAGTAAAGAGAATGTAATTACAACATTGAGCAGATAGTGTTTGGGGCTCTTTTCTCCTCTTTCAGGACACATTTGTACCACATTAATGTCTGAGACAGTGAATTAGACACATTGAAAACAAGTGGTTTCACTGCTCCCACAGATTGCAGCCAAGTTCCTTCCTTCTCACTGCTGAAAGTTTATCCTCTAATAAATAATTCCCAAGACATCTTGCAATAGGAAGCATTCATGAATGAATGCATTAATAAATGTTTCCTATTGCAGAGCTCCCTGGGATTTCTTGTAATACCTGCAAGGAGTTTACAGACCCTCATTAGTTACATTAAAAAAAGTAAATTTGCTACTTCTGAACACACTATTTTGCCCTGTTTCAAAACATCATAGCAGACAACTAAATGCTGGCATGAAACAAAGCCAATGACCCGTTATGTACTTACCATGTACCACATGCTTGGCCACTTGGGATCATTGAAATAAGTGGATTGGGTACCTCCAGGTTTATAATCCCTCTTTATCCTTCTTTTAACCACCTGCTGTTGTATCCACTCCACCTGCCAACCAGGAAAACATTTGGTAAGTGTTAGGGTTTCATAGAGATTATCAAGAAATGTGTGAAATCTTGGGAAGTTTCCCATTACCATACTCAAAGACATATTTCATGTTAAGGAGTTCATTTTGGCAGTCGAAATGCACAGCTCACCTTGGCATATGGTTCACTAGGGAATAAGCCCAATTCTGTTAGTGCTACAAATCTCCCTGAACAACTACTTATATCTCCTGCTAGAAGAATTTCATTTGCGATCATCTTTTGAATGCTGTTATTTTTTTTCATTATTAGAATTGAACTTTTTTCCAAATTTGTAAAACTAGTTTTATAAAGTGTAACAGTAGATCACAAGCAGAAATAAATTATACTTTTGACTGTTCTTTATTTTAAGTCTGTTTCTGAGAACAAAAGCTTTCAGTAAAATATTAAAATATTCTGCTTAACCAATATCTAAATCATCTTCACTTCTTGGAGTGAATACAACAGAATTAAAATATATATTTTAGTAGAGTAACTCTGTGTCAAGATTCTCTCTGCCAGGCGCTCCAGAACATAATTTAGTGCAAAGTACTAGTACAGGGAGAAAAAGACCGATATTGAGCAAAAGGTCAAATTATAACAACATCAAAAAGAACTTGAAACATCAAAGTTAAGGGTTAAAAGCAGAGTTCTTAAAATCAGATTATTTTCTGTCAGATACCTCTTCGTAGATTCACAACACACTCAGAAAGAGCAAGACTGAAAGTGACATCAGCCTTAGAGCAGACAGGACTGCAGGCATTTTGGCACTGGCTAGTCTAAGTGGGAGCTAGTTTCTATGAATGTGAACAGCATAACTATCCACATAGAAAAAAAGAGATTATATTTACACATCTATCTCACTTAAACTTCATATTTTTCCTGAATTGTTTCATGGGATATAACTATAAAAATTGAATTCACCTCTTCCCAAGCAAGACAGCCATTTCCTCTTAGCAGCCAACTCTTCACCTTTTATTTCTGCTGTTCATGAATATCTGTGTATGCACACACACATACATATATATAGAATAAGTTTACTTTCAGCTCACATGTTTCTCTTTGTCACTTGTCAGAGACAGTATTGACATTTTTCCATGGCAGGATAATTTCTACTGTATCTGCAATTCAGCTTCAAATCATGAGGTCCTTAGAGAGACTTGTCCACTGACATCGGTGGAAGTTCTGCTTGAGATCCATACTACCTCTACCTTTACCAATGCTACTACATGGCTTCCATGGTTTCTTTTAGAAAATGGAATTGTGTTTTTCCCTTTCTTAAGAATCAACTTCAGGTTTAAGAGTATTCTACTAGTGAAGAAATTGTCTGGTTTAAGAAGACAAGACTATGAGGTAATGTTCATGCAGAAATCCATTTCTCTGTTCTTCTATTAACCACTGTAAATCCTTTTCAGCTTCAGAGAAAATTGAGGTATCTGATAGAGTGCCTTTTCCTCATGATTACTCTGCTCCTCTTCCGGACCAAGCTGCAATCCATCTTGGTAGACACTCTCTTGATGATCTGACAGCTGGCTGCCCTTCAGATCTAATGAGATCCAGAGATCCCATCAAGTGGACACCCACTCAGACTTCTGTATGTCATGCAGTGGACTCTGGAGGGAATGTAAGATGTAGAGTGTATCTGGCCAGAGGCAACAAGAGGAAGAGCCAAAAGACTGAAGAGGCTGGTCTAAAGTGTGATCAACATCCCTCTTAAATGGATCTCTCCTCCATGACAAAGACTGATTCATAATTAACATTTAATGAACTCTATCTCCTTTTCACCTCCTGCCAATATATGGTCTCTTTTTCAGACCCTCAGAACAGCTTTTCTTTTCTTTAAAGTTTATTCCCTTGCCGGTGGCTCAGCCCTCCCATCACATCTGAAGCCGGATGAAAGGCTGTATACCACTTGATTCCTGACTCAGTAGCTGCCTGCATTGCCTCAAACCATGGACCACAATTCCACCAATTTATGCTAGTATTTAGCAACCAATAACAAAAAAGATTCAATGTGTCTGAACAATCAAATATGATTTTCAAGGCTTATACAGTTCCACCTTCTAAATCTTATCATGAGATATATGTAAGAAGGAGAGGGGTTTTCCTCACAAGACAATCTGCAAAACTCTTTAGCAATAACTGTGAAAATATGTTCTCTCCATTTATTTACTCCCTATTCAGCTGCAAATATCTACTGATTGTTAAAAAGATAAACAGTAGAGGCATCATAGTACTTGCTGAGAGTGAACATCCATACACTTATGCCTCAAAAAACCCCTAACAATTAATTCATTCTCTCTTTTCCTGTTATGCCAGATGACATTACTGAGAACATTTATCAGACAGCCCTTTAGTTTAAACAATCACAAATATTGTCTCAGTGTGCCATTCCAGTTAATATGAACAATAATAAGACAAATAAACAATTCTGTATATGCATATACATAAATATTTTTGTACAAGCATGTGTTTGTACAGGAGCTTGGATCATCTGATTTAATATTCAATAATATGCAATCCAGCATAGCTGATGGTTAAGATTTTAGTGACGTACAGATAGATATATACCACCTTTTAACAAAAAAATGAAGTGACTGTTCTACAGATTGTATATTTGTCAGAGAGCCTGATCCTAAAACATGCTGGATGTTGCCTATAATTTCTGTTTCCTCAGCTCCCAGAAAAGTTAGGGGAAACATATGAAAGAGTAATTCTGCAGGACTGTACAGCATGCACAATCAGACCCAATGCCAGAAAAAGAAATGTAACTCTTCCCATAAAGCCTAATGACAATTTCATGTACACGTAAAATTACTATAAATAAAATAGCTGTTTGGTCTCATTCAAATACAGATTTATGCAAATAAAATGTTTGCATAAGAACACATATGGGAAGATAGCATGGGCAGCTCCATAATCATAGATACGATGTACACTAGGAGGACTCACCTCAGGCACCTGCAGATATCCATTTAAATAGAAGGGGAAGAGGGAGTCAAAATGACCTTTAAGATACAGTGACTGTGTACTGTGTTGAGGGAGACAGTGCAGGATGCTAGCTAGAGTAAATCTAAGCAATACAGCAGGCTTGATCACAATCCTGGGTATAGCCTTCTCTGCAAGATTTTTATCAAACAGCTTCAGTTAGGATCTGCTTAGTAACTATTTTTATACTGAGGATGCGCTGATACACCCATCTAGGATGTAGTTTAAAACATTCCAGGAAACCCATTTTCTCATTTGAGAAGTCAGTGCATAAAGCTTAGTTTATAGAAAATATCACTGCTACAGAAATAGAACACTCTACTGAATACTAAGGCTAGTTTATTTTCTTTTAAAATTGAAGAGAAAAACTTGCCAGTAGTCTTTAGTCTAAGTTACACTATACAATTACTGGGATATATCAATGAAGACTAGGTCAAGTCTCAGCAGTTATTTTAGTATTTCCTTTGAGTATTTTATGGGTATTCATGCACGTGTCACTGTCAAATGCCTGGTACATCTTGGATTTGTTTGATTCAGTATGAAAAGAGCTCATTTGTATAAAAATATTTTCTTTTAAGAAGTTTCTACACTTCCTAAACTATAGTCCTTGAAGGAAAATCTCTGAAGTAATTGATTATACAGATTCCCATCTCTTGCCAAAAGGAGACTCTATGCGAACAATGAGGTGCATTTTAACATTTCCATAAAGTCACACTTGCTGAGGGGGAGCAGTGCACATTTTCCCACTGACTTCAGCTTTGAAAGTTCCATTTCCTGAATGTCTAGAAATCAAAGCCAAGCCAGATTGGAGACCAAACCATTCCAAAAAAAAAAAAAAAAAAAAAAAATCATTTCCAGTCTCCTCACTCATAGGCTTGTTCTATACACAACACAGCTCTTCTTCACAAACCTGCATGAAACAACGCTATGGAATAAAAGTTGCTCCGAGCTTATTCTAGTACATCATGCTTTCATTCTCTGTAGGCATAAAGAATATAATGAAATGTTATCTCTAGGTGAAACAGAACTGCTTTCTACAACCTTCGTTCTCATTTATTTAACAGAACTCATGAAAAAGCAGCCCCGTGTATGTATGCAACAGTAAGAACTCTACTGCAAGAAATTGTGAAAAAAACTTTGAAAAACAAATGGGAGAACTTAAAAAGCTGAAAAAAAGAAAAATCCACCTATTATCAAATCAGGGTGTTTTTTAAAATACAAACACGAGATAACCTTGTGAAACAGCACTTACTTCGTTTTTCAAATATGTCATGAGGAGGTCTGCTTGAATAAATATTTTCAAATTGATTAAAAATGTGTCAAGTTAAGCATGTGAAAATGCTACCATTAAAAAGAAGGTATGAAAGCAAGTTGGAGGCATATACCTTTCCATTTTGAGGAAAGAATGCACAGGGAAGGAACACCCTAACTCTGAGTAATGTATGCATTTCACATCAAAATCTATTATTTTTATGTTGCAGAACTAAAAAAAAAAAAAAAATGTGAGTATTCAGTTTATGAAAAGGAATTGCTTAAGGTGCCACTCTCAAACATAATCACAGCATCATTCACTTCAGTCTGTCCTGCACCTCTAAGAAATTACAAATTCCTGCTCAGCTAAAATGAAAGCAAGTGTCAGATGAACACTATAAAGAGAAAGAAAGGACAGAAAACTCAGAGCACATGGGAAGTATCACCAAGCTAGCAGTGAATCTGCATGGAGTCAGGCTGAATGAGCAAAAGGGGCAACATTAAACCATGCGACAACCTGCTCTCTGTTGGGATGGCTTCACACTGCACCTGCTGCACCTCAGCCTTCACTCCTAAACATTGAGTGCTGACGTTTATGTGAGACCCAGGCTGAAGGAAAGGACAGGAGAGAGGGTGGTACTTCCAGAGAAAGAAACCAAGACAGTGCTTGGCCCATTGTGGGATATAAAAGAAAAATGGTTCTGACTGCTTATGGTAGCAGAAACAGTCAGTTATGAGCTGTTACCATCATCAAACTTTCTGTGACAGGCTCTACTTAGCACACAATCTGACAACACTCTCCACTTGTATTTCACATTCTTATGAAAACAAAAAGTAAAAAAATTCAGGACTTAAGGAGTGTAGGAGGATATGCCAATCTCCAAGTAACACAACCTGGCTGTGGAAGAGCTGAGACTGAAGCCATCACTCAGCAATGCAGGAGGGCTGGGGAGGCCACTGGCATACCTCCCGTTGCTGACGGGCAGCCACAGAAGTGAGACTCCTAAAGCTGGATTGCTCCGCTTAGGAGGAATTGCATGTTTTTTAAATAATTGAACAGTAGGCTGTTTTCCTAACCTATCAGTATGCTCTGACTCATAGTAGCAGCAGTCAATTTGCACATAAAAATAGATGAAGACAGTTGGATAAAGAAGCTGTTGACATAGGTCAAGAGCTTGGAAAATTATTGCGGATGCCATTTCACAAACTGCAGGGGTCTAAAGTTGGATAAAAAGTCAATGAATCCAGCAGTGCTAAGTGATGCATTCTCGCTGGTTGACCATGTTCTTCTTCAGCAAGGGTCAAAGACAATCCACGATCAAAGCAGTTGTCATAATTATGCTACATGTAATCTGAATAAAAGCAACATATAAAAAAAAAAGATTTTAAGACAGGCTAAGTAGAGAAAGAAAAGCAGAAAAGGAAAGAAGACTGCAGAGAACGCTTGAAATTACTACTTTTGCCCAAAGAAACATGTCTTGCACAACTGCAGAGAAAGCTACAGCAGCCCAACCTATGGAACAAAGCTGAAATTCAATGCATATTTTTCCATCTCATGACCACAGAAAAACCAGCAGCCCTGATATGAATTAAGTTGTTTCTACCTACTCTGCTACACAAAAGTAACCCATTACAGCACTCAGGCATACTTCCACATACTTGAGGTACCCTTATCCACAGCTGTGCTTGCAAACAGATCTGAAAATCCATCTGTCTTTCCTTCTTACCCTCTCCATCTCCAGATCTCACAACTCTTCACAAGCATCAACACAATTCCGCCTCCAGCTGCGTGTGGCAGTGAAGTCTCTTGCATTAAGAGCAAGACTTGGGAGGAGTAAGTAGGAAAGGAACACAAGAAAAAAGTGCACAGCCCAGGCAGGGGCAGCAATACACCTTCCCTGTCTCACAAGAGTTCATTGCCAGTTTATTATGCTAGGAAAGGCAGGCACCACATTGAAATTCTGAAGGAGTTCAGAATGTCCACTGCCAGCCACAATGTATATCCTACTGGAAAGGCAGGAAAAAATTTTGCTGTACCAGCTTGAAAGTAACTCTCTTGTTTATACAATGCACTTTAATATTTGCCACCTTGGTTCACACAGTTCCCCTCATAACAACTCATGAATTACATGGAAACACAATTTTTAAAAACAAAGCAAAACCTCTATAACTGCTATCTTCTTACCTTGTCACATATAATGTAAGTATATCTGGTCTTGGGACAGTATAATAATCTGGAATTCCAATGACTGTGAGAATTACTACTAACATCACTCCAAATGCAAACTGATATATCACGACTTCATCTAGCCTAGGTCTACAGTCACAACTTCTTAATAAAAGGCTGATACTAAACGCAGCATCTACAAGAGAATAAAACTTTAAACTCTCTAAACTTACTTAGCTTTGGAGTCTAATATTTTGCAGTTGATATATCTTGAGGCTTATGCTTGTATTAGTGTTATGACAATGATATATATGAATAAAAAACGGTAGAAATTTCTGATGGATTTTTCCTTTTCTCAGAGTAGTCCTTGCAACTCTTAACACAAATGATGAATTTCAGACATCTGTACATGCTAATTTCAGTTGTCCTAAGTAACTTACAAAATGAATTCTTAGGAATACAAACTTGGGTCAAATATACCAGAGCAATTCCAAAGGTGCACATCAGTCCACAGTTTGCTGTGGCTTCTACCACCATAGATATCCACTTCAAGTTACCAAATACAGTGAGAATTGCTGAGGTAGTAAAAGTATTTCAGAATTAAGTGGTATGTAATATACAAAAGTGTTCTACCAGTCTCAACCAAAGCAAACACAGGATGCTATTCCAGAGTAGTCTCCTCACTAGCCAAAATCTCCTTGAAATCATCCCTATACAATAGTGCTTCTCTCTACAAAAGGAAAAGCTATCATCTACTATTCAGTTTATTTCCTGTACGTTGGCTCAGCATCTTTGCCAACATAGAATGCTTCGACACATGTCCTCTATGGAAAATCTCCATCACAAAGCGTATAGTAAATACCAAGCCAAGCAGTTTTTTGTTCTGAGAGTACTCTAAGCCACATGAAAAGCTGATTATATTTGTAGGTTTTCTATTGTCTTGGCATTGCTACTGTAAGTATATTCTTTATCATAAGAAAAGCATCTTTTATTAGGTTTTTTTTCCTGAACCCACCCTATTCCTAATGTGTAATAAAAAGTGTATGTTTAGAATTCAAAATTGGGTCAAAAGTATTTAACTCAAGCCTCAGTTTCAGAGTTGCAAAATATTAAAGATAATTGGGTTTTGTTCTTTATGGAAATATCAGTGACATATCTACATATTTCATACCACGTCAAAAGCGCTTTGGCATTTCAGATGCCTTTGTGGCACAACTTGAGGACTTCTCCTACTTCTTTCATGGCCAGCCTCTGTATGTATGTCCTCTTACCCATCTCTTCCAGTCAGGAGAGAAGAGTCTTTAACATCATCTCTCCAGCATAAAGCATGTAAAGAAAAAAAAGAGGAAAATTCCTGTGTCCTTTAAGACATTGCTGGTTTAATCTCTCTTCTCCTCTATTTGTAGCTCAAGCTCCAGTGCAACTCTTTCAGTCTTGAACTCTTCCAGCTTGTAGTGGGCAGTGAATTTGGGTGCTATGAAAACAGTGATTGCTGGATCTCTTAAACATCATCATCACCTTCTGAAATAATCTGCAGAGCAACTTATGAAAGACACCGGCAGCCAGACAGAGGAAACAGTGCAGTCCAGACCCCCAGGCAAATGAAAAAGGACTGAAGTTTCCTCTCCTACATCCAGTAGGCTGAAGGAAAACAAATGTTTTTTCAACTGAAGTACTATTCCCACACCTCAAGAACTGCTGACAGTGGTTCCAGTGAGGTGGTATCTCTCAGTTTCTTCAAGTCAGACCACATAAAAGCAAGAGTGATACTTGATTAATGAACTTGCTGTTTACTGCTCTTCTTTATTTTAAAGCCTTGAGTGAAACAAGGGCAGTATCTTGGCTTTGCAACTCCCTGACAGTCCCTGCGCACATTCTGACATGAGAAACATGCCCAGAGCAGTCACTCAATTAGGGCTTTATCTCTCAATGCTCATAATTCACAGCACTCTTCAAATTACAAATTGAGAAAAAGACAATGAAAAGCCTTTTTTTCCACGGCTCTTATTTATGGGACAGAATTTTCAATTGTATATATACTAAAGCTTTTCAATCTTCAGTCAGACTGGTCACATGAATTTGCAGTATGGTTTGTAAGTCTTGCCAAAATTTCTGTTATCTATGTGTACATCATTCGAAAGCTCATAAAGCTCACTGCTTTATGAGTTATATCTACTTGGACTTCTGCTAGGATAAAAAGACTATAAAATGATCTATCATAAATGTGATTTTTCATGATGGCTATGAATACTCACAAGTGTGCAAACATGCATCTTTTGAAATGAGCTTTTGCCACAGCAGACATTTTGCAGATAGAAGTTTCAGGAACTTCAGATGATGCCTCCTCCAGATTAGCTTAGCAAACTGTTTTTGGGTGAGACAAGCAAGGTTGTCCTACATGTGTACTGAGCAGGGTGACAAATCTCACTGCCGGCTTCCTGCATTCAAGGCAAGGGATGCATGCTTACTACGTGTAAGTACAGCATGTACTCCAGAAAGCAGCGCAGAAATGATTAACAGAAAAACAGACATGGAAGGAAATGCTTCTCAAGGTGTTCCTCCTACATGGGGAAAGGGAAACTCACAAATGTTCAGACTACAGCATCCAAAATGTATGCAGGCTGCCAACCTGTTGCAAAGGAACAAGCAATGGGAAACAGCTAGAGGTTGAAGATAGATAACATCAGATAAAGGAAAAATGGAACAACTGAAAGACTTTCGGAAACTCCACTGTTGGTAACAGTGTTTTGCTGTAATGTTTTCATTAAAATTGGAAGATTTCTAAAAGCTATATTCTGCTTCAAACAGAATTCAGTTCCAGGGAGCCACATGACATCTGGTCAAAGATGGTTTGACAGGATAACCACAATGTTTCCTTTTGGTCTTACAGACTTTGAGTCTTTTTGGCAGCTGTATTTTGGAGAAACAGTTTCTTAGGAACACCCTGGAAAACAGAAACTTGTCTAAAATGCAAAAATTCTGGCTTTATTATATTATCATATACAGTTGTTGTAACTGTTATTGAAAAGAGTGGACTAATGCTGGGTTTGGGAAAAGTACTTAAAAATAAATTTTTCATCTGGATCTTTCACAAATACAAAGATAAACTTATATTCTGGTCCCCATATTTATTTAGAATTTCAGTTAATGAGAGTGATGGAATTTACTCCCCCTCAAAAAAATGGAAAACAATAATCTAGGTTAAATACAGCTTATACAAGCAACAGTCAACACATCAATAGATAGGACTGCTTAAAGTGGATTATAGGGAAAGGATTTAGAGTGAGAGTGTTTTATTTTACTAAAATATTGTCTGCATTCATACAGCGCTCTGTGTGACACCAAGATCAAAACATTGCCCCAGAAACACATCCAGAGTGCTCACTACACATGTGACACTTGCAGAAGTGTGTGCTCCCCTGTCAGCATGATCCTGCTTGCATGCAGAATGAGGAGGCTTGATGATGGCCACATACATCCAAGCTCCAGGGCTTCACATAGGGCATAGCTCCTCTAAGCCACAGAATTGCAGCACAAGTTGGATTAATGATCTGCTGATGTGAAATACAACATCCAGCCAAGGAAAATGACCAGTTTCCAGAGACTCCGTCCTTCCAAAACGATCCGATAAGAACACAGGTTGTTATATGCACAGAGTTTGGGGTAGGATAATTCTTTTTTCTCTATCTTGGAAGAAGTTGTCTTTCCAGCTCCCTGTACTGCTCTTTATTTTCTGCTTATTATTCTTGATATGATAAATGATATGTGGGTATCATCTTTACTTGCTGTACACAATTTATAATATCTGGGTGAGGTAACTGCCACTGGAATTGAGTGTGGTTGCCCTGTCTGACAGAAGCAGGCAGAGAGATGCATAAAAATGTTGATGCACTACATCAGGATCATATATTGCTGCCAGAAAGTCTTCCAAATGCATGAGAAAAAAAGAAAACAAAACACAACTTTAATCCATTTTCTATGAATATCCTGCACTATAACCAATCTCATCAGTATCGGATGAAGCTGGATTCCCTCAGGAAATGGTGTGTAGAGGCTGCTCTGTCACATTCCTAGACAGTCTGTTCTGAGATGGTCTTGACCATAATGTTTTATTTCAATCCCTCTCTTTCTCTGATCTGGCATTCTGGCATTGGGGCCTGCAGGATCAACTCGTTCCAGAACCATGTGTATTTCTCAGGTTCAAAACTAATATCTCTGTACTTCCTCCTCTTCCGACTCTTTCTGCAGCTTTATACTCCAGCAGCCAGAACAGTAATTTGCTATCTCTCTGCCACTAGCAATGCGAACTGTCTCTAACAACAGCAAAAGCACACTTTGTATAACATGAGACCATTGTAGCTGTCAGAGATGCTGTTCTCCCTGGCGAGCTACTAGAACCAGGATTAGAAATGAACGCATTAATTCTCTGTGCTTCTTTTGAAACGTTTAGTTGCTCTATCATTTTTTACCCATTTTGTTGTTAAAAAAAATGGAGGAGCATTCCTTCCATTGAAACTACAAAGAAATTCAAATGTTATTAACACTTAACAGCACATACAGACTACAGATTAACAAACATTTTCCTTTATGATCTTCTGCTCTTACACGACTATAACTACTGTGAGGAAATAGTCTCCTTATAGGCTTAAATTGCTCACATATAAATTCATGAAGAGTGATGTTGTAATCATTAAAGCTGACCAAAATCCTTTAGCAGTTCCTAAATTTTGGGAATGTAACATGCTTTTCTTTTCTAGGCTTTTTTCTTTCTTAGCATAACGTTTACACCTACAAAAACAGAGCCACACAAGTCTGTGTGATCCTGCTGTATATGCACAGCACACCCCTCATTAAAGGTCTGTCTTTGAATGGGGCTGAGCACTCCAGCTCATACTGGGACAGCTGACCAGATAGAGGTGTGGTTATGCAAGAAAGCAACAGTCATGTGCTTAGAAACTCTAGCAGAGGGATGCTCAGACAATCCATCCCTGAATGCAAAGATTTTAGAAAGCATTTATATAATTAAGACACACAAGAGAATTTAATGGTGCCAGTTAAGCTAGCTGCATAGCACACAGTGTGTACCTTCTACAGTCTCAGCAAAAGTGGGACTTCTAGTCTCTGCCCAAGCCAACTGAAGACTACCCCACATGATGCACCATACTGCAGGGCATGCCGCCCTAGTTGCTTCCTCAGCCTTTGCCCATGATTTGAAACTGTCACGCCCCGATGTCAAAGGGTCTTCTGACAAAGCACAGAAATGGAACCTTACCCTCTTTGCTTCTGTTGTTTTGTTATCAGGCATTCAGCTTCACAACTACGGTATTGTGAAAGGTTGTAATACCTTAAGACTGTAAAGTAGGAACCAGCATAAGTATTCACAAAAAAATATTTAGGTCCTAAGTACTTTAAAATTCTAAAGAGAGATACTAAATGTTAATGCCAGCATAAAATTTCAAATTAGGTATAGTATGCACTGGACGTGGATTTGATGGGTGGACGACCCGATGGATAAGCAATTGGTTGAAAGGCCGCAGACAGAGGGTGGTGGTCAATGGCTCTATGCCCAGGTGGAGGCCGGTAACAAGTGGTGTCCCCCAAGGGTCTGTCTTGGGACCGGTGATCTTTAACATCTTTATTAATGACATCGATGAGGGAATTGAGTGCACCCTCAGCAAGTTTGCTGACGACACCAAGCTGAGTGGTGCGGTTGATACGGTAGAAGGAAGGGATGCCATTCAGAGGGACCTCAACAGGCTGGAAAGCTGGGCTCGGGTGAACCTAATGAGGTTCAACACGGCAAAGTGCAAGGTTTTGCATTTGGGCCGAAAGAACCCCAGGCACCCGTACAGGCTGGGAGGAGTGGTCCTTGAGAGCAGCTCGGCAGAGAAGGACCTGGGGGTCCTGATGGACGAGAGACTTAACATGAGCCAGCAGTGCGCTCTGGCAGCTCGAAAGGCAAATGGGATCCTGGGCTCCATCAGGAGAGGGGTGGTCAGCAGGGACAGGGAGGTGATTGTCCCTCTCTACTCGGCTCTTGTGAGGCCTCATCTGGAGTACTGTGTCCAGGTGTGGAGCCCTCAGTACAAGAAAGACATGGAGATTTTGGAAAGGGTCCAGAGGAGGGCGACTAAGATGATCAGGGGGCTGGAGCACCTCCCCTATGAGGACAGGCTGAGGGAGTTGGGCTTGTTCAGCCTGGAGAAGAGAAGGCTGCGGGGTGACCTCATTGCAGCCTATCAATACCTGAAGGGAACCTACACCCAGGAGGGGAGTAAACTCTTCAAAAGGGCTGACAATAGCAGGACTAGGGGAAATGGATCCAAGTTGAAGGAGGGAAGATTTAGGTTGGATGTTAGGGGGAAGTTCTTTACAGGGAGAGTGGTTAGGCCCTGGAACGGGCTGCCCAGGGAGGTTGTGGATGCCCCGTCCTTGGACGTGTTCAAGGCCAGGTTGGACGGGGTCCTGGGCAACCTGATCTAAATGTGTATGTTTGGTGGCCCTGCTAGGCAGGGGGGTTGGAGCTACATGATCCTTGAGGTCCCTTCCAACCCGGGTGATTCTGTGATTCTGTGATTCTGTGACTTTTTCCTGAATTCACCCATTGGGACAGCACTGCAGTTCCAGTAAAGGCAAATGGAAATTGTGACCACTGTCACAGGGACACAGGTTAGATCTAGGTTTTAAGATACCAGAAGGCAGTCTTCCATTGAACTTCTACAGGTAACAATGAAAAAATGTATAAAATCATTTTCCCTGATTTTTCCTCAAATTCTAGAATCAAATTCTAGAAACTTAAGAGGAATATTTAATTTTTAATCTTAAATCTAACCAGTAATAAATGTTGCACTGCTTAACAGCCATTTCAGAAATATTTATTCCCTATACAGCATAGGGAAAGACTGAAAGAACGCCTGCTATATAGCAAGTATCCCCTGAGCAGAGTTTTCCTTCTAATGAACACTTCTGTGTTAATTTAAAAGGTCATAAACGAAATTCTGTAACATGATCTAGATTGTAGTCACAAATACTGCCACTGATCCTAACTTCTGCTTCACATATTTACTGAAAATATATTTTTACAGCCTAAAACATGCCTTGAAGTAAAAGCAAAGGAGTCCAGTTGGCATGCCCCTCAAGTTCATCAAGTGCAGAGTGGCCAAAGAACAGAATTTCTGAAAAGTCAACAGTATTTTTAAACAGCTCTGAGCTGAAATCCAGCTAATTTTAAAAGTCATTAATACTTATGTTTAAGACACACACTGCTTTGAAAATTTCAGAATAGTTTGTGCATTTTTTCTTAATAGAGTGCATCTCTTGCAAAGCTCTAGTATTTTTTTAATATTTAATTTTGTGTTTTGAATTTTCCTTTTCCAAAACCAGAAGGACCAAAGCTGACAGACTCAAGAGACCAACATGATCTGCCTCATTTTGAATATTCTTGTCTGCATATTGGCCTTTTTTCTGCTTTTAGTAGAAAACATCAAAAGGTAATTTCATTGGGTAGCTGCCATGATTATTTCTTAATCAGGGTTTCTTAAGTGCTAATAAAAAAAGTCCGCTATCACATGAATATTGTAGTAGAATCAGACATTAACAGATTTCACAAATAAGCCTCAATCCCTTTAACATTATGATTAACATTCATTAAATAATTCTTCTTATTGCAGATAAATGAAGAAAAATCACTATTACTCAACCAAATTTTCTAATTGAAGAGCCATCAACTCCTGCTAGAGCAGTAATGGATTTGGCCTGCACAGTACATGGGGACAGCCACATATGCAATACATTCACTTGATACTAGGTGAATGTGCTCTGGATTAAGCCTTTCATCTTTAGGTTTCTGCCACACAATGTTTAGCTTTGAGATGGGTTTGCTTCATCCACAGGCCAAACATGCCCCCTATGCTGAAAAGGAACGCTGCTGTTTAGGTTGCTATTCCCTAGATACGGCTGGCCTGAAGAGGTCAGTTTGTCAGTGTCAGTTTGTCACTAGACAATCTTTAAACATCCCTTATAGCTGAACTATTTTGTTCTGTTTCATTCCTCAGAAAAAACAAGGTGTTTCACCCCACCCTCATCAATACTTCTGGTGTTGTTTTGGTGCAGGCAAGGAAGAAACTCACTTTATGACATGGCTATTGCTTGACTCTAGTACTCTCGACACTGGTGTTTGTCACCATGCTTTTCTCTTCTAGGTCTAGTGACATTGCTAATGGCAGTGCTAATGCTGGCTCATCAATGAAAATCAGTCTGATTTTCATTTCACTGTAGCCTCAGTGGAGTACAAGGCATTGATTCCCACTGAAGAAACCTTCCCAAAGACTTTTGCAGGTGGAGAACATGGTAATGTAATGCTAACATAAAGGCATAGACTTCAATAACTATTACACTAACAAAATACCAACTGTCTCATGCAAACTTTAGAGCAACATGATGAGCTTAGATCAGTGCTAATTATAGAAGGATTTGATTTAGTGAACAGTGACCCTTGTATCTCAAAAAGTATCACAAAAAGATCCAAGCTGCAGGTCTATTTACTCATGTTTACACAAAACTTTCTAACACTTTGGAGAAAGGTACTAAAGGGAGATGTTCCTGTGCCTTCTTGCACATTGTAATTCTGTTCATGCTCTAACTTACTGGCAACTGGCTTCTTGAAACACTAAGTTTGATTCTTGATTTTGACTAAGCTAAAGCCTTACTCACATAAAAGCTCTTTGAAGAAATTAAATAAAGAGTCCACAGTGGTATATACTGCATTACTTACCAACTAACTTAAACTCCCCAGCTAAACTCTACATGTGGAAGTCATCATGACTCCCTATTATTTCACTACCATGTCGTATTGATTCTTTGACCTGTGAGCGCTAATGCAGATTGCAACTACGCAGGCAGACATCAGTAACTTACCTGGTCCCAGTGTTTAATACTACTGTTGCTCTGTTTGGCTAACAAAATCTTTTAGTTTGCTAATGAGGTAGCACTTAGCAGTGCAGAATGAAACACAACCTTTCTCGTTAACAGCTTCTTATCAAGAGCTTCTCTAAGATTTCAGTCCAATAAGTCTGCTTGTTAAAACTGGGATTTTAGTATGATAATAAACTTCTTCATTCCTGCTGAAGTTTGTGTCTTCCACATCAAGCACAAATAATTTTTTTTTCTTTTTTTTTTTAGACAGCCTCACACTCCAATCTCAGCACATTTAGACTCATGAACAACTGGAAAACACGATTTGATGATGCACATTGAAAATTTTGACCCTCATCTCTATTTGCAATAAACATTCTAATCCAGTGATCAAATGTGTTGCTGTCCAAGACGGGCTCCACAAGCAGTGGCATATTCTTTACCAACACAAGACCATAACCTTGTGGTGAAATCTATCCCTTCTCCACCTCTTTAAACATCAATCTCCTGCACCAAATCATGGTATTATTTAGCAGAGTGAACTGGCACAACCCTCGCTACACAGTCACATGGTGAAACATTTACTCCTGGCTTCTCCCACTGTGCTCCTCTCTGTCCTCTCATGAATACCCGTAATATTCCACCAGTACTAGAGGAAGGATTCTGCTGTTACTGTTTATCCTCTGAGGGCTGCCCAGACAGCTTGTTTCTGGCTCCTCAGAAATGTGCCTGCTAATGTTTCATGTGCTGCTACCACCAATCCTACTAAGCTCATGATGGCAGAGGTAGAACACTCTGAATGCTTCGTGTCACCAGGTCATACAGAACTGCTCTGTGTATGGCTAGGTGAGACCAGGAGAAATGTAGATATCTGCAGCAGTGTTTCCACCAAGTACTCTGATCATGGAGCAGAGGTGACAAAGGCATTACACTTCTGCACAATACATTTTAGCCACGGTAATTGAAATTAGGTAGCTTTACTGCTTACTGAAATGCTTATTCTCAATGAACGTGAGACTGGACATCCTTCACTTTCAAGTGATGAGGGAATCTGCACCAGCAGCTAGGAGTTCAAACTCAAAATAAACCTACCTGAAATAATTTTTTTAAAAAAAGTAAGATGTCATCTTGGTTCATACTGACAAACACTAATGCTGTAATGATTTCCCTATTAGTAAATGTGGTATTTTACTAGAAGTTGAATTATTATTTTTAGACTTTGCAGCATTCTTATTCACCACATTTTTTGTTAAATTTCTGTTATGATGCAAAGCATTGTGGGAACCTCATAAGCAAAGTGGAAAAAACTTGAGTTTGTATGTACATAGATTTGAACATTTTATCAATCTTAAAACAGCATTTCATCCACTTAAAAATTTTATTTTTCTAGATTATTGCTTTGCCATTCATTCAGTACTTGATTCTGTGGGACATTCTCCTCCATACAAGTCACAAATTTTATTATCACAGCCCTTCACTACAAACTCTTCACCTCACATAATAGTTTCTTGTATGAAAAGACAACCTTCACATGTATACTGTCTATTTAACTTCCACATACTATCGTTATGTGCAAGGTGCTTCAACTATACTATTTCATCAGAACCGTAATTTCTTCAGTGACAGAAGAATTCTACTGGAGTTTCTACATGTTTTGTATTGATACACAGCTTGATTTACACAGCAAGGTTGCAATCCTCCTTTCATACCTCCATTTCACTTAGTGTATCATTACTTCACAACTAGTGCACCACATTTTTTCATTCCTTCCCTTGGAAATGCTCAATTAGTTTGATTCCAGGGGAGAGTCAGCCAGCAATAAACTCATTTATTCCATATCTGAATTAGAGCTTCATGATACTTTTCAGTTATGCACCGACTCTGTCTGTCTTCTCCACTCCGTTTCATTTTTCATTCCTGCTCCCTTTGTTTCACAAGTAACCAAAACAATATTACTGAGCAAACTCTATGGAGCTAAAAAAAGGCTCTCAATTCATTGCATGGTGCTTTCAGTGACCCCTGCCAAATGCCAACCACAGATATCACATCAGCTGGAGAGACCAGAATCCTCTGTAGTAGATTTCATTGAGTGCTTAGCTTAGCTTTGACAAATGGTACTAATCTTTGTCCTGACACAGACTACTTTTTGCTTTTCTAACAGCATGTAGAAAACACCATGCAATTACATCAATGAATACAAAAGGTGCTGTGGAGATAGTTATGTTTCAAATTTTCTACATGATGATATATGTTATGAACATTAAAACCCCACTAATACATTTCTTCTTAAAACTATCTGATCCATTTCACCTCCGAGTGACAACCTGCAGTATTTCTAGGCAAAGATATGTATGATAGCAGTCAAAATCACATTACACTGCACATCCTTTATCTTTTCATCTAAATGCCAAGTAATGTTCACTTAATGCTGAGACAATTGACAAAATGTGTAATATACACATCTTCCATTTATGTTCCCTGTTGAACATATTCATACAGTTTATAATAGTGTCAAGATTCCTTTCTAGAAGAAAGACCAAGCCAAAGATCATCAAAGCAATTCATTAAATGAAATCTGTAACAGCAGCATTTTACATTACCTGTATATATTACCAGTATATCCTATATATCTATTTATCTTCCCTCTTATGGCCAGACAGTGAAATCGAATACAATCCACATAAGTAGTTTAGAAATGCCAAATATCAAAATCCACTCCTATAGGTAACTCAAGCAAGGAATTTCCCCTCAATAAAAACTCCATCATTTGAAATTTCATAAAGCAGCAAATTAGTGACTCACATCTAAAGCAAGCACAGATCAAGCAATTGTATGTACATATCACACAGAGAGGATTTTAGGCATTAAGTAAACTATCATTAAATGATTTGGAAAGTACACAAACCTTAGTGTTTCCTTATTCACAAATACGCGTGCTATCTAATCTGCCGCAAATATTGGCATTAGATACAGTGACAATCATAAATATAATGATGTATAATACCAGTCCTTTAACATTCTCAAAGCCATGTGATGTGGCTTTTTTAAGATTAAAACTTTCGTTTTTAAAAGGTGCAGCTTATGCAGTGTAATTGAATTTCCAATCCACTTCAATAATCCTGAAATGTTATATCCACAGACTGGCTTTAGGTCTACACATACATGTCCATATTTTGACATGTCTATGGCTGCACAATAATTTCCAAGCACGAATTCAGTGGAGCAATGAAGAGGTGAATACCAAACATGTTACTAGATCATGGTATTAGACTGTCAGCTTCTTTTTGGTTATAGAATCATTTACAGGGCTGACTACCCTGCACAGCCCTCACTAGGGTTTCTCAGTATTGCAGTGATATTTAAAAACAATTCAGAAATTGGACAGAAAGACCCCTGTACATGCGGCAGCACAGAATACAGAATATGGGACAAGATGTAAATGCTGAAGCATGGAACATGCTGGAAAATAAATTATGGCCATATTTCTGTGCTGCTCTGTGCCACAGAATTCCTCTCAGTTTTGGCCACAGTAAACAGGGCCGGGTGCCATTGGCACAGAGGAGTGTAACAGCAAGAAGTCGTGGTGGTACATGCATGTGAACCTGTACGTATGTAAACCGCTGAACCTTTGGGAGCATGGGAAACAGTATGGGCTGATGAAAATGTGAACACTTTCCCTTCCTTTTGCAGCATCACCAGTTGTAAGTGCAGGCTGTTGGAAGGATGAGTCAGTCTTGGCACTCACAGGAACAGATACATACAGCAGTCAAACAGTCTTTTACTTTTCTTATTTTTTAAATAAATCAAGCAGATCTTAAAATTATGATTGGAACTACCGGAAAAGACCACAGAAGAGATTTTTCTTATATTAACCCCTCATACTGAAGAAAAAGAGCAGGAAAAAATTGACAAACTTTCTTCCAAGCATTGACACCATCCTATATTGCTCACCTTCACTTCAAATTGGTTTACAGAGTTACACATGTGCTTCTGCAAAAAAGCAAAGCACAGTGACCAGTACATTAAGAAAATTCCTATACTGCTCCATAAATATGCTGGACATTATCATCCAAGAATAGCACACTCTTGATAGCATGGTATTGTCTTCACTACATTTTAATTGGAAGCAGAACCTTAGCAAACAGATTATGTGTCAGTTCTTGTAATGCTATATACCATTCAGGTAAGCATCTCATGGTATGATATTTCATATAAAATATGCAAAGGCTTTTGCCTCCAACACATAGGTGGATATTCTTACCTTTGGTTCCATTGAAATGAAGCTGTGGGTACCTCTACTTGAGAGAACTGACCTTTTAATTGTTTTACTATGGTAAAAGTGGTAGTAATCCTTCAGTGTTCCAATCTGTAAGGGGAGAGATGAAAAAAAGAGAAGGAGATTTAATTTATGGAAAGCGGTTTTCTGTTTTTCATTTTTAAAGTCTATAAATTATGCAATTTCCTGCCATGCTGAAATGTTACTTGAACCCGGTGATCATCTTTCAAAAGAAGGACATATGATATGAAATGAATGGAGTGTCCTTGAGGCATTAACTGCATAACCAAAGATTATAATTGAGCTGCTTAGTCTGTCTGTATCTACCTTCTTAATGTTTAATTTATATGCAGTACTTAAAGTAATTCTGTATCAATCTATATCCAAACTGTCTTCAAACAGCAAGTATAAAAGTCATCAAATGACTATACAGCCATTAAAAAGCATTCCATCTAGTTTGCTTCAGTAGCTGTACTATAAAATGCACTAAATTTGGTTATTTATATAATTAACTTACAAAAAGCATGTTCACAGCATCAGACTATACAACAAGCACAGGCTCCTCTCTTGGCCAAAGGTGATCAAAGAAGAAGTAGAATAAAGAAAGGTGAAAATGTTAACCTCTTAAGATAGAAACTGGTTCGAAGTACAAAATCAAATTAGGCAAAGTTGTACATTTCACAAAAGTACACTATTTTTTATGCATCCTGTCATCACACAGTAACAATACAGGTGTTAAGTGGAGACAGACTGCAAAATTTGAAAAAGAAATTTCCCCACTAGTCTCACCAACATAAAAGAAATTCTTAACGTGAAAATTTAGTTTCACAGACCTATAAACAAACATTCAGCATATATCACTCTGAAAGTAATGCCTCTTATTTATTTCCATGGAAACTACAACAGATACGAGAACAATCGCACAAGAACAAATTCTCACATACAACGCAGTAGTTTTCAACATAGTCACCACCATTCTATGTGCTTTTACCAGCCATGAACAAGAGAACACATGATGCACTCATAAATATCTGCACTGGTGGAAATGACCACTGTTTCACAGCTATTACGACAACATTATTGCTATGAAAATGTTGCCCATTCAGACCAACTTTCACTGCGCTCACATCCACTGTGTGGTCCCCAGAGATGTTCAGCAAGCATTGATAAATGTCAGTGGGAGCCCTTTTTCCTGCACGGAGGAATGACACATCTAAGCTCCATACATCCACGTCCATGCTTCCATGTCAGACATCATTTTGTCATACTGCCCCTCTACTGCCATCTGCCACATGGCAAAAAATATAACAGAATATTGGTGGAAAGGTTCAATTTCTACTGCCGTACCACCAACATCCACTTCTGATAATGTGGGCCAAGATAATAAAATAGGAGGCATTACTTTAGGAGCAACCCTGTTATTGAGGGAGAACATTTCATCAAGTTGTGAAATTTCAGTAAATCTTGTAAGACGCGTAATAATTTAGACAAAGCTTCTTTAATGGTGAACAAAAAATGGACAACAGAGCTTACTGTTATTTCAAGTTATAAGACGAAGCAATTTTGGCAAACTGTCTTGGTTTTACAAGTGAACATCAAAAAAGATGAAGCAACAAAGATCCCATATTTAAAATTTGTATCTGTAAGAATACACATCCAGCAAATTTGGTTGCTTAACATTAAATGTTCAAGGAGAACTGGAAACAAGCCACTGAACTCCAAAAATACGCTTTTAGAGTGTTAGAAAACAAAAATCTTGAGAAAATCAAAGTAAAGCTACGAAATACTGACAGATCTTTTTTGTTGTCACAAAGCACTTGTACATTTTATCTTGAAGATGTAAGTGGAACTGGGAATGAAAGGAAAATTTTTTACAAAAAGAAAAAAAAAAATCTATCTACTGTTCAAAGAGTCCATCTATTGGGAAAAATAACATCAGGGTCATACTCATCACTGTTCAGTTGATACAACAGTATCTCCCTTTCAGGAAGAATCTTTTTTTTTTTTTTTTTTTTTTTGAAGTACAATATCAAAAACTTCAGTCAATACAAGTTGGTTTATCACAAATTAAATATGAATTGGTTTGACTAAGCCTAAGTTAAATATACTAGCACTGGAATACTAATCTCCATGCTGTCTTCTGTCTGAAAAGGCAATTCAAGCTTAAGTGGTATCAATCTGTCTCATGGAAAAGCCTGGTCTCATATCTACATGGGCATAACTGTGAATAAAGCTGCTTAAAACATACATCTGGAAGCTTTCTCATGGACAGCTCAAAGAGCAGAAGCATCCTAGGACTTCTGAGGTCACCCACACATGGTCCGCTGTGGACTGAAGTCTGTTACCTGTGCCACAGCAAATAGAAGTTCTCTGTTCACAGACCAGCATATTCCTCTGGTGACATAAGGAGCCACACAGCCCAAGTCGCAGAAGGTAAAGGTAGTGATTGGAAGAATGAAGAACCATTCGCTACAGAAGATAAACAGTTTCAAGACAATCTAAAGAAGCTGAATGCGCACAAGTCCATATGAACTGATAAGATACATTTGAGGGTCCTGAGAGAACTCGTGAATGAAGTTGCTAAGCCACTATCCATCATTTTTGAGAAGTTGTGGCAGTCCAGTGAAACCCTCACTGACTGGAAAAGGGGAAACAATCTCAGTTTTCACAAACACAAAAAAGAAGGCACCAGGGAACTACAGTCCAATTAGCCTCACCTCTACCTCCAGCAAGATAGTAGATCCTCCTCAAAACAATGCTAAAGCATGAGGAAAATAGAGAGGTGATTGATGACAGCCAACATAACTCCACTAAGGACAAATTGTGCCTCACAAATGTGGAGTTACAGTGTTGTCGGAAAAGGGAAGATCAACTGAGGTCAGCTACCTGGACACAGTCTGTATGACATCCTTGTCTCTAAATCGAGGAGACAAAGGTTTAACAGACAGACTGTTTGGTGGATAAGAAATAGGCTGGATGGTTGCACTCAGGAAGCTGTAGCCAACAGTTTGACATCTAAGTGGAGACCAGAGACAAGCAGCATTTCTCAGGGATCATTTTTGGGACCAGCACTCTGTAACATGACAGCTGAATCAAGTACAATCTCCGAAAATTTCATAAAATCAGCACAGAATCATAGAATGGCTTGAGTTGAAAAGGACCTAAGAGATCATCTAGTTTCGACCCCCCTGCTATCTGCAGAATTGCCAGCCACTAGAACCACTAGACCAGGCTGCCCAGAGCCACATCTAGTCTTGCCTTGAATACCTCCAGGGATGGGGCACCCACAACCTTCTTGGCAAACCTGTTCCAGTGTCTTATCACCACCTATTTGTCATGGATACCAAAGCTGGGTAGTGCAGTTGACATGTTGGAGGGATGTCATTCACAGGGACCTTGAGATGCTTCAGAGGTGGGCATATGGGAATCTCATGAAGTTCAATAAGGCCGAGTAAAAGGTGCTGCACAAATACAGGCTGGGCGATGAGTGGATTAGAGAATGACTTAGTGGTGCTGGTTGATAAGAAGCTCAACATGATCCAGAAATGTGTGCTTTCAGCCCAGAAAGCCAACCATATCCAGGGCTGAATCAAAAGAATTGTGATCAGCACATCACTCCACTCTCATGGAACCCCAGCTGGAGTAACTACTCTGGGGCCCGCAGTATAAGAAAGACACAGATCTGTTGGAGTGAGTGCAAAGGCCACAGGAATGATTAGAAGGCTGAAGCACCTCTCCTATGAAAACTGGCTGACACAGTTGGGTTTCTTTAGCCTGGAGAATAGAATATTCTAGGGAAGATCATAGCAGAATTGCAGTACATAAAGGAGGCCTACAAAAAAGCTGGAGCCTGCAAAACAAATCTCTTTTTTAGGAAATGTAGTGATGCAGCAAGGGATAGTGGCTTTAAACTAAAAGAGGATAGATTAAGCTTAGATATAAGGAAGAAATTCTCCACGGTGAGGGTGGAGATGGAATATATTGTCCAGAGAACTTGTAGATGCCCCCAACACTGGAAGTGCACAAAGCCAGATGAATGAGGCTTTTAAGTAATTTGGTCTATCGGAAAAAGTCTCTGCTCAAGGCAGGAAGGCTGGAAGTAGACAATACTTCAGGTCCCTTCAATCAAAACCATTCCATGATTTTGTGATTCTATGATTCTATTATACAGTCTCAGACAGAACAAAAAGCGGCTTTGATGCTGATTTTAGTCCTAAGGAAAATAATGGACATTCCTGTACACAGTCATGCTGCTGCATAACTTGTGACTGCACTAACAAGGGTTTATTCTCAGTTTAACAGCCTGTAGGACATTGAACAACTCTTAGCATCAGGCCACATATCTGAATTATTATTATTTGTATCAGTTGCTGAAATTTGGTGCCAGAGTTAGTACCAATATGGGTGACGAACTCTCACAAGTCAAAAGTAGTCTGATGAGTCAGTTCCTGAATGTTACTGGGACTCACTGACATAAGGCTGAGATACTAACTGCTGGGAAGTGATGCTCCACAAACAATGAGGTGCATATTCATTGTACCAGAATACTCTTGTAATGGGTACATATCTTTTCAGGACTTTGCTGTCACCACCATGAATTACTACTATGTGCACAGAATAGTATTTGTGCCTGTGCACAAGAATACGCATTATTGAAGAAATATACCTCAAGTGGGTAATTGTATTTTATGACTGCACAAAACTGCATAAACAGAAACTTTCTGCATTTTAAGGAAAATAACCTTTCATCTGCTTTCATGCTACACAGATCTCAACATCACTCATTCTGTGTGCTTTGTTTTACACTTGCTTGGAGAGCTGGGTTTGTCTGGGTGTTGTTTTTTTTTTTGATGATAAACTGTAGCTCGAGGATATCCACCACAGCAGAAAGATGTGTGGCCTTACTGCACTCCTACAACTTAGATATACTAGCCACTCAGAAGAGACTGAAGGAATATACAGGCTCTACATTCCAACAAAAAGAGAAAAGTCTGTCGCTGTCTAACGCTCAATGGCTGCACTTCCTCGGACACCTTGTACTTAAGAGATAGAACTAAACCCACTGAATTAAGCTTCAAAATTATAATGCAGTATCTTCCAAGCATGACCAATTCTCATATAATAATAATTATTAATAATAACAGTAATAACAATAAGAAAGGCAATATAATAATGAGAGCTACAGCTTTACTTTACAACTGTCAATTAAATAAAGAGATCTCTAACCTTTTAAATGGAATTTAATTCATACTCACTAACTGCCAGTGCCTCCCACAGTAAGGTAACACCAGTGTTATTAAAAATTTTATTGCCCTCTTTCCCCCTAATGGGAATTTACTTAGACCTTCCAAATCCTTGGACTACTTGGAGAATAGTTTAACTATGGAAATATAGCACAATAAAACTTATCATTATGGATGTTCTTGTTAAATTGTTTTTTATAATTTAACTACCAGGTCTTACAGGCACTCTCAGAGGAAAAGAAATGTAAAGAAAGAAAGACCAGACTGCACAGCTAACCTCTTTAGAGACTGATGGCAATTTAGCTGTTATATTCTTGGGAAATCTTTGTAATCTCCTTTTTGAGCTGGGAGACATGATCTCTTTAAAATGAGACTGAGGAACATTCCTGAGGAATTGCCAGGTGAAAAGCAAGGAGAATAGGTGACGGGGCAGGGGAGACCTACTCTCTTTATAAGTAATCTTTAACACTGAAAATTTTTAATGGATATCTACATAAATTTTAACAGTAGTGTGCTACATTTATTCAAGGATAAAATAATTCATGGAAATAACTGTCCTACAGTATCACAGTGGAATCCCAACAAGCCAAAGCATCCACACACACACATTAGTTTAACATTTAGTAGGCCTTATTTTCTTTTCCTAAGCTGCAAAGATGGATATATTGGAACAAGGGCCAAGCTTTCTAGGCTTTGTCCTTGGATTGTATTTCTCCCATCTGCAATTTCATATTCTAAAGTGGTATTAAGAAAATTTAGGACATAATTGCTAAGTGAATTCATCTACATTCATATATGAATGTCCTCATAAACTCTGTGAGGAAACAGAAATGCTAAAGTTGCCAGTTAAATGTACATTAAGTATCTATTTATGATCACCAAACTGACAGATATGATTAAGCTCTGAAACTACAACTGAAACTTCCATGCAGCAGAATATGAGCAGATGAGTTCTTCAAACTTATGGAAAGGAACAGAAGAGATACTTTTCCAACAATTTCTTATTTAGTGAAATATAGAACTGTTTGTTTTTTTTTTTAGCGTTTTATGTGTCACAGAAGAAAGTGCAGAGGAAATGATGTTTCAGAGAAAAAATTAACACAATTCAGTCCGAGAAGGTTGAAACAATGTGTTGATATTACCTCTGATTTTTTCCTTGCATCACATACCAGTGAAGCCAACAGAGTACCAAAAAGCATTCTAATAGAACAAAACATTGACACAGATTACAATACTGTTTATGCTTCTTTGGTGCACATGGAAGGTGTGTAGCCACAGCTCTAAATTCTGTTTTCTCTTGGCTCATTTTTATCCACAGATTAAAACAGGTTTATTGCTACTGAAGGAAACTTCTTTTCATTCTTTTGTCTCTACACAGTTAAGAAGTATCACATATTTCATAACCAGGGTTCTAATCACAATGTTCAGAGAGCAGTGCAAATGCTATTAGTTATTCATAGACCTACTCAAACTAAAACATTCATACCTGTAAAGGGCATGTTCACCCAAGGCCTGGAACCTTGTGCTCCAAGAGCTGCAAAACTGTACACTGTTTTTCATTTGTTTTCTCCTGTAAAATACTGCACTACAGCAACCACACTTTACTAACCTTCTTCTCTCTTGCCCCGAGTACCCCTGCTGAGACAGCACTGACAAATCTCTGCCAAGCTGAGGCTGGAAGAAAAATTATCAAAAGGGTGGCTCAAAGCTGCTCTCTCCTCTGGCCTGCAGACTGAGATGGGGGCTTTTATCTCAAAATTATAACCTCTAATTTTATTTTATTTTATTTTTTTGGTCATCAGAATAGTGAATTTAACTTATTATATGTGATATAGAAGAAACAATGGCAAGGTTTGCCCACATATGCTACACTACAGTGAGGTGGACAACTGGCTCCCTTTCAATTCAGAACAATATAGGGCAATACAGAGCAATATATGCAATATTTTGGAGAGAAACACGGGCTATCAGGAACTAACTCAACCTAGAAGCTAAAATTCCAACCTGTAAGAAGAGGTCTCTGTCCAAATATTTAAGCTGTTAGCTAGTCTCCATACAGGAGATACGCCCATACAGGAGATAGTGAAGGAGTAATACCCTTCACTATCCTGCATGAGTTGAAACATCTTCTTAAACACTAGCAAAAAGCAAGCAAAAGCCACCAACAGTGCTGAAAACTATGGTCTTAACTTGAGCTGTAGAAGCAAGATAATACTACTCTGAGGTCAAGTACGAAGGACGAAAATAATAATACTGAGTTTCTGTATAAGAGATAATCCGCACATTACACGAATCTACTGGATGGGAGAAAATAAAGGGCACTTGCAGTGATTCCAAACTTTATGAACAAGAAGAGTTTCAAGTAGTATAAGAAGCAAGGTGATGTTGGTATGAACACACAGTATCACCTCAGACTTCACTCAGACTACGCCAAAAGCCTAGCTATGCTCCAGCTCTGTATATGGTTGAGGTAGGAATAACCTGGGAAAGTCACTTCAAAAGTAATGCCTCCTATTTATATATTTGGAAATTGTGACAAATACGGAGAGCACAATGACACAGTTTAATAAAGCAAATTGTCAGTTATAAAACACAAGTTTTCGAAACACTCTATTTTTTAACATAGCCATCACTGTGAGCTGTGCGTTTTCACCAGCCACGAACAAGAGCCTGCACACCATGCTCATAAAAGTCTGCACCAGTGAAAGGGAACCACTGTCACTGTCGCCACAGCTGAAATATACCATCTACCACCTCACTGGGCTCACATCCGCTGTTTGGTCTCCATCAACATTCAGTGAGTGTTGATGAATGGCAATGGGTGCCATTTTTTCCCCACAGAGGAATTCAGTGATGCACCTCCATCTACTTCATATGCACTTCCATGGCAGACACCATTTTGTCAGACTGTCCCTCTGCTGCCATCTGTTTCAGAGCAACAACATGTAATGGAATACTGCCAGGAAAGTTCAACCTGTACCGCTATCCCACCAACACCCATGCCTGACACTGTGAGACAACATAAAATAGGAGGCATTACTTCTGGAGCAGCCCTCCTCACTTGCCATTTTGTATCTGCACTCCTCCCATGTTCCCTTTTGTATTTTCCCTTTTTATGGCTGCAAAGGGAACTGCTACAAAGTGAACTGCAAATTAATTTTGCCATTTCAGAGCAATGCCGCCCATCTCAAGCTGGACTTGACCTGATGTTTACCCCTCCTGTGCTACTCCTGCCTTCTGGAAACATTTTTCAGGTCTCCAAGATGGAAGTTCAGATACAATGAAACACTAACCAACATCAACTCCATGAAAAAAAAAAAAAAGCTACACAGTAATCAACAGCGCTTGCCCTGTTTCTTAAAATCTTCTTCCTGGAAGACAGAGAAGTTCAGCAAGAAAAATGAAAATCCCTCCTGAACCATCAGCATATGATCAACAAACAAAACTCAACACGGGCAAATAAACTAAACCACATTACCATTATAACAGAAACATCATGTTTTCCATATAAATAAATCAAGTTGTGTCTTTCCATATGTTAGGAATGTACTAGGACTTTACCCTCTCCTTCTGTTCGAATTAGGAGAAAAATGCACAACTTCACTGAATTAACAGATGCCATTCTTGACTTCTGTGTTTCTCCTTTGTGTTTCTGCTACTCTTACTTGTCTGGGCATTTGTGAACTAGAAAAGTACAGCTGAATTTCTAAACAGTCAATATCAAAAATGAATACCAAAGCCACCAAAATAAAGTAGCTCTGAATATTGCTCTTTTAGTTAAGAATGCTACTGCTCTTCCTTACATTCTGTTGCCACACTAAAACTTCCACTGGAAGAAGCAAAATAAAGCAATATGCATGCTACTCCAAAAGTAATGTCTACTGTTTTGGCTTGAGACACCAAAAGGTGGATGTGGGTGGAATGGCAGTAGGTGTTGAATCTTTTCATTATATTTCATTATATATTGTTGCTGTGTGACAGATGGCATCTGACATGAAAGAGCATATGGAGCAAAGGTGTGTCACTGAATTCCCCCATGCAGAAAAAATGGAAGCCACTGGCATTCATCAACACTTACTGAACATTTGTGAAGACCAAACACTGGATGTGTGCATAGTGAGGTGGTGGATGGTGAGTATCAGTAGTTGTAGCAGTGACAGTGGGAAATTGCTGATGCAGATTTTTATGAGCGTGGCAGGCAGGCTCAAGTTCTTTGCTGATGAAAATGGACAGCTAACCATGGTGACAGTGTTGAAAACCAGTACTCTGTAGTTCTGAATTTACTCTATCAATTAGTGTCATTGTACTCTATGAATCTGTTGTTGTTTCCACGGAAATAAACAGGAGGCATTACTTACGGAGCAACCCACCTATTTTAACTTTTCAGGTGATTTAATTAGTAGGATAAAAAAATAAAATAATGATAATAAAAAAAAAAAACGCAGTTCTATTTTAATTCCTGATATCATCCTAAACCTGTATCAAAGCTGAGTTTTTTTCTAAGTCTTTTTGAAAATTTTAATACCAATTTGAGTCCTGATGTACATGTTAGAAAGCTTTAACATTCTCAGGGAGAAAAAAAAAAAAAAAAAAAAAAGACTGTAACCAAACATATTCCAATGTGGATTACTGCTACAAAAATACTCATTTTTTAATAGGTTTTCTTTTCAAAGCTTTCTGCTGGGTTCTAGAACATAGCCTGAATGTATTTAAAGTATTAATTCTAAGCCATAATTAAATTGTAACTCAAATTACAATTTAAATTCAAATGTATGTATGTCACTCCAGAAGTACTGCTGCCTTTTTAGTTCTACAGAAACTACAAGGTCCACCTCCAACATCATGGGCCAACATAACAAAGTAGCAGACATTATTTTTTCTAGTTGCTCCCACAAAATTCTAAATCAGTTGTCTTACTCTAAACTGTTTTTTACAATTCCAACATTCCACTTCCGTAAATAGAGAAACGTTCAACTCTAAATATATTTAGTAATGTACTTAGCAGTGCCAAGCACAATAATTTTCCTTTGCAATTAGTAATTGATTAATAACTTCTCTGAATTTTGGGTACACTGCACAAAACCCCATAAATCATACTTTCTGCATACAGCTTACTTTGTACAGCTGTATGATAAAATAAATAATGCCAAAAGAAATTTAGCTTTGGGGGATTTCAATACTTCAATTATCACTTGATAACCTTATTTAGCTTATTCCTGAGGGAAACAGAAAAGTAAAAAACAAACAAACAAACAAAAAACTTAAAAGAAAAAAAGCAATGGAAAATGTTTTGTTTCATCAAAAAATAAATGTTTTGACTTGCAACACAACCAAGTTTTAGTACAGCTATCTTTGCAAGAATAGGAGAGTATCAAGGTATAGGAAGGTCGCTGGTCTTGAGAATTAATATGAACACATAAAATAAGTTCTGATATTAAAAAGATAAAAATCAGAACAGTATCAATAGCTTTATTCTAATACACACTCAATCACACTAAGAATTACTGATTTAATCTACCCTGCTAAACAGGATGAAAAATCCTTCCAAAGAGGATTGTGGCAGCTTTTTTGGATTATACATTCATTCAAATCCTGTAGATTTTAGAACGAAGACCTTCCTGTCTTACCAATGGAGTTATGAGAGTGGTTAGCTGATTTTCTTTAAAATAAAACTCCTTACACATTTGATCACATTTAATTATAAACAATACTACTACTCTACCACTAAAAGCAGAAAACTGTGCACCCTCTGATCCTTGCTGTACAATACCTCCTCCTGAGAGACAAGGACACAAACATGTGCCCTTAGTGTTAAGCAGAGAAAGAATAAGATGTAGCAGCTGGTAGATATCAGGACTCTACACTGACTATTCAACTCCAAATCAGCAGAATTTTCACCACAGTAGTTGCAATGTCAGTAAAGGTTAAATGTATCTCCTGTCTAGGACTGACCAGAAGGTTTTGACTGTAAGAATAATGTTCAAATAAGTAGCTAAAAATTTATGAACGCAGAGCTCTGTTTTTGCTTTTTGTTTTGTGAGAGTGGGATTGAATTGCATGTTTGGTCTTACAAGGGAGGTGTTAGTCTGAAGTAGCTGGTGAGAGATGGGGAAGGAAGCCATTTCCACATCTGTCATGAAATTTTACAATCCAAGTACAACTATGGGCTTTTAAAAATTGCAATCCCAGTGCCTCTGAGAGTTCTAAGGAGGCATCACAGCAACTGGCAAGTTCACGTCCCTATCAAATAAAGCAAAACAAGGTTGCTCAGCAACCTGTGATCATTGGTTTTCAGTTCCAGGGCAACATTAAGCATTTCATGAAAATTCTCAAAAGGAAATCAATTACTCACTCCTTTCCCATTAATCTTTTCTATTGTTTCTTTACAAAACACAAAGCAGTGCAATGTAAACTGATAGATCATGCCCTTTTGTAAAGCCCAATGAGTCACTGCCTCATTTCTGTAAGTTAAAATGAGTGCAAGGAGCAGTGTATATATTTTCTTCTGTAAGAACAAGTTTAACCTTTCCAGCATTTAAAGAGACTCCACCACAGCTATATACCCTCATCCATTATAAGTTCAAACTATGACAAATGTTGTTTGTATTTGCAAAGCTGTTAGGCGATATGGTAATGTTTGTTTCAGTAAACAGCCCCCATGAGCATATATGAATAGGAAACAAATACCTTTAGCATTCTGAGCGGTCCACTGTGTTCTGAATTTTTTTCTCCTTTACTAACTCAGTACTCTGTAACATAAAATAACTAAATGATATATACTGCATTGCCTGAAACAAGCTTTGCCATTGTTTTATTGACTTCCAATTCTACTTCATATTGTTTTACTGAACAAACATAAAAATGACAATGAGAGAAAGAAGACAGATACTCATGCCACACCGTGAATGTTTATTTAAATAGCAAACTGAACTCTATCTTATTAGCTACTTTGAACTGTATTACTGGTTTCCTCTAATCTATACTCTCTGATACGCAATTACAACAGAATAACGTAGTTTGACAAAGTTCTGACACCACTACTCCAGACATGAATGAAAAGTATAGTTAATAAATAGATGGGTTTTTTTCTAACAAAATACCACAGCAAGAGAAGTTTCACAACAAAGAATGTTCATATTCCTTTTAAATCCTGATTATAAAATATTTAATAACCATTGTCCCTGTCCTGAAACTTGTAAACACCTGACCAGTCCTGGTAGGATCAAGTGCCTTCTCATTTACAAAACCGTAAATCAGGAATAACTCTGTTGAAGCTAATGGAATTTAAGAGGCATAAATCAAGGGAAATCAAATCCAATGGGAATACTTTTATGTGTAAAAGATTTAAAAACTGGGCACCATGTTAGATGCTCTCTTATATCTCTATTCAGTTGTTTAAACATCAGTATAAAACTCTTAAGCACATTAATAGCAAGAGAGTTTATAACATTCAAAATGACTAATGCATTGACCTACAGTAGTCTTACTGTTTCCAGTGAACATTTATATTGCCAGCAATAAACCTTTTCACACTGTACTTTGTCTTACAAATCTGAATTCAGGTCTCACTGGTCCTAGTAAGTACAATGTTTTCATTTAACTGACTTTCTCATGAGACTCGATTTAAGTAATTTCCTCCTCTATCACCAATATAATTTACAGAAGAGTAATAAAGAAGTGACTCACGGGAATACCTAGGACTGAGTCAAGTTCATCTATTTGGTATGTGTAGGCACTAAATCCAATGCTCTTTTACAGCAAACCTACAGCATACTTCTTCAACTTTGTACTGTAACAAAGTCTGATGACCTACCACTCTGTACAGCAGGCTTAACCAAACACAGATAAACACACAGTCTGTACAGAACCAGGCACAAGACTGATACATTCACCAATCTTTTTTCATCAGTGCTGGTGCTATACAAAATTTATACTGTTTTGTATAAGAATGAGTTGCCAGTAACTATCAATTATATAAGCAAACTCCACATTCACGTGTAACCTCATTGATTTTGATAAGACATCTTGAACAACAATTATTCATATAAGTGACATTTTCTGAAGGGGATTTTTTTCATTTCTGAGGTTTAATAATTCAGGAAAATCTCTCTTTGACAAGATCTACAAGCACATGTAAAGAAAAAGCAAATAACAAATCAAAAACAATCACCAAAATCAATGTGTCACGTAGCATTCAAAATGTGTATGAAATAAAACGTCATCACAACTAGTTTAGTGAGGGTTTCTAAAAAAAAAAAAAAAAAAAGATTACTTCTGTTAACTCTGTCCATAGTCAGGTATGATTCTACTGAGAGTAGTAATCTCCAATCACAACAGAAAAAATACAGTGCATTAATTTAGAAATATACAGGTCTCTCCTGCTCTATCAGCTTCCATGTTGGGTGAAAAAGCTATTAAAGTTAAGTTCAGCTTTGACTGGAATACGTGGAATCTTCCACTGTGTTAACTGGGAGCTGCAATAAGCACTTAATTAACAAACTCAACTGTCTTGAATCCAGACATCAATGAGGAATAAGGTTTAAATGTTAGGTTATCATCCTAGTGCCTAAGCTCCCATACCAGCTTTAAACTAAAGTTCAGATAAAAGTCAAGTAGAACTGAGAGCCAACTGTACCTCATGATGAAGTATCTAAATTTGTGAAAATCAATGACAAGCTTCAGGTCAAAGCTTTCATATAACATTCATTTTGCACATTCAAGCACTATTCCTTGGTGGCTTTCCTGTTTGGAGAGCAGACTCAGAATATCCAAGGGCTGGGTGAAGGCTCAGCTACATTTCTCAGTGAAAGGAAAAACATCCCCATTGCACATCTGTCATATTAATGCCAAATTCCCTGAAACAGGGAAAAGTTCATCAGCTAGAATGGTAGTAATGAATTAGATAAAGCTGTGTATTCTCTTTTTTATAAATAGATTTATGTTTCCATTTTGAAACGTTGGTTTCTGTGCCACACCAGTCCTACAAGGTCAGAAACATTAAGAAATCAACACAAATTTAATTCCATTATAATAACTGCTAGAACTGCTCACTGTGAAGTTAAATGTGTCAGACTAATATTCCCAGTTCCCAGACATCATTTGGATTTCGCAAGATGGAAATGGTATTTCTGCCTAACAGAGCTTCCAAAAGAGCAGCCTGTTGCAATGGTATAACCATTTATTGATAAGATGTGCATAGTTGCCTCTGAAGAAGACATGAGACAGTTAACTCTTTTAGAAAACAAGTCTCAGCAACCCTGCTTTCTTCCATTTATCATTTTTTCCCAGGCGATGGTTTTGTGACTTTTCAGCTGGGCACCAGCACCACATACTGGCCTAAGAACTATCAGGAGGGGTCTGTCAATGATGAAGGATATTTAAACTCCCCTAATTGAAGATCTGCTTGATCAGAGAGGCAGAAAGGCGGAGTGGCAGTAATGCTAAGATGGGTGTGTGACAGAGAATCAAGGAATTCACATGAATTCTGTCATTCCGTCTCTGCAAATTACTTGTATTTCAAATAAAAGCAGTGAACAAAATTATCCTAACATTGTGCTTTATGTCCAAAGGAGGTGAAAAATTTGGCTGAGAATGTAGTAAAATGGAATATCTCAAGAAGAAAACAGTGTCAAATTTAATACTGCAGTGCTAGTTGGGGCTGGAGCTGAGTGGCAGTGACAGGATAACTCTATCAGACACTGATACAATGAAAGGACCTGCAAGTACATTTCTAATATTCATGCTAAAAGGCAGTTGAGACCTTTACACATTGCAATAAAATCCCTTGCTGAGCTAAATTTCAGACACTCTCAGAGGTCCATTGAGAGAAGTGTTTTCCTTCAACTGCAGAAAAATCTAATCTGAGCTGTAATACCAGGTATCTGTGCTGGCTCCTCTCTACTCCCCACTGGCAAAACTACTGCTCTGTGCACAGGATGGGGGTGGTTGGCTGGCTGAGAGAACACAGAGCTCATTCCATAGCCCGTTCCTGCAGGGAAACTCAGTTACTCACTCCCAAGAGAGGCAGGAGAACTTCTGTAGCTTAAAACCCTGCCACTGCTATTCATTCACACGTGGCTCACTGGATGGAGTCCACTATACTCACAGAACATCAAAGATTTCTCAAAGTTTAGCATCAGATTGATTTACTTACTTTGGTTCAGATGAGATGAGCTACTTGGGGCATGGCACTTCAAATATCTTACAGTTCAGAGTTCGGAAGGAATAAAGATGATACAGCAGTAATCAGAAATAACTGAAAACTATAACAGCAGTGGCATGAAATTTCTCCCTTAAAAATCGTTTTTACATTTCAGGGCAACTGAATGACCAATTAAAGTCAATTCTGAATAGCAATCTGAAGCACTTGGGACTTGCAAGTCACTAAGAAGTGAATGAGAAGGAATGGTAATAGAAGAATTAATGGACATTTGGATTAAAAAGTTATCCTTTCAAAAAGTGTCTGACAGAGGCAAATTCTGCCATACAAACAATTAACATTTTTTGAACAGGTCAAGTGTGCTGATAAGATGGCCGGAGAATTCTCTCTGGACTTCCAAAAGGCATTGACAAAATTTTTCACAAAAAGTTTTTTGGAAATTAAGTGCCATAATGTCCCTGCAAAACTAAACAATTGGTTAGAGTATTGAAAATATATGTTAGGAGTAATTCATTCTTTATTAAAAAAATTAACTTCGTACAGTGGAAGCAGTTCCTGCTAGAGTTCCTCTGGGGTCTGTGCAAGAACATTTTCTATTCTATTTCATGAAAAATGACAGGGAAAAGGAACTGAGCAATGAGATGTAGATGTCAGCTATTGTCAACAATCACAGAAAGACTATAGCTGCTTCACATGAGTTGCAGAAGGATCCTGTAAATTTCAGTGACAGCAACAGACAGCAAATTAAATCCAGTGTGTACACATGTAGATTTATCTGATGTATACATCTAAAATCACATTAATACGTAGTATTCTGAGCTACCCAGTACCATCAAAGATTCTGACACTTTGAGTAGAGTCTGCAGTTCTGGTCCTTTCTATTCAAAGACGCCTGATGGCAGAGTTACCAAAGTTTCCAAGTGGGAGATAAGGGATAATAAAAACACCTTATATGTGGGGAATAAGTAAGATTCCTCATTCTACAGAAGAGATAATTAAGGGAGAAATGTCAGAAATCCAAAAAACTATGTACAGCTTAAGGAGAGTGAACAGAGATCAACTTTCACTGCCTCTTTTAATAGCCATCAAACAAAGCTAACAGGAGTCAGGTCCAAAGCGAGCAGAAAAGAAGTGGTTCTTCAAACAGTGAAAGAGCAAATAAAATACTTCATAAATAATATTATGGATGCTGACAGTTTACTTTTATTTCAGAAACTGGACAAGCATCTGGATAAAAAGAAAAAATCAAGGATTTCTAAGTACACAGAAACCACATCCACATTAGGTTCCTGAGCTGAAAACAATCAAGGGACTATGATTAGGTGCTTTATTCCTCCCCTCCCGCAAACATTAATTTAACGCCATTGCCATAGACAATCAGGCTAGATGGGTCTTCTGACTGACCCAAAATGGCCTTGTGTCCCTACAAGTCTTTGAATAAAGGCTGTTTACATGAACAAAAAAGTTATACAAAATACTTTCCTATGTCCTAGATGTCATACTATTGGCTTCAAAGGTGTAGCAACACAGTGTGCATTTTCTTTGCTGTGTGTTTTCAAGACATCAGGTTACTGTGTTAACATGCTTTATAAAGAACAAAATCCGTAAAAGTAAAAATTTATTCTCCTGGTTTATCCAGAGGGAAGGCTATATGCTACTGTTGATTAAGCTAAATGTTTTTTAAAAAAAGAACATTCTCCATGTTGTAAGCTTGAATTTCAACCATACAGCACTAGTCAGTAACATATTCACTGCCTACTAAGCACTCACTCTTGTATAAAACTTGGCGTTTTTATTTCAGGTAAAACAAAACAGAGTACCAGAATGTATCAAAAGTTCTAAACATGACTTGAAACATCTCTGTAACTTCAGTTTGGCCCTGGAAGCCTTGAAATAAAAACACCTGAGGCCTATTCCGCACTGACACAAAAACATCTCTGAAAAAGAAAGAGAAGAGAGAAAAGCCTTAACTTGATGAAAAACGGTCTTTTGCTGTTAGAAATTCCTCACTTGCTCATAAACATATGCTATCACCCAGGGAGCAGAATCCTCCTAAGTGGAAGGGTCTGCATGGACAATTCTTTCTTTCCTGACTGGTTTGGTCCTGCATGATCCATGATTGCGCCTGGCTAATGTGCATTTTACAATCTTATCTCCATCTTGCACCATCATGTAATCTGCAAGAATTTCCACAACAACCTATTCTGGCAAGATTTCATGGCGTAGCTCTGATACCCTTCTACTCTTGCCGTATCTGCTTACAGTTTCATTCTAAAGAGTTTTTCACTGAGCAAATACCAATCAAACTGGGTCTAACATGTTGCCAAATAATCATTTACTGGCGTAAGCCATACAACTCTGGAAAATAGGTTTCTATTTACCATACATTTTCCTGTGTCTGGCAGGTGACAAGGAACACCATAGCTTCTCAGTAAGGGTCAGAAGATTTATTCAGCTCCACGGCTGACATATGTATCTCTATACTTTACAATTCATCATTTGGAAAGGAAGACAGACTGGTTAAATACAGAACCAGAGAACACAGCTGCAAAACATGCAAATGCAATGCTGGCATTATCTTGTCTGACAAAGTTATGAGAATTATTTATGACCCTGTACAAAGCAGTGGGGAGGCTGTGAACAAACTGGCCACCTTTTCTGGTCAAGGCAAACACATTTCAATTAAAATACTTTTAATAGGCTGGCCATGGGAACTGGAAACCAATCTTCTAACAGGAAATCAGAAGCTAGTAGCAAAAACAAAGGCTGGTTCCCCCTGCAAATGTGCTCGAGAAACAGACAAAGTACTTAACTACTTAAGCACGTGAACACACAGAAGTATATCGGCCATGTCTTAGAAAAAGAATGACAGAAATAGAAGAAAGGAGGAAGGGATGAAGGGACGAAGGGACAAAGCTTTCTAGACTGAGGACAAGTAACATAACCATTTAGAAAACCTACTAGTTCTAGATTTGTTTAAAAACCATGGGGGAAAAAAAAATCTATGGATCTTTTAAGGTTTATAATAGGAATGATTGATGGTACAGTTCCATCCAATATTCCTTCTATTTTCATAATAATGTTGAGTTTTGCAAAAGGCAAACTGTGGCTATCTTCAAGTACTACTTGATTAACAAAGTCAACATACAGAAAAGAAATGGGTTACACAAAACGCAGTGCTGTCCCTCAGACTCCTGAAGGAATCCTTATGCTTTACTCCTCTGCAAAGCTGTAGCAATTCCTTTCTCAGAAAGATGCAGTTCACTTAAAAAGACAAGACTCAGAAAGACCAAGCAGCAAGACTAATCAGTGAAACCACGACCTATGTGAAACAAAGGTAAGAACTGGGCTCGGATGAAAAAAAAAGACAAAAATAGGTGGCAGAAAAAATTGAACACTGTGACTTTTCTGATATGCTTCCCTTTACATTTGAGACAGGCTTTGAGCTCAAGGAAGACAACTGTAGCTTAGACTTCAGACAAGTGAAGAGTATAATGAGCTACTATAAGCAGCCGTGCCCTGGCATTATGGAACTTCTTCATTGGAGACATTTGAAAACTGGCTAAGTATCTGCCACAAAAGACACAGACATAGCTGGCTCTCCTGGAGGACAAGGAAATGGACAAGCTGATCTCCAGAGATCTCCCTCAGGAGCCCTTCATTTCTACAGCTGTCAGCCATTAAGTACCAGATGTATGATATACTGCTCATTTTCATTAAATATTTTACTGATTTCTTCCTCCATTTTCATCTAGCCTGGTCCACTTACTTATACATTTTGTTGGAAAGGAGTTCCCACAAACATTGCCATCTGAAAATTGGGTTTGCAACTAATTGTTATTCTCAAAAGTATAATTTAGTGTGTGTTTGCCTAGGGGCTTTAAATAAAAAATCATCACATAATTTGTAGCCTGACTACTATGCTGTAAAACCAGATTCTCATCTTCCCTCATTTTACAACAGCATATGAAGGCTATTAGATTGCCTCCATAACCAGAACCCATTTAGCACATCTTATTCTTCATCCAGCTCTTAATGAAAGCTCACATTTAGCAGTAGGATGTTCTGCTCTCTCTCCCTTCTCTTTCTCATTTTTAACTGCACTGACAAGAGAACAACTGCTAAGTATGAAGTAATTAGACATGGCATACCCTTTGTATTCTCCAGTACATACTGGCATTATGTTTTTGTGTCATGTGAGCATACTGTCTTTGTGCTTATATTTTCCAAACATTTGTCTAACTGGTGGTTATTCTCTATGAGTCCCTAGATTTACTTTTTGTTGCCGCAAGTAGGAGAGAATTAAATTTTCTCTGCTGTATCTCTGCAACCCCACTCTATATGCATGTGTATATAGTCTGGAGTACACCCACCTCTGTTGTTTTTTTTTTAATACGCTAGGTCCTGGCACTTGTAACAGTGGTTCTAAAGACTTCATTGAACTTATTGCAGCTGTTAACTTGTGTTAAGAGTGCATTCTGTTTCAATGTCATGACTACAGAGGCTTTTCTCTTAAGTGTCTAGACTACTACTGCTCAGTAGCTGCAATTCTTTGCACATAGAAGCCTATCACAGTCTTTTGAGTCATCTATGTGATATGGTAGAAATCATGGTAGAAAATTCTAACCCTTGCTAAACAGAATAACCTTATTTTAGGTCCTACATCTTAGCACAAGATTGTTTTCACTCTGCTGAATACATTCCTAGTCTAACAAGTTCTGCTATTTATTCGCAAAATTTCTTTTTGCTTCACATCAGGAACAGATTTGGAAAAATGGAAAATAGCCTATTCTTGCTGATCGATTGATCTTCTTACATAATATCTTCTCTCTGCCACCACTGGAACTTCAAGTTTGTACAGAGCTAATATTTATTAGCAATTTGTTTGATTTGCTGTCATTCAGTTTGGAAACTCCCAACAAAAAATACCATTCAGCAAATCACATTTGCATTACCTAAAAAATAAAACTGTGTTATCTAACAGTGGCTTCTGGGCCATCCCTCAACACAGCATGCTCAGGAATCTTTTTCTGTAAATGTATTCCTCTCAGGCAGGGAAATGGAAGAAAAGGGTAGTCTGTCACCTGTAAGAAGGGAGTAGGCCACTGTAACCTGGAAAGATCAGAAAAGAAAGATTACAGAAGGGGAAAGGTATGCTTTGGAAAAGTGCTGTCTCATCCTCATCCATTGCCTAGATTTAAGGAAGAAAAAGAAATAGAAGGAGATGTATTCCTATAGTAATTAACACAGCATTTCACTCCCTTTTTGGAGGCACAGATGAGTTATCATGACCTCTTCCATTCTTCTATCTCCTTCAGGCTACCAGATCTTTGTTTCTCATTCTCTATTGCACCTTTAAGAGAATTAAAGAAACAACAATTTATAGAAAAGCACAAATCCAGAAAACATCAGTTATTTTGAAGCCCACATGTTTCAAATGACAAGAGACCCACATGCCCAGTCTCCTGCAGATCCTCTTCTTTTATCTATATAAATAAAGTAGTCAAGAGAAAAACATGATGTCAATAGTTCAAGTCCACAAAAGCCTTCAGCATCGTAGCAAAGAGTAGCAATCCCAGCTTCTCAGATGCTTTGGAAGACAACCACAAGCTGATGCTCTTTTCCTCAGGCTATCAATAATATCTTAGCACCCAAACAAATTTAAATCCAGTGAGAAGCTCTGTTTATAAAAAATGAGGAAAACCAAGGGAACTGAGATGAAAGATAAGTATACCTTAATTTTCATAGCTGTATCAAAAGAAAGCTTCTTTCTTTCACTGTATAGTAACAAATCTCCATGATACCCTCACAGTCATAATATTCATGCCAATTCTACAAAATGCTACAAATACTACATGCTTTAATATATATAACACTCAGCAGCTACCAACAGTGGAAGAAGAAACTTTCTCAAATGGCAGAGACTGACGCTTTGCTCCAAAACAAACGTCTGCTCAGTACAGCCACTGCAAGACAGAAGTGTAAAATATGTCAGTAAGCAACTGCTAGGGGACAGGGTGTATCCCAAATTGCTCCATCCAGCATGTAACTTACAACTCCTTGGCTGCTTTGCATTACACTACCTTATCACAGTCCCAGAGGGACTGCCAGCCCAGCCTGCTTTCTTGAAAGACTAATGCAAAGGGAGCAGTGACTTTTTTTTTACATAAGACAAGGATTTGTTTGCTGGAAAAACTACAAATCACACCACAAGGGTAGATCAGAAATGTCTGCAACAGGCAGTAAAAGGAAAAAAAAAGCAAAACAAACACCTTATCTACGCATGTAAATCACAATGTTACATGCCTGTGCTATTCTAAAGCTGAGCGAGACACAGGAGGCCTTTGGATCAACCGTTCTGTAGTTTATACTGATGCTTCACCGTATCTGCTTTATTGACCTTAATGCAGTTGTAGTTGTCACAGGAATGATAATAACAGTAAGCAAGTCTGAAGTCTGAAGTCACAGGATGGATCTGTCAGGAAGGCCTACTGATATGAATATCAGCTCAAGGAGGAGCTGATGGTGGCACTAACTATAACAATTAAAATCACTGTCTTCCAGGAAAGGTATCCTGGCCACTCTTCTCAGTGGTCACTTCAGCAAGTGGTTTTACTGCATGTTTTCCTGATATTTAACCTGCATCCAGTGGAAGTGGGAACAGAATCTTCCAAAAGAAGCCAAGTATCAGTTAATACAGTAAGTGTACATTGCTGCTCTGTGGCTTTTCAAAACATAAATCAAAAAAGTTAACTTACTAGTTTACAAGTTTCTTACTAGCCTTACAAGTTTCACTGTAGGAATTCAGGTATCTTGGAGAAGCTATACCTACTGCCAATTTCACACTGGTAGTAGTAAGGAAAATGCAGAAAAAATGAGCAGTTCAGTGAGCAATTTGCAGGAAAACAAGAACCAGAACAGGCAGCCTGGAAAACTACAGTCTCCCAGGAGTTAATGGAAAACCCCTTCTCCATAAGCAAAGAAGGTAAAGCTTCAAATTTCTTTCACAAGAAATGCAGACCACAAGAAAAGTTTGAAAGCAAGGGATGTACAGAAGCTGTGAGCTACAGTTCTCCACTGCTTACCAGCAGATCTCAAGGCTTTTTCTAATATACTTCTCGTCCATCAGTTTCTGAGTGACTTGCCCAATCATTCAAACAGACTTCATAGTTTTTCTGTCATCACTAAGGCAGTGAAAATGACCTTAGGAGGTGTTTCAAGACTCACTCAACTGGATACTCTCCAAATCACATAAGCACCAAAAAAAGGAGCAATAAATTATGTTTCTTACGAACAGAATGCACCAAGTAGCAAGAGGGAGATGTTGTCTAATGCTTATGACTTCTGGGTCTACAATCTGGTTCACACTGACCAACTTAAGGCACCTTTCCATGTTAAATCTCAACAAAACACAGCCCAAATGTTGCATCCTCTTAACTGCGTTACTGCTAACCTACCCTAAATTCTTTCTCTCCCATAGCATCTCACATCTGCAATCATCCAAAATTAAGAGGGTAGCTGGGAAAAATAACACTTCCAAAAACATTCTTCTGCTTTCCACTACTCCCTTCAGCTTTAATCATGAAATTAAGCATTGTCGGAATGTTCCTGGTTTGCAGCTGTCTCTGCTCAACTCTCATTTCTGTATGCAATTTCACTACCTCTTCTTTGGGTTCCTTCTACTAATCCAGTTTTTTGGACCAGCCTGATTTAGATCTTAGACTTAGTTTTTTGAACTTCTTTTCTTCAAGGTGAGCTCTCAAAGTTAATTAAACCAGAAATATTTTTACTGCATATTACACTTGTTTTTTCATCCATTTCAGATTATTTATGGATGTGTATTTTTATGAGACTCATAGTTAACTTCTTCAAGCAAAATTAAACAGCTTGCTGACACATTCAGCTTTAATCACAATGTTACAGTTTATCTAAAAGGGATGTTATCTTCAAAACCAAAGTTTAATTGCCTGGCCTGAACTGCCACAGTATACAGACAAGGACCATGGGAAGTCCTGTCTCTTATATAGAACCATGCTCACTGTTTGTCTCTCTTCATGCATTGTGGTAGAGAATTCAGCTAAGGGTATGTCTTTTAACATCTTACTCCAAATGCTTAAAAACCTTCCAAGTTTTTTTAAATTAATTGCAATTATCTCTCAGTAGTAGATAAAAGATCCTTACTCCTTCTCATATATTCTTTCACATTTCCTGTAATATGCAAAACAATTTCCCGCTTTTCCAAGCACCTGCATAAAGCCTGCTACCACCAAACACCACTCATAAATTCAGTCTATTTCTGACTTCTATTTATAAAAAGAAACTATCTTACTCACTTTATATACAGCTATATATATACATATATATATATAAACTGTCTTATTCCCCTGTCTATAAGTGATTGACAACCCTCACAGAAAATGATATACATTTCTTCATATTTTTTTTTTAAAGTAGTAATAAAAAAGGGCTGCTCCAAAAGTAATACCTTTAATTTTATTACGTTGGCCCATGTGTCAGAGGTGGATGTTGGTAGGACAGCAGCAGAGGTTGCACCTTCCTGACAATATCCCTTACATGTTGTTGCCATTAGACAGATGGCAGCAGAAGGACACTCTGACAAAACAGCATCTGACATGGAAGTGTGAATGAAGCAAAGACGTGTCACTGAAGTCCGCCATGTGGAAAAAATGGCACCCACTGGCATTCATCGATTCTTGCTGAACATTTATAGAGATCCGAAAGTAAATATGAGCACAGTGAGGCAGTGGGTGATACATTTCACCAGTGGTGTCAGTGGTTCACCTCCACTGGTACAGATTTTCACAAGCTCACCCACTCGGGGTCTTGTTCATCACTGGCAAAAATGCAGAGCTCTTGGTGATGTGTTTTGTAGCTGTGAGTTTGCCCCACTGTTAAAGTGTTTTTGCCATTCAGATGGAAATAAACAGGAGTCATTATTTTTGGAGCCACTTACGTAGCTATCTTACACAGACTTTGAACCACACTTTCATATGTTAAGATACAAGTGGTCAAACGACAGTCATTTCAATTACTTCATGAACTCTGAGTTCTCCAAGTATCCATCCTATCTAGCAACCAGGTCAATATAAATTAAATTGTACAAGGCCTAGCTGTGAACTAAAGGAAGTATAGATTTACTGCAGACTGACCACCAGTACAGCAATGGCCATGCTACCATGGAAATACATTTGGAGATAATTTTGCACGTAATTACCAGAAACTTAGAACTGCCCATAATGAAAAGACAGTCGTGAAAGGAAATTTTGTCTAAGACTGTGAATGCATAAGACTTCTTTGGACGTAGACTGTACAATAGTAGAACGCTGAGCTCTTCAATGTGGTGTAACAACAAAAATACATACAGGTTATATTTCTTTCCACATGCCTAGCGTCTTGCACTTGAAGGCTTGCTACAGCCAGAAGACAAAGAATCACCAATCAGTCTGGCTTACAATGTTGCTGATGTTTTCTTTCTCATACACACATCATTCGACTTTCCTATATTACTCCTCTACTGGCAGTTGCCCTGTCTACACAACAAAATAACTAAAGATTCCCTTCACATATGCTCTTTTTTATCTGCATATCCAGTGATGTATTTTCCAGTTATTCATTATTTATAGTCTCTATTTTCTCTCCTTCCTATCTGTACACCTGATCAGTAATGTATGTATTATTAATATATATAGGTGTGTGCATGGCACCTCACTGAAGCATAAGAAGGCCAAGGGTGCTTACCGGGTCCTTTCCTTCACTCAGCGGGAGGCTCAGACATGCCAGGTACAAAAAGGCAGTCCTGAGCCCCCCAGATGAGGTGAGGGAAGGCAGAAGGGGGAAGGAGGGAACCCTGCAGCTTGCTGTCACTTGCTGCAGTGCTACAAAGGCTGAAATAGGAATATACAAATGTTATTCATGCATTCCTGTATTTTATATTCATATTCATGCATATCCTGTATTGTATGCGTAAAAATGCATTCAATTTTGACACAAAAACTTCCTTTAGAATTTTTGTGTCTTTGAATGGAAGCAGTATTTCCTACCTGCCCGCATGCATCACATAGGAAGCTGGCACCGCCTGCCCAAGCACACGCATAGCTGATTTCAAGCATTCTTTGCTGCCTATACCACTTATCAGCTTTTTGTATGCAAAATATTTACCTTGTGAACAGCAGGACCACCTCACCCAGGATTGCAATGATGGAGAATGGCTGAGGTGCAGACTCCAAACTCTTGTGGTCAATGGTACAGCATGTGGGAACTCCTTTCACCACACAAACAGAACCAGTGTCACCCTGATCTCCCTGAAGCCAAAGGCCTATTGTGTTAACACAGTGGTGTTAACAATAGTATTCTTACAACTAACTCATTGTGAGAGGAAAGCTTCCATACCTGTAAATGATCACTTCTAAACTTCTGACTCACGTGGTGAGTCTAGATGCAGAGACGTTCACACACACGGTGCAGCAGCACTGGATGTTGTTCAAGCACTATGCACTGAGATGGTGACTCACATTTTGAGGCTGTCAGAGAGCCGTAAATATCGGCCACGACCTCTGTCAGAGAAAGCGACCTCAGGACACGCTACACCCCAAGCCGTGCTTGCTGCGGCAGCGAGGGCGCACGCCGCCGCCACACGCGGGTGTTCCCCCCTCGCAGCCCCTAGATCTGCGTGATCCGAGAGCTTTCCCGCGGGAGACCCCAGCTCCGGCCGGCTTCAGGTGCGTTTCGGCTGAACATCCGCGGGCTGCACACAGCCTCGCTCCAGCAGCGCCGGCAGCCGGGAGCCGACTCCTCGGGGAGCCGGCAGCGAGGCTGCGGACCGAGCAGTGGGCAGGCGGTCCGGCCCGGCCAGCTCCCGCCCGGGGCACCGCGGCGCCTTTCCGGACAGCGGCGCGGGACCACCCTGTCACCTCTCCCCGCCTCGCCTGCCGGCTCGGGGAGGGCCGGGACGCCCCCGGCGGCGGCGGCGGCGGCTGCCACGTCCTGGCTGCTGGGGACAGGCGCGCTCGCCGTGGGACGCGCCGCTCTCTTCGGATTTTTTTCGGCGGAGGAGGGGCGGGGAGCGCGAAGTTCGGCGCGGAGGCAGCGCGATGGAGGGCAGAGCCCCGCCGCGGCCCCACGCCCCCGGCTCCTCGCCCGCGGGAGGCTCCGCGTAGCGCGGCCCCGCTCCGCACCTGGCCGCGGAGGGGGCGCTGCGCACCGCCCGCGCGGCTCCGGCCCCGCGCGGCTCTGCCTACCTGCCCCGCGCATCACCTCCGCCGGCCGCGGGAGGCCGGGGTGGCGCGGGGCCCGCGGCGGGGCCGGAGCCGGCCGTCCCTCACCCGCCCGCCCGCTCGCTCGGAAGTAGTTGTAAGGAGGGTTACCTGTCCTATATTGACGTATCCGTATTTGCTAGCTATCCGGTTGGCCTCCGGCAGCCCCCCAGCTATCCGCACAGCCCAGTGGTTGGTGTAGAGGCGCGTCCTGCAGGCGGGCAGCAGGAACCCCAACACCAGGGTTAGCCGGCAGAGAAGGTCCCCGCCGCCTCCGCCTCCCCAGAAGCAGCGGCGTTTCCAGCCCATCTTCTGCTCCTCCGCGCGCAGCCCCCGCAAAACTTCTCCTTCCTTCTTCCGAGGCTCTCCGCCTTACCTCCGGGCGACAGCGGCAGCGCGTCCTCCGAAGTTAGCCCGAGGAGGAAACTAGAAAGAGCCTGGAATAGTGCATTGAACTGCCCGCGGTCGAGCGACGAGGGGCTGGGAATAGTGACTACGATCGGCAACAGAGCTCGGTGCCGTCCCCTCCTCCCGCTGCTCTTCAGGGATTAAGTAACTTGCTCGGAGAGCTTCTCGCACAGTTCCGGAGCGCCAGCCTTCTCCCGCTGTCTCCCGCTACATGGAAGTCCTTTGGCCACGGGGAGGAGGTTCCTTCTCCCGTTTCCCTCCGCTCTGACTTCCCCCGCCTATGCTACTCTGCCTTCCCTTCCCCTCTTGCCCGGAGCCCGGGAGCAGCGCGGCGGCAGCGGCAGGCGGTGTGTGAGTGTTGGCAGCTGAGCGCCTCAGTTCACTCCGGCTCGGCCACCTCCCTCTCCCCTCCCTCCGTCCTCCTCCCTCTCCTCCTCCTCCTCCTCCTCCCGCCCTCGCTCCCGCCCGCCCGGCAGCTCCGAGGGCCAGGGGAAATGGCAGCCGCGCCGGCCCCGCGCCCCGCCGCCCCCCGGCCGCGCTGCCGGGTCCGCGGTTGCCGGCCCCGCCGCCCCCGCGCCTCCCTCCCTTCGGGTCCGGAGGCCGCCTCTCCGCCGGCCGGGCCGCGGGAACCGCCGAGAGGTGCGAGGCCTGTGGCAAGGCCTCGTGTCTGGCGGCAGCCGCGGCTCCCCAGCCGTGTCCCCGCAGGGGCCGGGGGCGAGGAGGGGCCGCGGGGGAGCCGGGCCCGGCGCGTGAAGCCGCGGCAGCGGGCCAGGATGGGCAACAGGACGCGGGCAGCGCGGGAACTGCCTCTCCCGCCCGCAGCGGCGGCGCCTCCTGGCCCCTCACGAGGGTCTGCCTGCCTGCCTGCCTGCGGCAGCCGGCCCCGACTCAATGCACATCGTTTGACGTTATTCGGTGTTAAAACGTCCCACGAGGGGTCACTGCGGTCCGGCAGGGAAGCTGGACAGGGGAGCTCGTCGGGCGAGCCCTGCGGGAGGGAACGGCGGAGCGGGCCGTATGGCGGGGTGCGAGAAGCAGCCACGTCTGCAGCGGGCTGGGGGCTGGTGTTGGGCTGCCGGCTGTCCCCATTCAGGTCCTCGCTTTGTTACAGGAAAGTTAGGAGCGGTCCGTGAAAGTCAGTTGTGATACACCCGCCGTGAAGATCCTCTGCTGCCTGTGGAGGAGTTGCGCGTGAGGACTGCTAGCAGTTTGAAGTGTCAGTGGTGGGTTTTGTTTGTTTATGAGGAGCCTGTGGTGTCCTGTAAGGCCGGGCAGCTGTCCTCCTTATCTCAAGGATCTGTTATAGGAGAAGTTTAGTGGTTACAGACAATGGTACAGTAACCTGATGTGCCTTTTCCTCTCCCCAAGACCTGAGCTCCAAAGCTGTTCTTTCCTAATAAAGTAGAAAAAATAATGCACACAGTCGACATGCTGCCTTCCATTTTAAACTGTTCCCTGCCCTAAGTCCATTCATTTTTCCCCCAAACATCGTTATATAAATACATAACGTCCTCCTATGACTTCTGATGGCTTTTAAAGGGGAGAAAATGGGCAAATCCATTCTCTACTTACTTATTTTAATTGCAAAAAATAATGGGGTAGTGGTTAGCTGTTCCCTGTCAGTATTATTTTCCCTGTGGTGTGCAGTATCATTTGCTTGGTGTATTACAACACAAAATTTTTTGACATTTGTAGTTTGAAGTCTGACTGTGGGTTACTTTCCCCAGGATTCTACGGGTAATGGCTCGCTGTTAACAAATAATTCTTCTACTGAAACCTCAGTCCAACACTAATTGGGTGCAGGAGCAACAGCATTAGACCCAGTCAGTTACATCTTGCTGCAAATATAAGTATGCATTCATTGAATATACCATTAAATATTCTCTATCAGTTAGCACTCCTTATTGACTGGTCCAAAGGAAATTACACAAGTCAGCTGTCTTCTCTATCTCGAGTGTTTTAAGTATGTTTAATCATGAGTGGCCACCATATTGAAGTACGTAGCAATCAATGGGTCACAAAATCTGAAGCTTGAGTTCATTTAGAGAGGATAAATTAAAAATGTGTTTTCTGATCTTGGTGAATTTTGGTGTTATTTTGACCGTCTTGTTTTCTGCCATAGATCTACGTTTTTTTTTTCTTCCACAAAAGGCACAAGTTATGTATAAAAAAATAAAGCTGCTTTGTCATTTCAGTATCTTCTTCCAGCTTTGGTTATGTGAAAAGTATTTCATATATAGGAACCAAAGCCACGAGGAGTAGACTTTATAAAAACTGTTTTCCTGTTCACTGTGAACAAATGAACCGAAGTGTCTTTTTGTAATGCTGCATTGTATGGTATAGCTTAACAACAAACTTACCTTAAAGCAGCCTTTGAAAAAAGGGAGTTACAGTCGTCAGATACATGTTGTGTATGAGAAGAGTCCTGTTTGCTGAGCCCATAGAGGCAGCTGGCTGAAAAAGGTCATAATGCAGAGTGTATGAAACCACTTCAATGTGAACCCCAAGCTGTGCAGTTTTGCAGAATGCTCATCATAGCTCAGTCCATAGTGGGGGCTGCACTTCTTTCCCAATATGAAGTGAGAATGCTGGCAATCTTAAACTGTGCTACGTCCTGATAAAATATGGTTCTTTTCAACAGGGCTAGGAGACGCGAGTGGTGAGAGCCCCGAGGGGATGACCAGCAATGTTGTAGTTCAGTTCAGCATACCTGCTGTATGTGTGCCACACATAGTTTGTAGCTGAGCTTGCTTCTGTGCTCTGTGAGAGGCTTGGATAGCTTCTCTGTGTACTCCACACCAGGGATTTTTCACCTCCAAGCAAGTGCAGAGGAGAATTGATCCTTTTCATCACTATCATCACAACTCGTTCCTTTTATCTCATTCTTTTTCTACTTCTTTATCCCTCTGCTATGATCAAAATCAATATCTGACTGTTCAAAATGCAAGTTTCCATGTACTTCTATCTTGTCCCTTACTTATTGATACTAATCCCTAAATGCCTCCTCTACTGTTAGTTCCAAATAGTTGTGATCCAGGATGTGACCTCTGTCTCTGTTCACATCTGATCTAATTGCCTCTGTTCTCACTATTTTGCCCATCTAGTCCTGAAACTCTTCTCCCCTTTGAAGTCCTTCTCCAGCTCTGAAAATCCCTCTGGCTCACTAGCCCTTTGCAGCCCAGACTCTACTTGATTTTAGCATCCCAGCACTTTTCCATTTGAGTTTTGTAGATCAGTGCTCCAGAAATGTGTTATTCACCCTCAGGTCATAATTAAGGAGGAAACCACTATTCAGTGTAAGCAACAGCCCAAGAATAAGTCCTGCAAATAGATACGCTGGGCCATGAACACTTTCTAGAACAGAGAACTATTTCAGAAGGAGCTAGAGGCATGTGTTCATCAAATTTCCGAGCGAGAGGTTCTGGAGTGCAGTAGATTAAATAGTATTCTTCAGGGAAGAGGAGAGAAAGCTTCAGTGAGTGGAGGTTGTATCAGGGAGTGATTGAGAGTTTGCCTTAAAAAGATGGATAATTTTGGAATCCAAAGTAGCATCAACATTTCTTGGTTTCCAACCATAGCTGGTTCTTACAAGCAGTGCAGGTGGGTCACTTGACAGCAGCCATCATATGAGCCAATTTGCTGGTATGCAGTCCTTTCATCTGCCATTTTCCACGCTTCAGGGTTGTTCCTCAGTTTTATTTACCTTAAACTTTATCCGGTTTTAAAAGACTAAGGTTTGGGGGATTAACCGTTTATCTATCTATCTATCTATCTATCTATCTATCTATCTATCTATCTATCTATTTCTACATAAAACACTGTTTTTACACAGTTTTTATTAACAGCTTTACTTGGCAAATTCTCCTTATTCACTGAAAAAGCATGCAATCCTGTTTTGAGTTCATCACTGTTCTCATGAAAAGCCGTAAATGCTTGTCCAAATGTCAAGGAACATTTTCCACCTGTACATTAGATACCTTTCTGAGTTCAGAGGGACTTTTCAGTATCCTTTCCATGTCTAAAGGGGAACTACCAGGAAGAGGGAATCATGCTCTTTAAAAGGGACTGTGGTTATAGGACAAGGTAAAATGGTTTCAAACTTAAAAGGGATAGATTTAGGGTTGATATAGGGAGGAAGTCTTTTATAGTGAGGATGGTGAGGCACTGTAATAGATTGCCCAGAGATGTAGGTGCCCCATCCCTGGAGACTTTCAAGACCAGGCTGGATGGGGTTCTGGGCAACCTGGTCTAGCTGTAGTTGTCCCTGTTCATTGCAGTGGAGTTGGACTAGGTGGTCTTTAAAGGTCTCTTCCAATCTAAAGATTCTGTGATTCTATGACTTTCTGAAGATTATCACCCACACTGTTCCTAGTGTGTTGTCTGCGGAGTCCGTGCCCTATTCCTATGCAGTCCAGAGCAAAGCAAGAATTTTATGTAGGAATTTCTGTTTCCATTTCTTGTTGGTCAGTGTGGGAGTGAGTACAATAACAGACAGCAGTCTTCATTGAGTCTTATGGCAGTGCAGAGGAGGAAAGTCTCCTGCCCTGGATGAAAACAAGAAACAGAGGAGAAAAAGAGTTTGGGACAGGAAAAGGAAACAGAAAGAAACTGGGATGGGGATGTATCATAGCAACTGCATTCAGGTTGTGCTCCAACTCAAGCCTTACATTTTTCTAAGGAATGTAATGTAATGTTCAGTGATTCATGTAAGGAAACAAAGGCTAGCCATGGTTCTAGATGGGGATGTGAGTGAAATTTCTGTTGATAGTGAGAAAAGAGAATTTGGGTCTGCACACTAGAATAGATATGAGTCTGGGCTTTTGCTGATCAGTGATTGTTTGACCCAAGGCCTTCCTCATTCATTTATCATGAGGATTTTATTTTGTGCTTATGAATAAGACAGTATTGCATATTTTTCCATTCTGTTAACATTGTATTTTCTCACACCTTTCCTTCTTCAATCATCTTTATCGTCTTTTTGAAGGCATGGCTCCCTGCTCATTCTAGTTTTGACCTACTATCGGGCATAATTTAAAAAGATACCGATCTTAATCTGAAGGGACTTGAATTGCCTTCTTTGCCAGCTTGTTCATGTTTGCCATTTCCCATATGTACTAATCCGTCTCTTTAGTCTAAAAACTGTGTCATTAAATCATGTTTACAAAGCATATATCTTTCTTTTTTCCTTTTTCTCCTTTTTTTTTTTTTTTCTGTCATTCTTTCTTAATATAATTTCAGACTGCTTTAGTAGCAAAACACAATATGCAGCCACAATAAATGGCTAAGGCATGATTGGAAAGGAAGGGTGCTCAAAGGAGGGAGTCTTTTTTAGATGGCTTCGTTGCCATCCTGTAACTCCAGATCCTGAGGACTTTTTTCAGAAGAACTGCATTTTCCCTTTCCAGCTTCTCTCTGGATTATAAAGTTTCAAGAATATGATCTTAAGCTCATGTAGAGAATGGATGTCTAAATAGTGTTCCTAAGTGTGAATGGTACCTGTGAATGTACCTCAGAATGGTAGCTGTGGAAATTATCTTGGGCCCCTTTAATTTGATGGTGGAGCAATAGTTTACCTGAAATGACTCATCCAAGTGAATTCATCTACATGGAAGATGTTTGTTGGTTTTTGTTCTTCTTTATCACAAGTTCAGTTGAGTTAACATTCCAGAAAGCTCATTTCTCAATCATCTTCTGAGTCAGAATTATAGCTACCACTTTTCTGTTTAACTGACTCAGCTGTACTGTAAGCAGATATAGGAGTTTCCTCTTATTGTATCATAGAAACCAGTGAATGAAAAGGTACTAATATTTTCACTGTTCTTTTCTTAGGCCAGTACACTGTTGTCATTGTATGTCTGAGATCAAATTCCTGTTAAAAAGATAGAGGCAAGTGAGGATCTACTCTACTGTTCCAGTTAGAAGCATTACCAGAAATAAAAGCAAAAAAAAGAAGGAAAAAAAAAAAAAGAAAAAAAAGAAAACAAAAGAAAACAAGCAAACAAACCCTGTAGCTATTTCTCTTTACCTGAAGAGAAAAAAATGTCGTACTTCCTGTGTCCTACTATCATTTTCAGAGCCCTCATTGTTTTTCAGGCTCAGTTGTGTCTAAACCCCATTCAAACTATCACGGATCCCTCTATAGGGGAGCTGGTTCTTCACAGCAATGTTTGGTACCTCCTTTCTCTATGGGATTGTCTTCTCAGACAATCTTTATCTTGGTTCATGGCTTCCATGAGACTTGTCATGATGTTCATGTATATGCTTTAATGCCTAAGTAGAAAGAATGATAATGTTTAATCTTCATTGCCCTCTTCTCGTTGCATGAGGAGGTGGAAGTCATGCATTTAACATGTAAAATAATTCAAGCACTTTTTTCACTAATATATGGAAATAATAGTTCTAGAACATTGTTTTCAACTCGAGGCTCTTTCCTAATCCCAGTAAAACTTCTATGAATTATATTCTTGCCATTTCTTTGCATAGTACTTGTTCAGTGCAATTATTGTGCCTTGAAATAAAAAGAGCTTCTTCACTAAATCCTCTGCCTAACAAGAGATACAACCTCAAAGTGCTGAATTTATTAGTGTAGAAGGAAACTGAAAGAGCACCAACCTCTAATTTTGAGATATGGCAAGTTTTTGCACATTCTGTGTTTCAGACAAGAAAGAAGCTAGGGACAAGTTTTTTAATACATATAACCTTGAGTTGCTGGTGGTTGAGCAAGCAATAATCCTATAATAATTCTGTTTCTAGGAAGTAGAAGGTCACAGCTGTGAAACATCCTTATCTCCTAAGATGCCATTCACAAACTTTCTTAACTTGAACAGTGAGTAAACCAGAGGGTTTACCAAATAGAAGGGCAGTGTGACCACACGTAGAACTGAATAAATAAGCTCTTCCCTGTTGCATAGTAGTAATTAAGTCAATGCCAAGAATGCAAAAATGAGGCTAGCCATTTGTTATTTTTAAACAAAATCGGAAAAAGATTCATCTATCTCTGGTATGTCACGGCAGATTTGAAGTCTGGAGAAAGACATGTTGAACAGAAAATGCAGACTTCTGTACAAATGGCCCAGCCACAAAGGGAAGTCACTGTGAGTGCAAAGCATTTTTCTCAAGTTGATGAAATGCATCATCTACCTCAGAAAATCATTTTGCTGTATGGGTTCCTTAAGGAGCTGATTCTGGCACTTCTGTCATAATGGATGCAAAAGATGCACAACTCACAGTCACTTCTGTGGTCTGTGCACTGAAAAGAAGGGGTGCACTGATGGTTTCTGTCAGAGTCTCTTTGGTGTTTTTTTATTTGATAGAAATGACAGAAAAATGCATCAGCGAGGGTTCTTTCCCAAATTCTCTCCGTCATATTTTTTTATTTAAATAGTCTTTACTGCTTTAAGGCCCATCTGCCTTTCCTTCTCTTCTCGTCTCACCGCTGCTGTGAAGATCTTCTCTCTCAATCTTTGCCCAGTTTATCATTTCCTCAGTGTATTTGCATCAGGAGAGCTCCTCCCTACATCTTCACTCACATAGCTATTCTCTATGTCCTCCTGGGATGTTGTTCTCTGTGCACCTGTTTATCAGGAAGAACAAGGGCTTTATCTGAAAGTTTTCATGACTTATAATTATCATGACGATCTAGTGTGTCTAGTACAGCGCTGCTGAGAGACACTCTCTAAATTATTTTATCTTTGGGATAGATAATAGCCTAATGATCTGTAACAGGTAGTCCATGTTCAAAGTGCAGTGTCTGCAGCACTCATAAATGGCAACTCTGAATCAGAAGTTATAGCAGTGATGAGTCTTCAACACAGTGATTTGTAAGCCAGCACTGAAGGAAACTACCTCTGAGGAAAGAACAAGGATCTTGATGTGTTCACTGCTCACTAATTCAGACAGCTTATTTCTCTCAGAAAGTTCTAAGAATGTTGCATTTTATTGTAAACCTCCTACATGTCTGGTACCCTCATCAGTGCATTTACAGTCTAAACAATGGTTGCTGGGGAATTATGATAACTGATAAATGAAATAAATACACTTAGAGATGCAAGCATCATCAGAGTCTTAAGTTTAACTAGGTTCTTAAATATTTACCTTCAAACGGACTTTAATGGACATAAGATTCTGTTACATTTTGTTCTATACCAAGAGCAAGGAAGAAAGGAAAAGTAAAGAAAAAAAAAAGTAAGCAAAAAATGGAAGAAGGAATTAATAAAATAAAATAATTAATTACCAATATGAGAGTTAGAAAAGTTAAGCCCCTGGTCAGAGTTAAGTCTAAAATAGACATTTTATTATAACTGATAAGAATAGTATGCAAGTTTACTACGTGGGCAATATATGATTTACGATCTCTCTCAGTATTCATTTCCTTGCTGTTAAGTGCCCCAGCTTTGTAAATGATGTGATGCTGACAATAAAGTACATTTTCTTGGAGACTTAACTGTTTTTTAAAATGAAAGTGATTTTGGTTGGGATTTATATTGTGAGTGACACAAAAGACAGTTTTTGCCACCTTTCTCTTCTGTTAGGAAATTAAACTCCCACAGTTCAGGAGGAAATTAGATTGCTCCCAGAAAGATTTCACTCATTCTGGAAGAAATATAAAACACTGGTTCTAAATTATGTCAAGTTCTACTCCCATTAGCACTCTTTATTCCTTTCTTTGTCAGCCTTCAGTCTGCTCTTTGTTGCCTCCTCATCTGGATAATCAGAGCCAAATATTTGTGTTTTTAAATTTTTCCTTCAGTAACTGAGCATTTACAGAGCAAACAAAGAAAGTGAGAACATTTGCCAACATACCTGTTAAAAGTCTGGCACTTCCCTGTGTCCCTTTTATTTACACTGGTTTTCCTTATTCTTTAAAACACAGATTACTTCATGAAATAAATGAGATGTGGGGACCTGTTTACAGAATGCATTTGTGATTCTCATGGTTAAAACAAAACAAAACAAAAAATATTGCTGAAATCATCATTGGAAAGAGCATTTATGCAGAGATAGTGATGTAGGAAGTGTTTCTGGTCAGACAGCTTTATCCTTGTATTCTGGAGAATTGCTTCCTCTGTGAGATGTATGTAATCACTATGATTTGCTGAAGGGCAATAAAGTATTTATTTTTGTCAGTTCTGTGGGTCAGTAGCCATAAACTTCAATATTCACGATGTAAAAAGTGTATCTACAGCAATTATCATTTAGGTCTGTCCACCAGATCGTTCTCTTTTGTGAACCTTTTATGAGAGTCTCATGAATGCAACAAAATTGTTCTCACAGATATACATAAAATATGACTGTGATGTTTAAAAGTTACATTTAGAAGCTCTACCCAGAAAGTAAATCTTTTAATCATCTTTTTTTTTTTTTTTTTTTTTTTTTTCTGCAAACAGTACCTTGGTCAAGGCCTGTGTGACCCAGAGAGAAAACAGCTCAAAATGTTCATGCTAGCACTCCTTGAGAGGGAAAAAAGTCTGGGCTTTCTCAGGATCTCCCTCTGACCAGCAGTCATGTGCACAGAAACAGTACCCTCTGATTTATGTGGTCAGTTACAGCTTGATAGCATGGATGGATTTTGGTATATCCTGGTATGATTTTGGTATGTCAGTTCACTTTTTTACTTCATCTACCCATCCACAAAGTAAACAAAAATAGAGAGAATTTAATCATCCCCAACACTAAATTAATGGATAAAGACTGACATTTTTGGTGAAGTTTCAATAAAAAGGGACTGAATCCTCTATCTTATTACTTCCAGTGGAGCAGAGGAATCCAGCAACATGCAGCAGGCTCTTAAGGGCAGTGTCCTGTGCTTGCTTAGGCAATTATAATCTGAATTACTTGTTCAGCTCTCATTCAGGCCTGTTTTCTGATCAATTCCACAGCTGTATATCACTCTTTGTTGCCATCAGAAGAAATGTTCCAGCTTTGTGTTGGTGTAATGGAGAACTGGATCTGGCTCACTGAGTCAGCATGGTATGTGTCCAGCTTATTAGTGAGAGGGCACTGATTCAGGTCATGTAACTGCACAATCACCACTGAATATCTCTGGGCTGGGTCCCAGTGTATATTATTTATTCCCCTGAAGTGCAGACGAACTTTGTTAACTTGGCTGTGAGATGGTCTCAAGATGACAAGGATGATGCAACCCTTTCTGAGTAATATTGTTAATGTTACTTCAGCTACAGGAAATGATGCTTGAATGCTGCTGCATGCATTAGGAGAACACGAATTCCTTCTCCAACAGAACACACTTTGTTCAGCGCCAGTAATATCACAGGTGAGGACCAAACAGAAAACCTTTTAACATAAACAAAGAAAACAATATAACACAACTGGCAAGCTTTTCATCTCTAGTGTCACAGGGAGACGCTGTCAGGATGAGAAGTTAACACATGGGAGCCAGCTGTAGCAACTAAATGTCTCAAGGAAACTTGTTCTTACATAATGAAATCCATTCACAAGGAATATCACAGAAAGTTGGAGTGACCTGATAAAACTCTGAGGAGATTACCAGATTTATTCTTGGAAAGGCAAGAAAGTGAAACTCAAAGCCTGACAGATTTTGAAAATGATGAAAATGTGACTGTTAATTCAAAAGTTTTATTTCCAGATGTTCAGAGAACTGATTTTTTTAAAGATAGCATGTTGCATAATATGTTGGAAAACCACCTGTGAGTGTTTGTAAAACAAACTAAGACCAAATCAGAAAAACAGCTATGTTTAGAAATGTAGCAGGATATACTATGAAAAACTGCTAAAATTACTGGGGCAGAATTCTGAAATTATAGCTTTGCCATAAGCTCATTACTTAAAAACCATGCTGCTCTGCTGCCCTGGAGCAGCCAGGGAAAGTAATTTAAGAAAACAGTGACTTGCAGAATGAGGTCACTACACTGAGCTATACCAAGTGTACAGTACCTCAACACAGCAGTGCAGGTATGTGTAAGACATACCTGATATGTGATACGACAGTGCTCCTTGCCCTCTCCTGCTGGTGTGCACAGGGAGGAGACCGTGGTCACAGCAAGGGACAATGCCGAGTCATCTTCTGACCTGCTGTTTATTAGAGGAGCAAGTCTCTCAATACCTGCCAGGCTTGCCTGTGTGATACTCAGTATTGCAAACGTAACTAAGATTTTCCTGCTGCTGCAGACCCTCTGGTCATTATAACATGCAGGAAGCTCCACGTGCTGTTATTCATTTCATTCATCTGAATAAACACAAGCTAGAAGTAGATGAAGTACTTATTGTACTTTAGAAATGGCAAGATAAATGCTTACACTACACTTCCAAACATTTACAGTACACTGATGTCCTTAATTGGATATCAAAGTAGCTTAAGTGTTTAAATCATTTAAAGTCTAATTAAAGGTAAAATCATTGTTCTGTGCATTTCTTTTGCTATGGATCAAGTAAAATCCAGATTTGAACTCCAACTTTTAGGAAGCCATTAATAAAATGAGTCTCATTAATGTCAAACTGCTTGATTAAGGACCTGATTAAAAACCATTTGACATTAATGAGACTCATTTTATTAAAGGCTTTTAAAATCAGACACATTCACAGATGGAGGCTGAGTTAAGAAAGTGTGTACATGTGTACAATGTATTTGTCTATGAATCCATTGCAGGATGGTCTGCATAGCTCACAGAAGAATGAGACACTAAAGAAGGCTTACAGCTGACCTTTAAACTTCACTGATTGCACTGCAAACCTTGTTAATGTTTTTATTTGTCGTATGTTAGTTATGTTATACTAGTTGCAAATTCTCTCCAAGGTAATATGCAGGTCCCCAGATTGTGAAGATGTGCATTTCTCACTACGGTAATCGTAAGGAGAATGAGCAGTGAAATTTGAACTCTCTTGGATCTGTTTCTTCCAGCGAGACAACAGAAAAGGGCTGTACTGTTCTGGAATTCTGACAGTGTGAGTGCAGCAGTTCTTTGTCAGACCTTTGTAATTAGAATAGTTTTGTCACATTTGGATGTGAATGTATTCCCTTGTGACCAAGGTAAAAAAACTTGTTTGCAAATGGAAGAAACATATATTTTACAGTCTGATAAATAATAAATTAATATGTTCTGCTTAACCTTATATGTATCTTCACCTTCTACTAATGTCTGCAGGCAAAAATCCACATCTTTAAGAGGGAAATTTTTCAAAGTTTTGCTTTTATTATAGCAAACGGTTGTTTAAAATATTTTGGAAACATCTGTAAAATGTTTGCTGCTAATCAAGCTCTCACATGAAACCACGTAGTCCCCAGGGAAGAGGAGATATCTGTATCATGATGCTTGCTTCAAGAACATGTTTAGTTTGTTTTGAGCTTGGCTGGAATTAAAAAATATAGTTGATAAACCAACAGTTATTTGTCATGTTACTGCACAACAGTATGAGTTTGTCAGGGGTGGTCAGTTGTCTGATTCAATTTTGTTTTTGTGTTTAGAAGATGTCACACAGTAAATCATTTGTTTGTGAATCTATCTGTACGGTTTTGAAGCCTGAGCATAATAGTTTTATTTGCTTTACAGACAACTTGAAATATTTCTTTGATAGCAAATCAGACAAAGCAGGAATAGAAAGGCCCTGTTTACTAGTCAGTAAATCATCTTACAGATAGATGACTGTCAATCTCTTTGATTTTCTTCCAGTTAAGTATTTAGGAGCACTTGTCAGATTTTTAGGCATCTAAGTGTTTCTAGATCTGTAGGACAAGAATGATGCTCACAGCTCTGCCCTGCAGGACAGCAGTTTCTTATATCATTCACACTGTGCTTTGATGGTCTGAATCTGTAGAGGTGTCTGGTGTGACTGAGGATAGATTTCTGAAAGGTGTCCTGCAAGTCTGCAGTCAATACTGAAGCTGATGTGCTCTTTCAGCAAGGAAACCAGATGATATCATGCTGCCTGTTCTAATTAGTGACCTGTTTTTAATTTCTGAGGTGAGAGTAGATAAACAGGTGCTGAGATAAAGAACTTGTTCCTTCTGCAACTTTTACAATGCAAGCTGCTCTATATTATTCTTTGTGTTGGTTCTGCTCAGCTTCATAGCTGGGCTGTTTTCCACTCTAAGCCACTCTTCAGAGAGGAGAGGTATATCAGTATTTGCCGAGTGTGCCATCCCCTTCTGCCTGAGAAGCAGGAACAGAGCACGGGATGCCGTTGTGATGATGACCTTTGCAAAGCTGAGATGCAAAGCACCCAGCAGGAATTTCCTCCAGCACAAAGGTACTTAACAGATTCTCCAATTCCATGGTGAGACCTAGTTAGTAAGTGGTCCACTTGTCTGTCTGTCTGCTTATCCTCCTCTTTTGCTTAGAGAATCTACAGTAAAAGCAGGGGGGAAAAATACCACCACTACCACCATCAATAAAAAGTAGCTATTAAACTGGAAAGACATGTGATCTGCATAATTGCTCTAATTGCATCTAGATCAGCAATGAATAGCCCTGCTGTCAAATTCAACAACTATTCAGGGGAAAATATATCTTTGAGTTCTTTACTGTAACATGAGAGATATGAAGAAACTCTTATGATCATTGCCTTTAAGTTTAACGGACCAGTGACTAATTAAAGGGGAGGGGAAGCAGCACCATTGTTGAATTATTAAATAAAGGATTAAATTGGCAAGCATAAATAAACAAAATTAAACTATGCACCTCTCTGGCCATTTTGAGGGGCACAAATTGGTATATCAACCATGCATGACAGAGACAATGGCTCATGAGTAGCAGGGATTTTTAACAAAATTGTAGCAAATGGTATTTCAAATGTAGAGTGCTCTAAATGCTCTGCTGTCGAGGACTCCCGAAGAAATAAAGAAAGAAGACTACCTGGGCTGTTGCCAGAATGTCATCCACAAGGCAGGGTAAGAAGGAAGAAAGCCAGCCAGCCCTAACTCTGACACCAGCTTTCTGCAGCCTTGCACTGGTAGCTCCGTGTCTCTTGATTGCTTTGTCTTTAAAATAGAGTACAATTACCTGCCTCATTCTAGTGCTGCAAACTTAGTGTTAGTATGTGAGAAGCCCAGTTTTACAGTATAGAAAGACAGTCAGGATATCCAAATCTGGTGCCCAAAAACAAAGAAATGGCTCCTGAGGCAAATGTTCGTTATATGCATAACATGCTGTAGAATTAGCACAGAAATAATGTTTTCTTCCCTTTGAAAAGCTATATACTTTCCTGATGTGGTGAGTTGACCCTGGCCAACAATAAAACACTCACCCCCTACCTGTGCACTTTCTGCATCTGGATGGGGGAGAGATTTAGAAAGCTGCATGTGAGAATTTCGTAGGTCAAGATAATGTCAGTTTAATAAATAAAGGGAGAAAAAGAAGATGGTGATCAGTCACTACCTGCCACAAGCAGGCCAAAGCCCAGCCAGCTCTGAGCAATGACTGCCTTGGAACAACAGCACACTTCTGATATCACTGAGCATTACCTTAACTGGCAGGGGATCCCCCTGTTGTCATCTGCCTCCTCCCAGCTCCTTGCCCATGGGGCAGAGAAGAGCAGAGGAGACCAGGTGCTAAGCAGGCACTGCTCTGCAGCGGCTAAACAGCTGAGTTATCAACACTGCTTTGGTCTCAGATCTAAAATACAACTCTGTGTGGGCTGCTGTGAAGAAAATTTACTCCATCCCAGCCAGAGCCCATACACTGTTGCACTGTTGCAAAAAGTGATTTTTGTTGTTGTTGTTTTTTTCCCTGGTGTTTGGGCTCTTTATAACTTTCTAATGTTTTGTTCTTATTTGTATGCATGTGTTGGACTGACATGTCTTTAAGTCTAGTTCCAGATACACTTCAGACTTTGAAATATGAATGACATTCAGACCAGAGGTTATTTGCACCCAGCCTGAACAAAATCCTTAGATTTGAACATGCCCAAAGTTAGAAAAGATAAGATTTGTATATATGAGTTTTGTGCTTGATCACTGTCTCCTGGTGTAAGGGAGAGTAAAGGAAAACAAATTGAAATAAAGTCAAGCTCTTTCCAAGTGCACTGGGACCAGTTCTTTTTAAATGGTTGAAAACAATGTGCAAATTATTTTTCATGACTTTGTTTTTGTGCAACTTTGTACTTCCTTGTTTTTTCCATGACAGAAAGCTAAAGAGCCTGATCTGGTGAAATATCTGGTGAAATATCCTGACTGGAAGCAGGAAGTACTGTAAATGGCATAAGAAAGCATATTCTCATGACATTTCCTGTCCAATTTTGCTGACTGGATATTCAAATGAAATTGTATTCAAAGTGTCAACTGATTTTGCCTTTTTCCATGCTTCATATCCTATCATATCCTTTTTCACATCCTTTATCTTCTGCTCCCTCTCTGTAGAGTACATCTTGGTGCCTTCTCACACGAACAGTATTCTTTGGTGTAGAATAAATTTTTCTTCAGAATTATTGAGCAGGATAGCTCTGACCAGTGGCTACTGATATAGGTTCATTTTAGTATAAGAGCTAATGTGGAAAAGGCTGGCTATTCTCAGGTATTGTTTTCTCTGACACTATTTGGTGCTGTGCAATGTGAGTTAGCTTTCCTTCTATACTGCTGGCACTAACCAGTGCCCCAACGGCAGTCTGAGCTAAATGGTTTTGGTTTGGTGATGGGCACGCACTCCTTACTTATGGCATCTTTCCTCAACTCCAAGACTTTGCATAATCAAAAACATACACCCAAAAATATTGCTACCGCTGGGAAGCTCTGTTGTTCCTACTAGCACGACAGGGAACTTAGGGTAGTTTTTCAAAGTTGAATTGCTAGGAAGAAAGTCTGCGCTCATGCTTCCAGCTAAAAGTCAGCAAACAAGCAATTAAAGAAAAAAAAAATCACCATTAAACAAACAAACGAATAAAAAAAAAAAACAAGCAAACAAACAAAAAATCTGGAGTTCTGTGACCCTTTCCTGGAAAATCTGAACATGATGGAAGCCGCAAACTCTGACAGTCAGTTTAGTTGTGGCAAATTTTCCATCAAAGCTTGTTGGATCAGTATGAGTGGGATAAAAGAGCTTTTGAGTAAGACACTCTCTGTTGCTTCTGTATCTTTTGGATGCATTTAGACTGTATCTTTATTCTGAACTGAGCACTTTTCCACCCAGGCCACATCACCTTCCCCTTCCCATCATCCTTGCACCAGCTCCAACACCACACACCTAAGGCGTGCAGCCTGCTGAGAAGATGGGACCACTGAAGTGACCTGGTTTGTGCCATGGCCATACACTCATGAGATTCATCAGAAGACATGGGTGAATACAGTGCCACCATATATGATGGCATACCACCAAACCAACAGATTGGACTGAACAAAATATCAAACAGCATCTTCTAGTATTTTAATTCCACGAATAAATTAAGCTGATATGACACAGCACCACTGTAAAAAAAAGAGGCTGCCCTCTTCAAATTTGGGCTATTTAGTTCTTCTCATCTTCCTCTTCCACTACTTCCCTTTTTTGATTCTTTTTCTTTCTTACTTTTTTCGACATTTTTTGTTTTCTTCTTTCCTCTTTTCCTTCACTCTTTTTTCTTTCTCTTCTCTCTCTCTCTCTCTCTCTCTCTCCTCCCACTTTCTTTCTTTTTCATTTTTTTTTACCCTACATTATTGAGTTAATTTTAACCTGGATCAGTTTCCCAATTCATTGCGCTGCACAGCCATACAAGTGCTGTCAGGACCAATTTGGGAGCATTAATATTGGATTATGCTGACATCAACTACATAACTGAGTTAATAATTGCATACCTATCTCAGCCAGGGACAGAGAGAGGAAAAGAGGCACCTTCACTCACTGGTATTTAACACGCTCATCTTAAAATGGTCTCTGTTTCTCACAGATAGGTAGATCGGTTGTTTTCAGATAACCTGATGCACAGATAGTGTAAGTGCCTGGATCGAACCGTAAACTTAACTGACTGCAGTATGCAACTATAAACTATCGTGTAGACTACTGAGTTTGCCTGTTTATGAGGTTGATATAAATCTGTCTGTTTTGTTTATTTTGTACTTTTTTAAACATTATTCTTCGAGCTCTGAGAGGAGGCCGAGGCAATGAGAACTGTGCCTTTAAGGGCTGAAGTTCCCAGGCAGAAGCTGTGGGCAGAGGGTTGCGAAGACCTTTTGTTATTATGCACAGCCAATTAAAACCAAATAGAAGATAAAGCAGATTCTTTGCAAGAACCTTAAGCCCTTGAATGATCGCTGCAGGTGTCATCCATCATTTTCTAAAGAGCCTGTAGCATTAGGAGCAGGCAGGAGGCACGAGAAGGGGACAGAGTAAGCACGTTAGTTTACAAAATAGGACCGAGCTGTGACACAGTGGAGAGCAGAAACGTTTTCTAAGTTGCTTGAGCTCAACTCCATGCTTTACGGATTGAATTTACTCTGGCAAGTTATCTTTCCTCAGCACGCTTGTCTGGAAATGTCTTTATAGTGATGGCTGCGACAAGCAGCTGCATCAAGGCATCATCGGTCCAGCTCCTGGCCCATCTCTTTGTTCCATTAGTCACTTTTGTTCTGCTTCTCCTTTTGTTCCTTTAAAGACGGATGCTGCGTGTGTGAGAGTATGCTGTGTCCTCCCCGGATTTTACAATGGATGTGAATAGCAGTGTGTGACCTCCTTGAAAGCAGAGCGTCTTTGGGAGGTTTTCGTTCTTTGTAATAGAAAAGGTAAGGGGAAAAAGAAACAGAGATTTAAGAGCAATCCAGTGAGTTTAGCTGACATGTTGGAGGGCCAATGAATTGTTCCCTCCATGTCTGGAAACCAGATCAGAAGTTGATGGACTGAAATAAAACTCTGCTAATTTGATTTCAAGTATTTTCTCCCTTGGCACTCATGTATGGCTATCAATGGAGACAAGATGAGTATGCTGCCCAACTTGATCTCCCCCATGCTTGGGAGATATGAGGCTTTGGAGTATAAATCCTGAGTAATTCACCCATATGTTGGTGGACTAACGCAGCGCCTAGAGGACCAGAAATGCACTGGATTGGTAGGATCACACTGCAGGTATGTCAGCTGGGAGGGATAGGTTTGTGGGGCCAACTCTGTCTCCATCCACACACCACAGATTTTGCTGCCCCAATGGCTGCTGCTGTTTGCACTACACCTGTGCTATTCTGTGTGCTCCCTATTTCTCTTACTTGTACTGGGGCTCTAACAATTAATGCAGCTGGTCATCCAAAATACCTGCCCTCAATGCTAGTAAGACAAACTGCAGACCAGAACTGCCTCTAATAACAAACATTACTTAGGTGGCCCAAATATCTTCTCTCCCTAATTAAAAATCTGAGTGCATAGGAAATAGAGGATATGTTCTTGTTTTGTGTTGCTAATTCTGTTATTCACCTCTGGAAACTGCATAAATTTCAAGGTTGCCAGATGTACTCCTTTTTCTGACCTTCTGGTTTCATGAAGAAAAATGAGAAAAGAATAAACACAGTGGAGGCCACAATTTTTTTTCTTCGATTATATGCATAAATTTGGTGCAATGTACCTGCAGATTGAAGATGAGAAATAGAAAGGCTATTGCAAATAAACACTGAATCTGCAAATCAGGATAGTAGAAACAGATAGAAGCTGGAATTATAGTATGAATCTGTTCTGTCTTCTAGTGGCAAGAAGTTTCGTGCATGCATAAGTATAGAGATAAAATATTTTAAGAAAGAGGCAACAACATTAAGTTGTAGTCTGTTTAACAACAGTAACCACTGTAACTTAACAATTGTTCAGTTCTTTCAGCAAGATAAGGTACATGAAAATGCTGGCTGTCGAAGTTGTGATGTTCAAACTTTTTTGCAGTCATCTACCTTGAAGTCACTTGGGATCAACATTAGACTTAAGGAGGTGAACCAAAGTCCACACAAGCCTCATTTAACACCCACACCCATGATACGTATCAGCTCAAAGTTTGTGCTTGCCTAGAATTGTCAGATTGGACAGGCTAATGTTTCAGCTGTTCTGCCTTCATCAGGATGTGTCTTGAACCATTAGCTGCCATTTGGAATGGATTTTCACATGTTGAATTAGTTAGAAGTGCTTTGGCAGTTGTGTCATGTTTCTTGTTATGATGGCTTTTTACTGTGCTTTTTTGTTTGGTTGGTTGGTTAGTCTTGAGTAGGTCACTACCATGTAAATGAAATGTTATCTTCAAAAAAGGAATTTGTCTGATTGTTTTCCCATTATCTCTTCAGCTTAAAAATTTCTATTGGTATTAGTCTATCAATTACTTTATTATTCAAATAAAAATAAAAGATAGATGGGAAAGGGATAAAGAGGGAGATTGTGTGTGAATTTCACCAGTCTGTCTCAAAGATCAGATAGTAATACTGAGTGAATCTTTTCTCTTGATATAGAGGAAAAAAAAATCCTGTGGCAAGGTAGCTTTACAATACATGACACTCTTACAGAGACTGACAGTGTGTCACCACTGCATATTTCTGTCATTTCAGATATATCTGAGATTGCAGGAAAGACTGAGACAATATCCCAGGACCAAGCATTCCAAAAAATTGTGATACTCCAGCTTTAGATAGGAGCCTGATTTTTCAACTCATCTCCAAAATGTTTGTCCCAGGAAACATAAATCACAGAGCACAGATCAGCTTAGCTCTGACAGTAATAATAGCACAGCTATCTGCCAAAGGCCATCACACTCTGAAGAAATATTCAAAGTGCTTGAAATGTAAATCTCATCCTTGAACTGTTATTTTTTTATGATGTATCTACCTACTGCCTTTAAAGAACCAAGTCTTTCTTCATTCTTTACTTCGGGAAATCTCTTACCCAGTTATTTAAATGTATCTTTTCCAGAAGTTCATTGGTCTGAGGAAGGAGATAAAGCAGCAGTTTCCATCCCACAGATGCCATCTTTACCCTTTGTAATGATCCAGAGAGATCTCAGAGCTTTTAGTGTGACTCTGTGGTGCTCAGGAACCACAGCATTCTTAGATTCCCTGAGGAGCATTAGGCATTCAGCACTTTCCAAGATCAGACTCAAATCTAATAGGGAAGACAGCAAAGAATATAGAAGTATTTATTTCAGTTTTCTTTGGGAATAGCCCTCACATCTGTTTTAGATATAATTTTTCTCTATTTTCAGAAGCATTTCGGAGTCTTTCGCTTAATAGTTCTAGTTTATGGTCAAACACCAAACATGCAGGGCTCTTTTGATCCTTGCATCCCATGACAAGTGAGCCAGAAGGCTTACACAGATTGAGAATGGAAACTACTGAGGGAGCATGCCTCCTCCCAAGAGTGTCTCCCTCAAGTTTCACAGGCTATTCACAGTCTGAGCAGATACAGGATGAGCCAAGGATGTGTCAGAGCTTCTCCTGCTGACAATGTTGGAGGCTTCTACCACAGGGGAACTGTCCAGCAGAACCACACCACAGTTACAGAAGAAAAATTGTACCCTTTCCTAGAAGGAAATAAGTAAAATGCTGGTTGCACTGAAAAGTAGCTATGCTCAAGGACCAAATTTTTCTCCTCTTTTTCTAATGGAATTTCTGGAAACAATAAGTGGAAAAGAGCTAGAAGGCACAGATACTCCGTGCAGGAATAAGCAGTCCTTGCTCTGGATGTTTTTCATTGCAAACTGAATGCACAAAGTAGTGGAGTTGTAGTGCAGAAGCATTTACCGTAGGTTGCTTCTGGCAGAGCATCAAATTTCTGCTTTTGCCTTTTTTTTTTCTTTTTTTCTGTAACAGAATAAAGGAGGGAAGAAACTGTGCTTTTCATACAACATTTAGTGCATCTCTTTAAGCAGAACCTGTGAACAAGCCATAATGAATCTTAATATAGCAAAATAATTGGTTTTTTTTTAATAACAATTTTTATTGATTGCACTCCAATTGACTTATGAGCCACAGAAGGAAGGAGATATAATGACTGACAGATTCACATATATTTCTGTGATATCCCATTGTATAATCTTAAAAACTTGAGTAGTAAATTTTGATTATCTATCACTGCAGTGAACATCTGTAGTTTCTTTATAAGTATCAATTTTTTTCTTTCAGCCTTGCTTTCAGAACTCTGCTTTGAAATTTCTTCTGTACTGAGATGTGATAGGCACTGAAAATTCTTTTGCAGCAAATACTGTTTTCAGTTACCATACATTTTGTTTTTAAGATGTTTTTAAGATGCATATACATTCCAACAACATCAACAAAAAAGGCATTAAATGTCTTACAGATTACTTCAGTTGTTTTTGTATCTTCCCAGGAGCAATATTTCAAAGAAAACATCTCATCCTCATAACGTGTGTATGTGAGCAGGTACTATTTTTCCAGTTAATCCATAAATGTTTAAAATCATAAACAGAACATAATTCCAGACAGCTCTGGGTTTCCATTAATTTCTGAAACGTGCATTTGATTTATAAGTGAAATAACCTTTGGTTACTACAAGTAGTTGGACAATTTTAGAAGGAATTGATAAAGTTAAAGTTGACTTCTGGTTTTGAAGCATTTCACGCTATTCCAAGTTGCTCAAGCAGTAACACAACGTATGTGTGTAGATGGGATCCATCATCTCTAATTCTTCCTTCTGTTGACATCCTCTGCCCTTCTTTTGATTCTCCTTTCTATTTCTTCAGTAATCCTGGCTCTCCCTCTATCCTCAATTCTCCAGTCTGCCTGAGGGAACTGTAGCTTCCACAATGAGGGCCCTTTGTCATACCAGCTGCCCTTGTTCCACCTATAACCTTTATTTCAATCTCCTGGGGTCATCTTTTACACTGACCTTGGTCATAGTCTTAGTCAGGTTCTGAGCTTTCTGCCTACTGCAACCATTCACTGGCATTCTTTATTTTGTCTCTCTTTACTTGTTTTCATTCATTTTGTCAGCTAATCGTGACTTTCCGATCTTCACCCCTTCTTGGTTTCTTTTTTGCTTCCTTGGGGTCTATTTAAAAGACATTCTTTTTGTATCTTTTTCTTATTCCATCTTTCATAGTAATTTTGCCCTACTTTAGTATCGCCATGCTTTGCTGAAGATATTGTGAGTTTTCACTTCCACAAAAGATCTCTTTTCTTATCTATTTTTTTCTGTCCCTTGACCAATAACTTTATTTTTGTTCTCCTTAGACCAGCATGACCTTTGTCCCTACAGTTCTTTGCTATTTCTGAGTTTCCTCTAAAACCTCCTGCTCCATTCCCAATATTTTCTGCCAAAAAAATTTTTCAAGTTTTTCAAGATGGAAAAAAATCATTGCTTTCACTCCAGAACCTTTCCCTTTGCTCTACCTGGCAGTCTCTCATTTTTTTCTTATTTGGTCTTTCTTCCTTTCATCTTAAAGAATTCTTTCTCAAAGTCTTCTTTCATCTGTATTCTCCGTTATACTTTTCATTTCATTTTTCATGTTCACGTTTCTTTATCCTGAAGAAGACTCACTTTTCCTTCCTATTCTTTGGGTTTGGTTTTTTTTTTTTTCCTCTTTATTTTAAAGTTCCAGCTTAAGTGGACCATTTCTATTTCCATAATTTCCTTACATGCACCTTTTTATGACTCAGTGGAGCCGAATTTTTCTTTTACAGTACAGAAGTTCTGCATTTTACTCTTCACTACCTCACTGGTGTTTCCAATTTTCCTGCCTTTTTTTTTTTTTAATATTACTGAACTCATATAGTTATGGTTACGTATGGTTATCTTTCTTGTTACATGATTATTCAGTTATCAGAATAGGAAAGCTTTTCATTTTCCCCTATGTCCTTCATTGTGGAAGCCAAAGAAACTATTTTGGATACTATTTGGAAGGTATTACAATTTTTATTTGTACAACCAATTATAGAAGGTTTTCTATAAATCATAAAGTTGCCATTCCATCTCCAAAAGTGAGTTTGTCCAGTGTATCAAAATCTTTCCAACATGGGAAAAAAATGTTTTGGAAATAAGTCAAAAGCCTTATGCTTCTGGGAGTGATTCAGTAACTGAAAGAATGGTGAAGCTAAGAAGGATGAGTGTACTCTCTGTCCTGTTTATTATAATGCTCTCACTACCATCCATTTATTAGATTTTAATGAATAATTTTCTGACTGTTGATATTGTTAAATGATCATAGATATTTTTACTTCATTTGATTATATTGCATTGCTTATGGAAATCAATCAAAATATAAAAATGTTATCACCCTTTCAAAATTGGATAGTATCTTCTCTGTTGCTGATATTTGAAATGAATGCACTTAAGTCTTCTTCTGTGGAAATGAGAATTTAATACCCATTAGCTTAGTTAGATGGATGACACTGATTCAACCTTTTTCCCATAGTGGTTGCCTAAGACGTAAATTTGTAATGGTACCCCAGGGAGGTTGTACTGAGTTACAACCTAGTCTCATGCAAACACAAATCCTGAATCAGTGGAGTCAGAACACATCACTGTGTGGGACTGTCAAATACCCTTTCTTTTCAATAAGGCTGGCCTTTGCATACAAAGAAAAAGAGTAGGAAATGTCAGTAAGGCAGGGCCAGGACAGAAATGCAAATGCAATTGCTTTGATGGAAAAGCAGTACAGTTAAACTGGATACCTGATCTTGCAAGCCTTTAAACCTAAGAAATATCTCTGAGCAGGGACTAAGCTTGTGAAAAATTTGCAAGATTCAGCAATGTGATTTGAACTTAATGCGAAGAATCTTTGCCCAGGCAGTGCCATTTAAATATTGAGACAGCATTATAGGTTACTGGTGCTAAAAGTCACAGTGGGAAACATTCTACGAATTTTAATGGCAGTCAGGCAA